>NC_135900.1:80181407-80593052 GCF_964194155.1 Cetorhinus maximus | reverse complement strand
GTTTAGCTCGCTTTGGCCCTGTTCTGCTCTGCTCCGCTCCTTTTGGCTCTGTCAGGCTATGTTTTGCTCTGTTTGGCTCTGTTTTGCTCTGTTTGGCTCTGTTTGGCTCTGTTTGGCCCTGTTCTGCTCTGTTCGTCTCCGTTTGGCTCTATTAGCCTATGTTTTGCTCTGTATGGGTCTGCCTCGCTCTGCTTTGCTCAGTTTGTCTCTATCTGGCTCTGTTTTGTTCTGTTTTGCTCTATTTGGCTTTGTTTCGCTCTGTCTTGCTCTGTTTGGCTTTGTCGGGCTTATTTTGATTCTGTTCAGTACTGTTTGGATCTGTCTTGCTCTGCCTAACTTTGCCAGGCTCTGTCTTGCGCTGTTTGGCTCTGTTTGGCTCTATTTTGCTCTGTCTGGCTCTGCTCTGCTCCCCTTTGCCCTGTTTTTCTCAGTGTGGCTCTTCCAGGCTCTGTTTGGTTCTGTTTGGCACTGATTTGCTCTGTTTGGCTCTGTCTGGCTCTGTTTGTCTCTGTTTGGCTCTGTTGTGCTCTGTTTGGTTCTGTTTTGATCTGTTTGGCTTTGCTTCACTCGGTCTGTCTGTGTTTGGCTTTGTCGGGCTTAGTTTGGTTCTGTTCAGTACTGTTTGGTTCTGTTTTGCTCTGCCTGGCTTTGCCAGCCTCTGTTTCGCGCTGTTTGGCTCTCTTTGGCTCGGTTTGGCTTTGTTTTGCTCTGTCTGGCTCTGCTCTGCTCCCCTTTGCCCTGTTTTGCTCAGTGTAGCTCTTCCAGGCTCTGTTTGGTTCTGTTTGGCTCTGATTTGCTGTGTTTGGCTCTGTCTGGGTCTGTTTGTCTCTGCATGGCTCTGTTTTGCTCTGTTTGGTTCTGTTTTGCTCTGTTTGGCTTTGTTTCGCTCTGTCTGGCTGAGTTTGGCTTTGTCGGGCTTAGATTGGCTCTGTTCAGTACTGTTTGGTTCTGTTTTGCTCTGCCTGGCTTTACCAGCCTCCGTTTCGCGCTGTTTGGCTCTCTTTGGCTCGGTTTTGCTCTTTCTGGCACTGTTTGGTTCTGCTTGGCACTGCCAGGCTCTGTTTTACTGTGTTTAGCTCGCTTTGGACCTGTTTGGCTCTGCTCGGCTCCTTTTGGCTCTGTCAGGCTATGTTATGCTCTGATTGGCTCTGTTTGGTTCTATTTTGCTATGCTTAGCTCTGTTTGGCCCTGTTCAGATCTGTTCCGCTACGTTCAGCACTGCTTGGCATTGTTGTGCTCTGTCTTTCTCTGCTTAGCTTTGCCAGGGTCTGCTTTGATCTGTTTGGCTCTCTTTGGCTCGGTTTGGCTCTGTTTCGATCTGCTCAGATCTGTTCTGCTCTGCCTGGCTCTGCTTTGCTCTTTTTGGCTTTGTTGTGCTCTGTTTTGCTTTGTTGTGCTCATGTTGGGCTTTATTTGGCACTGCTCTGCTCCGTTTTGCTCTGTTGTGCTCAGTGTGGCTCGTTCAGCTTCTGTTTGGCTCTGATTTGCTCTGTTTGGCTCTGTTTCGCTCTGTCTGGCTGTGTTTGGCTTTGCCGGGCTTTGTTTGGCACTGTTCAGCACTGTTTGGCTCTGTTTTGCTCTGCTTGGCTTTGCCAGGCTCTGTCTTGCGCTGTTTGGCTCTCTGTGGCTCGGGTTGGCTCCTCTTGGCTCTGTTTGGCACTTATTGACACTGGCAGGCTATGTTTTAATCTGTGTAGCTCGCTTTGGCTCTGTTTTGCTCTGTTCAGCTCTGTTCTGCTCTGTTTGGCTTTGCTTGCCTCTGTTCAGCTCTGTTTGCCCTGTTTTGTTCTCTATGGCCACGTTTGGCTCTGTTCTGCTCTGATTGGTATTGTCTTGCTCAGTTTGACACAGTATGGTTCTGTTTTGCTCTGTCTGGCTCTGTTCTGCTCCGTTTTGCCTTGTTTGGCTCTGTTTGGCTCTGTTATGCTCTGTTTGGCTCTGTTCTGCTCTATTTGGCTTTGTTTCGCTCTGTCTGGCTGTGTCTGGCTTTGTCGGGCTAAGTTGGGCTCTGTTCAGTACAGTTTGGATCTGTTTAGCTCTGCTTGGCTTTGCCAGGCTCTGTTTCGCGCTGTTTGGTTCTCTTTGGCTCGGTTTGGCTCTTTATGGCTCTGTTTAGCTCTGCTTGGCCCTTCCAGGCTCTGTTTTACTGTGTTCAGTTCGCTTTGGGTCTGTGCTGCTCTGCTCGGCTTCTTTTGGCTCTGTCAGGCTATCTTTTGCTCTGTTTGGCTCTGTTTTGCTTTGTTTTTCTCTGTTTGGTTCTGATTTGCTATGTTTAGCTCTGTTTGCCCATGTTCTGCTCTGTTCGGTTCCGCTTTGCTCTGTTAGGCTATGTTTTGCTCTGTATGGCTCTGTTTGGCTCTGCTTTGCTCAGTTTGGTTCTGTTTTGCTATGCTTAGCTCTGTTTGGCTCTGTTTGGCTCCCATTCGCTCGGTTTGGTTTTGTTCGGCTGTGTTTGGATCTGCTCAGCTCCGTTCTGCCCTGCTTTACTTTGTTTTGCTCTGTTTTGCTCTTTTTGGCTTTGTTGTGCTCTGTTTGTCTGTGTTGGGCTCTGTTGGGAGTTGTTTGGCTCTGCTCTGCTCCGTTTTGCTCAGTGTGGCTCTTCCAGGGTCTGTTTGGCTCTGTTTGGGTCTGATTTGCTCTGCTTGGCTCTGTTTTGACCTGCGCGGCTCTGCCAGTCTCTGTTTTGCTCAGTTTGGCACTGTTCTGCTGTTTCGCTCTGTTCTGCAGTATTTGGCTCTGTTTAGCTCTGTTTGGGTTTTTTTTTGCTCTATTCGGCGCTGTTTTACTCTGTCTGGATATGCTTGGCTCTGTTTTGCTCTGTTTGGCTTTGTTTTCCTCTGTTTGGCTCTGTATCGCTCTGTCTGGCTGTGTTTGGCTTTGTCGGGCTTTGTCTCTGTTCAGCAATGTTTTGCTCTGCTTTGCTCTGCTTAGCTTTGCCGGGCTCTGTCTTCCTCTGTTTGGCTCTCTTTGGTCGGTATGGCTCTTTTTGGCTCTGTTTGGCACTGTTTGACACTGGTAGGCTCTCTTTTACTGTGTGCAGCTCGCTTTGGCTCTGTTCTGCTCTCTTTTGCTCTCTATGGCTATTCTTGGCTCTGTTCTGCTCTGATTGCTATTGTCTTGCTCTGTTTGGCATTGTTTGACTCTGATTTGCTCTGCTTGGCATTGCTTGACGCTCTTTGCCTCTGTTTGGCTCTATTTTGCTCTGTGTTGCTCTGTTCGGCTCTATGTGGTTCTTTTTGGCTTTGCCAGGCTCGATTTGTCTCTGTTTGGCTCTGTTTCGATCTGCTCAGATCTGTTGTGCTCTGCTTGGCTCTGTTTTGTTCTTTTTGGCATTGTTGTGCTCTGTTGTGCTGTGTTGGTCTCTGTTGGGCTTTCTTTGGCTCTGCTGTGCTCCGTTTTGCTCTGTTCTGCTCAGTGTGGCTCTTCCAGGTTCTGTTTGGCTCTGATTTGCTCTGTTTAGCTCTGTTTGGCTCTGTTCCGCCCTGTTTGGATCTGTTTGTCTCCTTTGGGCTTTGTTTGGCTCTGTTCAGCACAGGTTGGCTGTGCCATGCTCTGTTTGGCACTCATTGGCTCTATTTGGCTCTGTTTGCTTTTTCTTGGTTCTGTTGCCCTCTGTTTGGTTCTGTTGGCTTCTGTCTGGCTCTGTTTTGCTCTGTTTGGCCCTGTTCTGCTCTGTTTGGCTTTGTTTCGCTCTATCTGGCTGTGTCTGGCTTTCTCCGGCTAAGTTTGGCTCTGTTCAGTAATGTTTGGATCTGTTTTGCTCTGCTTGGCTGTGCCAAGCTCTGTTTCGCGCTGTTTCGCTCTCTTTGGCTCGATTTGGCTGTTTATGGCTCTGTTTGGCTCTGCCTGGCCCTGCCAGGCTCGGTTGTACTGTGTTTTGTTCGCTTTGGCTGTTCTGCTCTGCTCGGCTCCTTTTGGCTCTTTCAGGCTATATTTTGCTCTGTTTGGCTTTGTTTTGCTTTGTTTGGTTTTGTTTGGCTCTGTTTGGTTCTGTTTTGTTATTCTTAGCACTGTTTGGCCCTGTTCTGCTCTGTTCGGCTCCGTTTGGCTCTGTTAGGCTATGCTTTGCTCTGTTTGGCTCTGTGTTGCTTTGTTTGGCTTTGTTTGGCTCTGTTTGGTTCTGTTTTGTTATTCTTAGCTCTGTTTGGCCGTGTACTGCTCTGTTCAGCTCCGTTTGGCTCTGTTAGGCTATGTTTTGCTCTGTTTGGCTCTGTTTGGCTCTGCTTTGCTCAGTTTGGCTCTGTTTGGTTCTGTTTTGTTATGCTTAGGTCTGTTTGGCTCTGTTCTGCTCTCTTTGGCTCCGTTTGAATCTGCCAGGCTGTGTTTTGCTCTGTTTGGGTCTCATTGGCTCGGTTTGGCTCTGTTTGGCTCTGTTTCGATCTGCTCAGATCTGTTCTAATCTGCCTGGCTCGGTTTTGCTCTGTTTTGCTCTTTTTTGCTTTGATGTGCTCTGTTTTGCTGTGTTGGGCTCTATTTGGCTTTCTTTGGCTCTGCTCTGCTCCGTTTTGCTCTGTTCTGCTCAGTGTGGCTCTTCCACGCTCCGTTCGGCTCTGTTTGGCTCTGTTTTGCTCTGTCTGGCTCTGTTCTGCTCCGTTTTGCTCTGTTTTGCTCAGTGTGGCTCTTCCAGGATCTGTCTGGGTCTGTTTGGCACTGTTTGGCTCTGTTCTGCTCTGTTTAGCTTTGTTTCGCTCTGTCTGGCTGTGTCTGGCTTTGCCGGGCTAAGTTTGGCTGTGTCCAGGACTGTTTGGATCTGTATTGCTCTGCTTGGCTTTGCCAGGCTCTCTTTCGCGCTGTTTGGCTCTCTTTGGCTCGGCTTGGCTCTTTATGGCTCTGTTAGGCTCTGCTTGGCACTGCCAAGCTCTGTTTTATTGTGTTTAGCTCGCTTTGGCTCTGTTTTGCTCTGCTCGGTTCCTTTTGGCTCTGTCAGGCTATGTTTTGCTCTGTTTGGCTCTGTTTGGGTCTGTTCTGCTCTGTTCAGCTCTGTTTGGCTCTATTAGACTATGTTTTGCTCTGTATGGCTCTGTTTGGCTCTGCTTCTCTCAGTTTGGCTCTATCTGGCTCTGTTTGGTTCTGTTTTTCTCTGTTTGGCTTTGTTTCGCTCTGTCTGGCTCTGTTTGGCTTTGTCGGGCTTAGTTTGGCTCCGTTCAGTACTGTTTGGATCTGCCTTGCTCTGCCTGACTTTTCCAGGCTCTGTTTCGCCCTGTTTGGCTCTCTTTGGCTCGGTTTGGCTCTTTTAGGCTCTGTTTGTCTCTGCTTGGCACTGCCAGGCTCTGTTCTACTGTGTGTAGCTCGCTTTGGCTCTGTTTTGCTCTGCTCAGCTCGTTTTGGATCTGTCAGGCTATGTTTTGCTCTGTTTGGCTCTGTTTCGCTCTGTTTGTCTCTGTTTGGATCTGTTCTTCTCCGTTTTGCTCTGTTTTGCTTAGCGCGGCTCTGCCAGTCTCTGTTTTGCTCTGTTTCGCTCTGTTCTGCTCTGGTTCGCTCTGTTCTACTATATTTGGCTCTGTTTTGCTCTGTTTGGTTTTGTTTCGCTCTGTTCGGCGCTGTTTTGCTCTGACTCGATATGTTTGGCTCTGTCGGGCTTTGTTTGGCTCTGTTCAGCACTGCTTGGCTCTGTTGTGCTCTGTTCTGCACCGTATAGCTTTGCGAGGCTCTGCTTTGCTCTGTTTGGGTCTCTTTGGCTCGGTTTGGCTCTGCTTGGCTCTGTTTCGATCTGCTCAGAGATTTTCTGCTCTGCCTGGCTCTGCTTTCCTCTGTTTTGAACTTTTTGCTTTGATGTGCTATGTTTTGCTGTGTTGGGCACAATTGGGCTTTTTTTGGCACTGCTCTGCTCTGTTTTGCTCTATTTTGCTCAGTGTGGCTCTTCCAGGCTCTGTTTGGCTCTGTTTGGCTCTGTGTTGCTCTGTCTGGCTCTGTTCTGCTCCGTTTTGCCCTGTTTTGCTCAGTTTGGCTCTTCCAGGATCTGTCTGGCTCTGTTTGGCTCTGTTTTGCATGGTTTGGCTCTGTTCTGCTCGGTTTGACTTTGTTTCGCTCTGTCTGGCTGTGTCTGGCTTTGCCGAGCTAAGTTTGGCTCTGTTCAGTACTGTTTGGATCTGTTTTGCTCTGCTTCGCTTTGCCAAGCTCCCTTTCGCGCTGTTCGGCTCTGTTAGGCTCTGCTTGGCACTGCCAGGCTCTGTTTTACTGTGTTTAGCTCGCTTTGGCTCTGTTTTGCTCTGCTCGGCTCCTTTTGACTCTGTCAGGCTATGTTTTGCTCTGTTTGGCTATGTTTGGCTCTGTTCTGCTCTGTTTGGCTCTGTTTGGCTCTGTTTGGCCCTGTTCTGCTCTGTTCGGCGCCGTTTGGATCTGTTAGGCTATGTTTTGTCTGTTTGGTTCTGTTTGGCTCTATCTGGCTGTTAGGTTCTGTTTCGCTCTGCTTGGCTTTGCCAGGCTCTGCCCTGCGCTGTTTGGCTCTCTTTGCCTCGGTTTGGCTCTTTTTGGCTCTGTTTGGCTCTGCTTGGCACTGCCAGGCTCTGTTTTACTGTGTTTAGCTCGCTTTGGCTCTGTTTTGCTCTGCTTGGCTGCTTTTGGCTCTGTCAGGCTATGATTTGCTCTGTTTGGCTCTGTTTGGCTCTGCTTGCCTTTGCCAGGCTCTGTCTTGCGCTGTTTGGCTCTCTTTGGCTCGGTTTGGCTCTTTTTCGCTCTGTTTGGCACTGTTTGACACTGGCAGGCTCTGTTCTACTGTGTGTAGCTCGATTTGGTTCTGTTTTGCTCTGTTTGGCTCTGTTCTGCTCTGTTTGGCTCTGCTTGGCTCTGTTCGGCTCTGCTGGCTCTGTTTTGCTCTCTATGGCTATGTTTGGCTCTGTTCTGCTCTGATTGCTATTGTCTTGCTCTGTTTGGCACTGTTTGGCTCTGATATGCTCTACGTAGCATTGTTTCACTCTGTTTGGCTCTGTTTGGCTCTGTTTCGCTCTATGTAGCTCTGTTTTGCTCTGTCTGTCTCTGTTGGACTCTGTCTCTGTTCTGCTCTGTTGTGCTCTATTTGGCTCTGTGTGTTTCTGTTTGGCTTTGCCAGTCTTGGTTTGGCTCTGTTTGGCTCTGTTTGGATCTGCTGAGATCTGTTCTGCTTTGTTGGCTCTGTTTTGCTCTGTTTTGCTCTTTTTGGCATTGTTGTGGTCTGTTGTGCTGTGTTGGCCTCGGTTGGGGTTTCTTTGGCTCTGCACTGCTCCGTTTTGCTCTGTTCTGCTCAGTGTGGCTCTTCCAGGCTCTGTTTGGCTCTGATTTGCTCTGTTTGGCTCTGTTTGGCTCTGTTCCGCCCTGTTTGGATCTGTTTAGCTCTGTTAAGCACAGGTTGGCTGTGCCATGCTCTGTTTGGCACTCATTGGCTCTGTTTTGCTTTTTATTGGCTCTGTTGCCCTCTGTTTGGTTCTGTTGGCTTCTTTCTGGCTCTGTTTTGCTCTGTTTGGCCCTGTTCTGCTCTGTTTGGGTCTGCTTGCCTCTGTTCTGCTCTGCTGGCTCTGTTTTGCTCTCTATGGCTATGTTTGGCTCTGTTCTGCTCTGATTGGTATTGTCGTGCTCTGTTTGGCACTGTTTGGCTCTGATTCGCTCTACTTGGCATTGTTTCACTCTGTTTGGTGCTGTTTGGCTCTGTTTTGCTCTGTCTCGCTTTATTCTGCTCCGTTTTGCCCTGTTTTGCTCAGTGCGGCTCTTCCAGGCCTTGTTTGGCTCTGTTTGGCTCTGTGTTGCTCTGTTTAGCTCTGTTTGGTTTTGTTTTGCTCTGTTTCGCGCTGTTTGGCTCTCTTTGGCTCGGTTTGGCTCTGATTCGCACTGCCAGGCTCTGTTTTTCTGTGTTTAGCTCGATTTGGCTCTCTTTTGCTCTGCTCGGCTCCTTTTAGCTCTGACAGGCTATGTTTTGCTCTGTTTGGCTCTGTTTGGCTCCGTTCTGCTCTATGTGGCTCTTTTTCGCTCTCGGTGGCTCCGTTTGGCTCTGTTCTGCTCTGATTGGTATTGTTGTGCTCTGTTTGGCTCTCTTTGGTTCTGATTTGCTCTGTTTGGCATTGTTGCACTCTGTTTGGCTCTGATCTGCTCTGTTTTGCTCTGTCCAGCTCTGATTGGCTCTGTTTGGCTCTGTTTTGCTCTGTTTGGCTCTGTTTTGCCCTGTTTGGCTTTGTTTCGCTCTGTTTCGCGCTGTTTGGCTCTCTTTGGCACGGTGTGGCTCTTTTTGGCTCTGTTTGGCTCTGATTAGCACTGCCAGGCTCTGTTTTAATGTGCTTAGCTCGCTTTGGCTCTTTTTCGCTCTGCTCGGCTCCTTTTGGCTCTGTCAGGCTATGTTTTGCTCTGTTTGTCTCTGTTTGGCTCTGTTTTGTTCTGTTTGGCTCTGTTTGGCTCTGTTCTGCTCTGATTGGTATTGTCTTGCTCAGCTTGGCACTGTTTGGCTCTGTTTTGCCCTGTCCGGCTCTGTTCTGCTCCGTGTTGCCCTGTTTTGCTCATTGTGGCTCTTCCAGGCTCTGTTAGGATCTGATTGGCTCGGATTGGCTCTGTTTGGCTCTGTTTGGCTCTGACCTGCTCTGTTTGGCTTTGTTTCGCTATGTCTGGCTGTGTCTGGCTTTGTCGGGCTAAGTTTTGCTCTGTTGAATACTTTTTGGGTCTGTTTTGGTCTGCTTGGCTTTGCCAGGCTCCGTTTCGCGTTGTTTGGCTATCTTTAGCTCGGTTTGGCTCTTTATGGCTCTGTTTGGCTCTGCTTGGCACTGCCATGCTCTGTTTTACTGTGTGCAGCTCGCTTTGGCTCTGTTTTGCTCTGTTTTGCTCTTTTTGGCATTGTTGTGCTCTGTTGTGCTGTGTTGGCCTCTGTTGGGCTTTCTATGGCTCTGCTCTGCTCCGTTTTGCTCTGTTCTGCTCAGTGTAGCTCTTCCAGGCTCTGTTTGGCTCTGATTTCCTCTGTTTGGCTCCGTTCGGCTCTGTTCCGCCCTGGTTGGATCTGTTTGGCTCCGTTGGGCTTTGTTTTGCTCTGTTAAGCACAGGTTGGCTGTGCCATGCTCCGTTTGGAACTCATTGGCTCTGTTTTGCATTTTTTGGCTCTGTTGCCCTCTGTTTGGTTCTGTTGGCTTCTGTCTGGGTCTGTTTTGCTCTGTTTGGCCCGGTTCTGCTCTGTTTGGCTCTGCTTGCCACTGTTCGGCTCTGTTTGGCTCTGTTTCGCTCTCTATGGCTCCGTTTGGCTATCTTCTGCTCTGATTGGTATTGTCTTGCTTTGTTTGGCACCGTTTGGCCCTGATTTGCTCTGCCTGGCATTGTTTCACTCTGTTTGGCTCTGTTTTGATCTGTTTGGCTCTGTTTTGCCCTGTTTGGCTTTGTTTCGCTCTGTTTCGCGCAGTTTGGCTCTCTTTGGCTCGGTTTGGCTCTTTTTGGCTCTGTTTGGCTCTGCTTGGCACTGCCAGGCTCTCTTTTAGTGTGTTTAGCTCGCTTTGGCTCTGTTTTGCTCTGATAGGCTCCTTTTGGGTCTGTCAGGCAATGTTTTGCTCTGTTCGGCTCTGTTTGGCTCTGTTTTTCTCTGTTTGGCTCTGTTTGGCTCTGTTCTGCTCTGATTGGTATTGTCTTGCTCAGTTTGGCACTGTCTGCTCCCATTTGCTCTGTCTGGCTCTGTTCTGCTCCGTTTTGCCCTGTTTTGCTCTGTGTCTCTCTTCCAGGCTCTGTTTGGATCTGATTGGCTCGGATTTGCTCCGTTTGGCTCTGTCTGGCTCTGTCTGGCTCTGTTTGGCTCTGTTTTGCACTATTTGGCTCTCATCTGCTCTGTCTGGCCTTGTTTTGCTCTGTCTGGCTGTGTCTGGCTTTGTCGGGCTAAGTTTGGCTCTGTTCAATACTGTTTGGATCTGTTTTGCTCTGCTTGGCTTTGCCAGGCTCCGTTTCGCGTTGTTTGGCTCTCTTTGGCTTGGTTTAGCTCTTAATGGCTCAGTTTGGCTCTTCAGCACTGCCAGGTTCTGTTTTACTGTGTTTGGCTCGCTTTGGCTCTGTTTGGCGCTATTTGGATCTGCTCAGCTCTGTTCTGCTCTGCTTGGCTCTGTTTTGCTCTTTCTGGCTTTGTTGTGATCTGTTTGGCTGTGTTGGGCTCTTTTGGGATTTGTTTGGCTCTGCTCTGCTCCGTTTTGCTCAGTGTGGCTCTTCCAGGCTCTGTTTGGCTCTGTTTGGCTCTGATTTGCTCCGTTTACTCTTTACGGCACTGCCAGGTTCTGTTTTACTGTGTTTAGCTCGCTTTGGCTCTGTTTTGCTCTGTTCGGCTCCTTTTGGCTCTGTTAGGCTATGTTTTGCTCTGTTTGCCTCTGCTTTGCTCAATTTGGCTCTGTTTGGCTCTATTTTGCTATGCTTAGCTCTGTTTGGCTCTGTTTTGCTCTGTTTGGCTCCGTTTGGCTCTGCCAGGCTCTGTTTTGCTCTGTTTGTCTCTGTCTGGATCTGTTCTGCTCCGTTGTGCTCTGTTCTGCTCAGCGTGGCTCTGTCAGTCTCTGTTGTGCTCTGTTTGGCTCTATTCTGCTCTGTTTCGCACTGTTCTGCTGTCTTTGGCTCTGTTTTGCTCTGTTTGGCTTTGTTTCACTCTGTTCGGCGCTGTTTTGCTCTGTCTGGATATGTTTGGCTCTGTCGGGCTTTGTTTGGCTCTTTTCAGCACTGCTTGGCTCTGTTGTGCTCTGTTCTGCTCCGTTCAGCTTTGCCAGGCTCTGTTTTGCTCTGTTTGGCTCTCTTTGGCTCAGTTTGGCTCTGTTTGGCTCTGTTTAGATCTGCTCAGATTTGTTCTGCTCTTCCTGGCTCTGTTTTGCTCTGTTTTGCTCCTTTTGGCTTTGTTGTGCTCTGATTTGCTGTGTTGTGCTCTGTTGGGCTTTCTTTGGTTCTGCTCTTTTCCGTTTTTCTCGGTTTTGCTCAGTGTGGCTCTTCCAGGCTCTGTTTGGCTCTGATGTGCTCTGTTTGGCTCTGTTTGGCTTTGTTTTGCTCTGTTTGGCTCTGTATCGCTCTGTCTGGCTGTGCTTGCCTTTGTCGGGCTTTGTTTGGCTGTGTTCAGCACTGTTTGGCTCTGCTTTGCTCTGCTTGGCTTTGCCAGGTTCTGTCTTGCGCTGTTTGGATCTCTTTGGCTCGGTTTGGCTCTTTTTGGCTCTGTTTGGCACTGTTTGACACTAGCAGGCTCTGTTTTACTGTGTGTAAATCGCTTTGGCTCTGTTTTGCTCTGTTTGGCTCTATATTGCTCGGTTTAGCTCTGTCTGTCTCTATTCGGCTCTGTTTTGCTCTGTTTGGCTCTGCATGGCTCTGTTTGGCCCCGTTCTGCTCTGTTTGGCCTTGTTTTGATCTGTCTGGCTCTACTTATCTCTGTTTCACTCTATTCCGCCCTGTTTGAATCTGTTTGATTCCGTTGGGCTTTCTTTGGCTCTGTTCAGCACACGTTGGCTGTGCCATACCCTATGTGGCACGCATTAGCTCTGTTTGGCTCTGTTTTGCTTTGTTTGCCACTGTTGCCCTCTGTTTGCCTCCGTTGGCTTCTGTCTGCCTCTGTTTTGCTATGTTTTGGCTCTGTTTGGCTCTGTTTGGCTTTGTTTTGCTCTGTTTGGCTCTGTATCGCTCTGTCTGGCTGTGTTTGGCTTTGTCGGGCTTTGTTTGCCTGTGATCAGCACTATTTGGCTCTGTTTTGCTCTGCTTGGCTTTGCCAGGCTCTGTCTTGCGCTGTTTGGCTCTCTTTGACTCGGTTTGTAACTTTTTGGCTCTGTTTGGCACTGTTTGACACTGGCAGGCTCTGTTTTACTGTTTGTTGCTCGCTTTGGCTCTGTTTTGCTCTGTTTGGCTGTGTATAGCTCGGTTTAGCTCTGTTTGTCTCTATTCATCTCCATTTTGCTCTGTTTGGCTCTGTTTTGCTCTTTGTGGCGTTGATTTGGTCTTTTCGGCTCTGCTTTCCTCTGCTTTCCTCTGTTTGGCTCTGCTGGGCATTGATTGGCTCCGTCTGGCTCTGTTGTGCTCTGTTTTGGTCTTTTTGGCTCTGTTTTGCTCTGTTTTGCTGTGTTGGGCTCTGATGGGCTTTCTTTGGCTCTGCTTTGCTCCGTTTTGCTCTGTTCTGTTCAACGTGTCTCTTCCAGGATCTGCTTGGCTCTGTTTGGCTCTGATTTGCTCTGTTTGGCTCTGTTTTGCTCTGTTTGGCTTTCTTTTGCTCTGTTTGGCTCTGTTCCGCTCTGCTGGACTGTGGTTGGCTTTGTTGGACTTTGTTTGGCTCTGTTCAGCACTGTTTAGCTCTGTTTTGCTCTGCTTGGCTTTGCCAGGCTTTGTCTTCCGCTGTTGGGCTCTCTTTGGCTCGGTTTGGCTCTTTATGGCTTTTCTTGGCACTGTTTGACACTGGCAGGCTCTGTTTTACTGTGTGTAGCTCGCTTTGGCTCTGTTTTCCTCTGTTTGGCTCTGTATTCCTAGGTTTAGCTCTGTTTGTCTCTATTTGGCACCGTTTTGCTCTGTTTGGCTCTGTTTTGCTCTGTGTGGCTTTGGTTTGCTTTTTTGGCTCTGCTTTCCTCTGTTATCCTCTGTTTGGCTCTGATGGGCGTTGATTGGCTTTGTTTGGCACTGTTGTGCTCTGTTTTGCTCTTTTTGGCTCTGCTCTGCTCTGTTTTGCTCTGTTTGGATCTGTTTTGCTCTGTGTAGCTCTGTTTTGCTCTGTCTTTCGCTGTTGGACTCTGTTTGCCTCTGTTCTGCTCTGTTGTGCTCTGTTTGCATCCGTGTGGCTCTGTTTGGCTTTGCCAGGCTCTGTTTTGCTCTGTTTGGCTCGGTTTGGTTCTGTCCGGCTCTGTATCGATCTGCTCAGACCTGTTTTGCTCTGCTTTGCTCTGTTTTGCTCTGTTTCGCTCTTTATGGTTTTGTTGTGATCTGGTTTGCTGTGTTGGGCTTTCTTTGGCTCTGCTCTGCTCCGTTTTGCTCTGTTTTGCTCATTGTGGTTCTTCCAGGCTCTGGTTGGCTCTGATTTGCTCTGTTTGGCTCTGTGTAGCTCTGATCTGCTATGTGTGGCTCTGTTTTGCTCTGTCTGTCTCTGTTCGACTTTGTTTGTCTCTGTTCTGCTCTGTTGTGCTCTGTTTGGCTCTACGTGGCTTTGTCTGGCTCTGATTTGCTCTGCTTGGCTCTGTTTTGCTTTTTTTGGCTCTGTGTGGCTCTGTTTGGCTCTGTTCTGCTCTGTTTGGCCTTGTTTTGCTCTGTCTGGCTCTATTTAGCTCTGTTTCGCTCTGTTCCGCCCTGTTTGGATCTGTTTGGTTGCGTTGGGCTTTCTTTGGCTCTGTTCAGCACAGGTTGGCTGTGCCAAGCTCTGTTTGGCACTCATTGGCTCTGTTTTGCTTTGTTTGCCTCTGTTGCCCTTTGTCTGGCTCTGTTGACTTCTGTCTGGCTCTGTGTTGCTCTGTTTGGCCCTTTTCTGCTCTGTTTGGCTCTGCTGGCCTCCGTTCGGCTCTGTTTGACTCTCTTTTGCTCTCTATGGCTCCGTTTGGCTCTGTTCTGCTCTGATTGGTAATGGTTTGCTCTGTCTGGCTCTGTCTGGCTCTGATTTGCTCTGCTTGGCTTTGTTTCGCTCTGTTCGGCTCTGTCTGGCTCTGTTCTGCTCCGTTTTGCACAGTGTGGCTCTTCCAGGCTCTGTTTGGCTCTGTTTGGCCCTGGTATGCTCTATTTTGCTCTGTCTGGCTTGTTTGGCTCTGTATTGCTCTGTTTGGCTTTCTTTTGCTCTGTTTGGCTTCGTTGCACTCTGTCCGGCTGTGTTTGGCTTTCTCGGGCTTAGTTTGGCTCTGTTCAGAACTGTTTGGCTCTGTTTTGCTCTGCTTGCTTTTCCAGGCTCTGTTTCATGCTGTTTGGCTCTCTTTGTCTCGGTTTGGCTCTTTTTGGCTCTGTTTGGCTCTGCTTGGCACTGCCAGGCTCTGTTTTACTGTGTTTAGCTCGCTTTGGCTCCGTTTTGCTCTGTTCGGCTCCTTTTGGCTGTGTTTGGCTCTGTTTGGCTCTGTTTGGTTCTGTTTTGCTATGCCTGGCTCTGTTTGGCTCTGTTCTGATCTGTTTGGCTCTGTTTGGCACTGTTTTGCTCTGTATGGCTCTGTTTGAATCTGTTCTGCTCCGCTTTACTCTGTTTTGCTCAGCGTGGCTCTGCCAGCCTCTGCTGTGCTCTTTCTGGCTCTGTTGTGCTCTGTTTGGCTCTGTTCTGCTCTGTCTGGCTCTGTTCTGCTCCGTCTTGTTCTGTTTTGCACAGTGTGGCTCTTCAAATCTCTATTTGGCTCTGTTTGGCTCTGGTATGCTCTATTTGGCTCTGTCTGGCTTGTTTGACTCTGTTTTGCTCTGTTTGGCTTCGTTGCACTCTGTCCGGCTGTGTTTGGCTTTCTCGGGCTTAGTTTGGCTCTGTTCAGCACTGTTTGGCTCTGTTTTGCTATGTTTGCTTTGTCAGGCTCTGTTTCACGCTGTTTGGCTCTCTTTGTCTCGTTTTTGCTCTTTTTGGCTCTGTTTGGCTCTGCTTGGCACTGCCAGGCTCTGTTTTACTGTGTTTAGCTCGCTTTGGCTCCGTTTTGCTCTGTTCGGCTCCTTTTGACTATGTTTTGCTCTGTATGGCTCTGTTTGAATCTGTTCTGCTCCGCTTTGCTCTGTTTTGCTCAGCGTGGCTCTGCCAGCCTCTGTTGTGCTCTTTCTGGCTCTAATGTGTTCTGTTTGGCTCTGTTCTGCTCTGATTGGTAAAGTTTTGCTCTGTCTGGCTCTGTTCGGCTCCTTTTGACTATGTTTTTCTCTGTATGGCTCTGTTTGAATCTGTTCTGCTCCGCTTTGCTCTGTCTTGCTCAGCGTGGCTCTGCCAGCCTCTGTTGTGCTCTTTCTGGCTCTAATGTGTTCTGTTTGGCTCTGTTCTGCTCTGATTGGTAAAGTTTTGCTCTGTCTGGCTCTGTCTGGCTCTGTTTTGCTCTGTTTGGCTTTGTTTTGCACTGTTTGGCGCTCTTTTGCTGTGTTTGGATCTGTTTGGCTCTGACGGGCTTTGTTCGGTTCTGTTCAGCACTGTTTGGCTCTGTTCTGCTTTGTTTTGCTCTGTTTGGCTTTGCCAGTCTCCGTTTTGCTCTGTTTGGCTCTCTTTTGCTCGGTTTGGCTCTCTTTGGCTCTGTGTGGATCTGCTCAGCTCTCTTCTGCTCTGCTTAGCTCTGTTTTGCTCTTTTTGGCTTTGTTTTGCTCTGTTTGGCTGTGTTGGGCTCTGTTGGGCTTTGTGTCGCTCTGCTCTGCTCTGTTTTGCTCACTGTGGCTCTTCCAGGCTCTGTTTGGCTCTGAGTTCTTCTTTCTGGCTCTGTCTGGCTCTGTTTGGCTCTGGTTTGCTCTGTTTGGCTCTGTTTCGCTCTGCCTGGCTGTGTTTGGCTTTCACGGGCTTAGTTTGGCTCTGTTCAGCACTATTTGGCTCTGTTTTGCTCTGCTTGCTTTGCCAAGATCTGTTTTGCGCTGTTTGGCTCTCTTTCGCTCGGTTTGGCTCTCTTTGGCTCTGTGTGGATCTGCTCAGCTCTCTTCTGCTCTGCTTGGCTCTGTTTTGCTCTGTTTTGCTCTTTTTGGCTTTGTTGGGCTCTTTTGGGCTTTGTGTCGCTCTGCTCTGCTCTGTTTTGCTCACTGTGGCTCTTCCAGGCTCTGTTTGGCTCTGTTTGGCTCTGTTTGGCTCTGATTTGCTCTTTCTGGCTCTGTTTGGCTCTGTTCGGCTCTGGTTTGCTCTGTTTGGCTCTGTTTCGCTCTGCCTGGCTGTGTTTAGCTTTGTCGGGCTTTGTTTGGCTCTGTTCAGCACTGTTTGGCTCTTTTTTGCTCTGCTTGGATTTGGCAGGCTCTGTTTTGCGCTGTTTGGCTCTCTTTGGCTCGGTGTGGCTTTTTTTGGCTCTGTTTGGCTCTGTGTGGCACTGCCAGGCTCTGTTGTACTGTGTTTAGCTCGCTTTGGCATTGTTTTGCTCTATTTGTCTCCTTTCGGCTCTGTTAGGCTATGTTTTATTCTGTTTGGCTCTGTTTAGCTCTGTCTGGCTCTGTCTCGCTCTGTTTGGCTCTGTTTGCCTCTAATTGGGTATGGATTGCTCTGTTTGGCTCTATTTGACTCTGGTCTGCTTCGTTTTGCTCTGTTTTGATCAGCGTGGCTCTGCCATTCTCTGGTTGGCTCTGTTCTGTTCTGTTTGGCTCTGTTCTGCTGTCTTTGGCTCTGTTCTGGTCTGTGTGGCTTCATTTTGCTCTGTTTGGCGCTGTTTTGCTCTGTCTGGATCTGTTTGGCTCTGTCGGGCATTGTGTGGCTCTGTTCAGCACTGTTTGGCTCTGTTGTGCTCTGTTTTGCTCTGTTTGGCTTTGCAAGGCTCTGTTCTGCTCTGTTTGGCTCTCTTTGGCACAGTTTGACACTGTTTGGATCTGTTTGGATCTGCTCAGCTCTGTTTTGCTCTGCTTGGCTCTGTTTTGCTCCTTTTGTCTTTGTTGTGCTCTGTTCTGCTGTGTTTGGCTTTGTTGGGATTTGTTTGGATCTGTTCAGCACTGTTTTGATCTGTTTACCTCTCTTTGGCTCTGTTAGGCTCTGTTTGTCTCTGTTTGGATCTGTTCATCTCTGTCTTGCTCTGCTTGGCTCTGTTTCGCTCTGTTTGGCTCTGTTGTTCTGTGCTTGGCTCTGTTTTGCTCTGTTTGGCTCTGTTTGGTTCTGTTTTGCTCTCTTTTGCTCTGTTTGGCTCTGCTTGGCACTATTTGACTATATTTGAGTTTGGTACTGCTAGGCTCTGTTATGCTCTCTTTCGCAGTCTTCCGTTCTGTTTGGCTCTGCCTGGCTCTGTTCAGCTGTGTTTCTCTCTGTTTGGCTGTGCCTGTCATTGCTTGGCACTTTTTGGGACTGTTTGGCTCTGTTTTGCTCTGCCATGCACTACTTGTTTCTGCCACACACTTCCAAGCTCTCTGTGGCTCTGCCAGGCTCTATCTTGCCCTACCAGGTTCTGTTTGGCTCTGGCAGGCTCTGGTTGCCCCTGCCTGGCTCTGCCAAGCTCTGTCCGGCTCTGTTTGGCTCTGCTACTCTCTGTTTGGCTATGAAAGGCTGCGTTTTTCTCTGTTTGGCTTTGTTTGGCTCTGTCTGGCTCTGTTTGCCTCCGCCTGGCTCTGACAAGCTCTGTCTGGCTCACTTTGGCTCTGCCTTGCTTGTCTGGCTCTTCTTGGCTCTCCTTGGCTCTGTTTCTCTGTTTGGCTCTACCAGTCTTTTACAGGGTCTGCCAGGATCTGTTTGACTTTGGTTGGCTCTGCCAGAGCCTGTTTGATTCTGTTGCGCTCTATTTGGCACCTTATGGTTCTGTTTGGCTCTGCCAGGCTCTGCCTGGTTCCGGTTGGACCTGTTTGGATTTTTGGCTCTGCGAAGCACGGATTGCCTCTGCTTGGCTCTGCCAGGAACTGTTTGGGTCTGTTCGGATCTGCCAGGCTCTTTTTGACTCAGTTTCACTCTGTTTTGCTCTGCACGGCACTGTTTAGCTGTATCTGAGTTTGGTACTGCTAGGCTCTGTTTTGCTCTGCCATGCACTAGATGTTTCTGCCAAACGCTTCCAGGCTCTCTGTGGATCTGCCAGGCTCTCTTTGGCCCTGCCAGGATCTCTGTGGTTCTGTTAGGATCTGGTTGGATCTGTCTGGCTGTGTTGGGCTCTGTTTGGCACTGTTTGCCTCTGCTTGGATCTGTTTGACTCTGCCACGCTCTAGTTTGGCTCTAAAACTAAAACAGAAATACTTGGGAAAACTCAGCAGCGCTTTTCGGCTCTGTTTGTCTCTTCTTGGCTCTGCCAGGAATGCTTTCGCTCTGTTTTGATCTTCCAGGCTCTGTTTGGCTCCGTTTGGCTCTCTTTGGATGTGCTTCGATCTGGTTGACTCTGTTGGGCTCTGTTTGGCTCTGCTTGGTTCTGTTGGGTTCTGCCACCCTTTGCTCGGCTCTGTTTGGATCTGGTTGGCTCTGCCAGGAACCTTTTGGCTCTGTTTCTGTCTGTCAGTTTCTGTTCAGCTTTGTTTGGCACTGCCTGGCTCTTTCTGGCTCTGTTTTGCTCTGTTTGGCTCTGCTTGGCACTGTTTGGCTGTATTTGAGTTTGGTACTGCAAGGCTCTGTTGTGCTCTGCCAGGCTCCAATTGGATCTGCCAAACGCTTCGAGACTCTATGTGGCTCTGCCAGGCACTCTTTGGCCCTACCAGGTTCTCTTTGGCTCTGTCAGGCTCTGGTTGGCGATACCTGGCTCTGCAAAGCTCTGTCTGTGTCTGTCTGGCTCTGCCGGGCTCTGTTTGGATCTGTTTGGCGCTGCAATGCTTGTTTGGCTCTGTTTGCTCTACCAGGCTCCGTTTGGCTCTGCTTGGCTCTACCAGTCTCTTGCAGGGTCTGCCAGGATCTGCTTGGCTCTGCTTGGATCTGCCAGGAATGCTTTGGCTCTATTTTGCTCTTCCAGGCTATGTTTGGCTCTGTTTGGCTCTCTTTGGATGTGTTTCGCTCTGGGTGGCTCTGTTGGGCTCTGCTTGGCTCTGTTTGGCTCTATTTGGTTCTGCGGCCCTTTTCTCGGCTCTGTTTGGATCTGGTTGTCTCCGCCAGGAACTTTTTGGCTCTGCTTCTGTCTGTCAGTTTCTGTTTGGCTATGTTTGGCACTGCCAGGCTCTTTCTGGCTCTGTTTCGCTCTGTTTGGCTCTCTTGGCACTGTTTGGCTGTATTTGACTTTGGTACTGCAAGGCTCTGTTGTGCTCTGCCAGGCACCAGTTGGTTCTGCCAAACGCTTCCAGACTCTATGTGGCTCTGCCAGGCACTCTTTGGTCCTACCACGTTCTCTTTGGCTCTGCCAGGCTCTGGTTGGCCCTACCTGGCTCTGCAAAGCTCTGTTTGAGTCTGTTTGGCTCTGCCGGGCTCTGTTTGGATCTGTTTGGCTCTGCAATGCTTGTTTGGCTCTGTTTGCTCTGCCAGGCTCCGTTTGGCTCTGCTTGGCTCTACCTGTCTCTTGCAGGTTCTGCCAGGATCTGCTTGGCTCTGGTTGGATCTGCCAGGCTCTGTTTGGCACTCTTTGTCTTTGTTTGGCTCTGTTTGGCTCTGTTAGGCACTGTTTGGCTCCGATTAGCTCTGTTTGGCTGTGCCAGGCTCGGTAAGGCACTTTTTGGATCTACTAATGTCTGTTTGTATCAGTTTGTATCTGCCAAGCTCTGTCGGGCTCTGTTTGAATGTGGTTGCCTCTGACAGGATCTGCCAGACCCTGTTTGACTCTGTTTGGCTATATTTGGTTCGGCCAAGCTCTGTTTGGCTATGCCAGGATCTGCCAGGCTCTCTTTGGCTCTGTTTGTCTCTTTCATGCTCTATTTGGCTCTGCTTCTATCTTACAGGTACTGTTTGGCTCTGTCAGGCTCTGCATGCCACTTTTTGGCTTTGTTTGACTCTGCGTGGCACTGTTTGGCAGTGCTTTGCTCTTTTCGGCTCTGTTTGGTACTGTGAGGCTCTGTCTGGCTCTGCCTGTATCGTTTAGGCTCTGATTGCTTCAGCTTGGACCTGTTCAGCTGTGTTTGGCTCTGTTTGGCTCTGCTTGGCACTGTTTGGCTGAGCCAGGAACTTTTTGGCTCTGTTTCTGGCTGCCAGGTTCTGTTTCTCTATGTTTGGCTCTGCCAGGCTCTTTGCGGCTCTGCTTGAATCTGCCAGGCACTGTTTGGTACTTCCATGCTTTGTATGCCTCTGTTTGGCTCTGTTCTGTTTGGCTGTGCTTGGCACTGTTTCGCACTGTTTGGCAGTGCTTGGCTCTGTTGGGCTCTGTTTGGTACTGTTAGGCTCTGTCTGGCTCTGCCTGGATCTTAGGGGCTCTCATTGCTTCAGCTTGGATCTGTTCGTCTCTGCCAGTCTATGTTTGGATCTGTTTGTCTCTGTTTGGCTCTGCGAGGCATGGCTTGTCTCTGTTTAGCTCTTACAGGTTCTGCTTGGCTCTCTCTGGCTCACTTTGGACCTCATTCGCTCTGGATGGCTCTGTTGGGCTCTGTTTGTCTCTGCCTGGATCTGTTTGGCTCCGCCAGCCTCTGCTCGTCTCTGTTTGGAGCTGTTGGGCTCTGCCAGGAACTTTTTGGCTCTGTTTCTGGCTGCCTGATTCTGTTTGTCTATGTTTAGAACTGCCTGGCTTTGTTTGGCTCTGACAGTATATTTTTGGCTCTGTTTCGCTCTGTTTGGCTTTGCTTGGCACTGTTTGACTTTATTTGAGTTTGGTACTGCTAGGCTCTGTTGTGCTTTGTTTGGCATGCTTTTGTTCTGTTTGGCTCTGCCTGGATCTGTTTGGCGATGTTCGGCTGAGTTTGGCTCTGTTTGGCTGTGCCAGGCTCGGTTAGGCACTTTTTGGCTCTGCCAGGGTCTGTCTGTATCAGTTTTTATCTGCCAGGCTCTGTCAGGCTCTGTTTCAATCTAGTTGCCTCTGACAGGATCTGCCTGACTCTGGTTAACTCTCTTTGGCTATATTTGGAGCGGCCAAGATCTGTTTGGCTCTGCCAGGACCTGCAAGGCTCTGTTTGGCTCTATTTGGCTCTGTTTGTCTTTGTCATGCTCTGTTTGGCTCTGCTTTTATCTTCCAGGCACTGTTTGGCTCTGCCAGGCTCTGTGTGCCTCGGCTTGGCTCTGTTCGGATCTGTTTGGTACTATTAAGCTCTGTTTGGCTCTGCCTGTATCGTCTAGGCTCTGATTGCTTCAGCTTGGATCTTCTTGTCTCTGCCAGTCTCTGTTTGGATCTGTTTGTCTCTGTTTGGCTCTGCCAGGAATGGTTTGGCTTTGTGTAGCTCTTCGAGGCTCTGATTGGCTCTGTCTGGCTCTCTTTTGGACGTTTTTGGCTCTGCATGGCTCTGTTAGGCTCTGCTTGGCACTGTTTGGATCTGTTTGACTCTGGCAGGAACTTTTTGGCTCTGTTTCTGGCTGCCTGCTTCTGTTTGTCTATGTTTGGAACTGCCAGGCTCTGTTTGACTCTGACAGTACCCTTTTGGCTCTGTCTCGCTCTGTTTGGCTCTGCTTGGCACTGTTTGGCTTAATTTGAGTTTGGTACTACTAGGCTCTGTTGTGCTCCGGTTGGCATTCTTTTGTTCTGTTTGGCTCTGCCTGGATCTGGTTGGCTATGTTCGGCTGCGTTTGGCTGTGCATGGCACTGTTTGGCTGAGCCAGGAACTTTTTGGCTCTGTTTCTGGCTGCCAGGTACTGTTTGACTATGTTTGTCACTGCCAGGCTCTGTTTGGCTCTGCTTGTAATTGCCAGGCACTGTTAGGCTCTACCAGCTCTATATGCGTCTGTTCAGCTCTGCTTGGCTCTTTGTGGCAGTGCTTGGCTCTGTATGGCCCTGCTGGGCTCTGTTTGGTATTGTTAGGCCCTACCTGGCTCTGCCTGGCTCTTTAAGGCTCTAAGCGGTTCTGTCTAGATCTATCTGTCTCTGATAGGCTCTGTTTGGCTCTGTTTCGCTCTGTTTGGCTATCCTTTGTTTTGTTACCCTCTGTTTAGCTCATCCAGCCTCTGTTTGGGTCTGTCTGTCTCTCTTTGGATGTGTTTGGCTCTGATTGGCTGTGTTGGGCTCTATTTGGCTCTGCTTGGGTCTGTTTCGCTCTGCCAGGAACCTTTTGGCTATGTTTCTGGCTGCAAGGTTCTGCTTGTCTATGTTTGGCACAGCCAGGCTCTATTTGGCACTGCCAGTTTCTTTTTGGCTCTGTTTCGCTCTGTTTGGCTCTGGTTGGCACTGTTTGGCTGAATTTGAATTTGGTACTTATAGGCGCTGTTGTGCTCTGTTTGCAGTCTTTTTTTCTTTTGGCTCTGCTTGGATCTCCTTGGCTATGTTCGGCTGTATCTGGCTGTGCCTGGCTGTGTTTGTCTCAGTTTGGCTCTGTCTGGCACTGCTTGGCTCTATTTGGGTCTGTTTGGCTCAGCGATGCTCTGATTGTCTCTGTTTGTCTCTCCCAGGCACTACTAGTTGTGCCAAACTCAGCCAGGATCTGATTGGCTCTGCCTGTCTCTTTTAGGCTCTGACTGGTTCTGCTTGGATCTGTTTGTCTCTGCCAGGCTCTGTTTGGCTGTGCCCGGCTCGGTTAGGCACTTTTTGGCTCTGCCAAGGTCTGTTTGTATCAGTTTTTATCTGCCAGGCTCTGTCAGGCTCTGTTTCAATCTGGTAGCCTCTGACAGGATCTGCCTGACTCTGGTTGACTCTCTTTGGCTATATCTGGTGCGGCCAAGCTCTGTTTGGCTCTGCCAGGACCTGCAACGCTCTGTTTGGCTCTCTTTGGCTCTGTTTGCCGCTGTCATGCTCTGTTTGGCTCTGCTTTTATCTGCAGGCTCTGTTTCGCTCTGCCAGGCTCTGTGTGCCTCTGTTTGGCTTTGTATGGCTCTGCTTGGCTCTGTTCGGCTCTCTTTGGTACCATTAAGCTCTGACTGGCTCTGCCTGTATCGTTTAGGCTCTGATTGCTACAGCTTGGATCTGTTTGTCTCTGCCAGTCTCTGTTTGGATCTGTTTGTCTCTGTTTGGCTCTGCCAGGCATGGTTTGGCTTTGTATAGCTCTTCCACGCTTTGTTTGGCTCTGTCTGGCTTTCTTTTGGACGTTTTTGGCTCTGGATGGCTCTGTTAGGCTCTGCTTGGCACTGTTTGGATCTGTTTGTCACTGGCAGGAAATTTTGGCTCTGTTTCTGGCTGCCTGGTTCTGTTTGTTTATGTTTGGAACTGCCAGGCTCTGTTTGACTCTGACAGTATCCTTTTAGCTCTGTCTAGCTCTGTTTGGATCTGCCTGGCACTGTTTGGCTTAATTTGAGTTTGGTACTGCTATGCTCTGTTGCGCTCTGTTTGGCATGCCTTTGTTCTGTTTGGCTCTGCCTGGATCTGTTTGGCTATGTTCGGCTGTGTTTGGCTCTGTATGGCTGTGCATGGCACTGTTTGGCTCAGCCAGGAACTTTTTGGCTCTGTTTCTGGCAGCCAGGTTCTGTTTGTTTATGTTTGTCACTGCCAGGATCTGTTTGGCTCTGCTTGTAATTGCCAGGCACTGTTAGGCTCTGCCAGCTCTATATGCCTCTGTTCAGCTCTGCTTGGCTCTTTGTGGCAGCTCTTGGCTCTGTATGGCCCTGCTGGGCTCTGTTTGGTATTGTTAGGCCCTATCTGGCTCTGCCTGGCCCTTTTAGGCTCTGAGCGATTCAGTCTAGATCTATTTGTCTCTGATAGGCTCTGTTTGGCTCTGTTTCGCTCTGTTTGGCTATACTTGGATTTGTTATGCTCTGCTTAGCGCTTCCAGCCTCTGTTTGGCTCTGTCTGTCTCTCTTTGGATGTGTTTGGCTCTGATTGGCTGTGTTGGGCTCTGTTTGGCTCTGCTTGGATCTGTTTCGCTCTGCCAGGAACCTTTTGGCTATGTTTCTGGTTGCCAGCTTCTGTTTGTCTATGTTTGGCACTGCCAGGCTCTGTTTGCCACTGCCAGTTTCTTTTTGGCTCTGTTTCGCTCTGTTTGGCTCTGGTTGGCACTGTTTGGCTGAATTTGAATTTGTTACTGCTAGGTGCTCTTGTGTTCTGTTTGGCAGTCTTTTGTTCTTTTAGCTCTGTCTGGGCCTCTTTGGCTATGTTCGGCTGTACTTGGCTCTACCTGGCTGTGTTTGTCTCCGTTTGGCTCTGTCTGACACAGCTTGGCTCTATTTGGGTCTGTTTGGCTCAGCTATGCACTGATTGTCTCTGTTTGGCTCTGCCAGGCTCTACTAGTTCTGCCAAACTCAGCAGGATCTGATTGGCTCTGCCTGTCTCTTTTAGGCTCTGATTGGTTCTGCTTGGAGCTGCTTGTCTCTGCCAGGCTCTGTTTGGCGCTGAAACAAAAACAAAAATACCTGGAAAAACTCAGCAGGTCTATTTGGCTTTGTTTGTTTCTGTTTGGCTCTGCCAGGAAAGGTTTGGCTCTGTTTTGCTCTTCCAGTATTTGTTAAGCTCTGTTTGGCTCACTTTGGATGTGTTTGGCTCTGCTTGGATCTGTTTGGCTCTGCCAGCCTCTGCTCGGCTCTGTTTAGATCTGTTTGGCTGTGCCAGGATTTTTATGGCTCTGTTTATGGCTTACAGGTTCTGTTTGGCGATGTTTGGGACTTCCAGTTTCTGCTTGCCTTTGCGTGGCTCTGGCAGACTCTCTTTAAACCGACCAGGTTCTGTTTGGCTCCATCAGGCTCTGGTTGGCCCTACCTGGCTCTGCAAAGCTCTGTCTAACCCTGCTTGGCTCTGCCAGTCTCTGTTTGGATCTGTTTGGCACTGCAATGCTTGTTTGGCCCTGTTTGCTATGTTACGCTCAGTTTGGCTCTGTTTTGCTGTGCCAGGCCCTTGTTGGCTCTGTTTGGCTCTCGTTGGATGTGTTTCGCTCTGGTTGGCTCTGTTGGGCTCTGTTTGGCTCTGCTTGGTTCTATTTGATTCTGCCACCCTTTGCTCGGCACTGTTTGGATCTGGTTGGCTCTGCCAGGAACTTTTTGGCTCTGTTTCTGTCTGTCAGTTTCTGTTTGGCTATGTTTGGCATTGCCAGGCTCTTTCTGGCTCTGTTTTGCTCTGTTTGGCTCTGCTTGGTACTGTTTGGCTGTACTTGATTTTGGTACCTCAAGGCTCTGTTGTGCTCTGCCAGGCACTAGTTGGTTCTGCCAAACGCTTTCAGACTCTGTGTGGCTCTGCCAGGCACTCTTTGGCCCTACGAGGTTCTCTTTGGCTCTGTCAGGCTCTGGTTGGCCCTACCTCGCTCAGCAAAGCTCTGTCTGAGTCTGTTTAGCTCTGCCAGTCTCTGTTAATCTCTGCCTGGCTCTGATTGGCTCTGTTTGTCTGTTCGGCTCTATCAGTCTCTTGCAGGGTCTGCCAGGATCTTTGATGCTCTGGTTGGATCTGCCAGGCTCTGATCGGCACCGTATACTTTTGTTTGGCTCTGTTTGGCTCTGTCTTACCCTGTCAGGCTCTCCCTGGATCTGTTTGGAACTGCTTTGCTCTGTTCGAACCTGTTACAATCTGTCTGGCACTGCCAGGCACCGTTAGCCTCTGTTTCGCTCTGTTAGGCACTATTTCGCTCCGTTTAGCTCTGTTTGGCTGTGCCAGGCTCGGTTAGGCACTTTTTAGCTCTGCCAAGGTCTGTTTGTATCAGTTTGTATCTGCCAGGCTCTGTCAAGCTCAGTTTGAATCTGGTTGCCTCTGAGAGGACCTGCCTGTCTCTGTTTGACTCTGTTTGGTTATATTTGGTATGGCTAAGCTCTGTTTGGCTCTGCCAGGATCTGCCAGGCTCTGTTTTGCTCTCTTTGGCTTTGTTTGTCTCTGCCATGCCATGTTTGCCTCTGCTTTTATCTGCCAGGCACTGTTTGGCTCTGCCAGGCACTGTATGCCTCTGTTTCGATCTGCTTTGGCTTTGTTTGGCTCTGCTTGGAACTGTTTGGCAGTGCTTGGCTCTGGTTGGCACTGCTGGGCACTGTTTGGCACTTTCCGGCTCTGCGTGGCACTGCTTAGCTCTCTTTGGGCCTGTTTGTCTCAGCCAGGCTCTGTTTGGCTCTCTTTGGCTCTGCCAGGAAATAATTGATTCTGTCAAACACTGCCATGCTCTGTGTGCCTCTGCCAGGCTCCTTTTGCCCCTTCCAGGTTGTGTTTTGCTCTGTCGAGCTCTGGTCTTCTCTTCCTGGATCTTCAAAGCTCTGCCTGGTTCTGTCTGGCTCTGCGAGGTACTGTTTGGCTATGTTCCGCTCTGAAATGCTTGTTCGCCTCTGTTTGCTCTGTTACACTTAGTTTGGCTCTGTTTGGCTCTGCCAGGCCCTGTTTGATTCTGCCAGGCCCTGTTTGGCACCGTATGGCTCTGTCTGGCTCTGCCAGGCACTGCCTGGATCTGTTTGGATCTGTTTCGCTCTGTTTGGTTCTGACAGGCCCTGTTTGGCACGACCAGGGTCTCCCAGGCTGGGTTTGGCTCTGCTAGATTCTGACGTGCTCCGTATCGCTCTTTTTGGCTCTGACAGGGTCTGTTTGGCTCTGCTATTCTTTGCCACATTCTGTGTGCCTCTGCCAGGATCTTGTGTCTCTGTGTGGCTCTTCCCGGCTCCATTTGGCTCTGCTTGGCTCTATTTAGCTCTGCCCGGCTCTGCCTGACTCAGTTTGGCTATGTTTGGTACAGCCAAGCTCTGTTTGGCACTGCCAGGATCTGCCAGGCTCTGTTTGGCTCTCTTTGGCTCTGTTTTTCTCTGTAAGACTCTGTCTGACACTGCTTTTATCTACCAGGCACTGTTTTTCTCTGCCAGGCTCTGTATGCCTTTGTTTAGCTCTGTTAGGCTCTGCTTGGCACTGTTTGGCAGTGCTTGGCTTTGTTTGGCACTTTTGGGTTCTGCCTGGCACTGCTTGGCTCTCTTTGGGCCTTTTTGTCTCAGCCAGGCTCTGTTTGGCTCTCTTTGGCTCTGCCAGGAAATAATTGATTCTGTCAAACTCTGCCATGCTCTGTGTGGCTCTTCCAGGCTCCCCTTGCCCCTGCCAGGTTTTGTTTTGCTCTGTCGAGCTCTGGTTTGCCCTTTCTGGATCTGCCAAGCTCTGGCTGGTTCTGTCTGACTCTGCCAAGCTCTGCTTGGCTCTCTTTAGCTCTGCCCGGTTCTGTTTGTCTTTGTTTGGCGCTTTTGTGCCCTGATAGGCTCTGTTTGGCTTTGCGTGGATCTGTTTGGCTCTGCAAGGCACTGTTTGCCTCTGTTTGGATCTGTTAGGAACTGTTTGGCTCTGTTTAGCTCTATTTGGCTGTGCTAGGCTCTGTTTGGCTCTTTTTGGCTCTGACAAGGTCTATTTGTATCAGTTTGTCATTGCCAGGCTCGGCAGGCTCTGTATCTGGTTTCCTCTGTCAGGACCTGCCTTACTCTGTTCGAATCTGCTTGGCTATGTTTGGAATGGTCAATCTCTCTTTGGCTCTGCCAAGCTCTGTTTGGCTATCTTTGGCTCTGTGTGTTTCTGCCAGGCTCTTTGTGGCTCTGCCAGGCTCCCTTTGTCCCTGCCAGGTTGTGTTTTGCGCTGTCGAGCTCTGGTTTGCACTTCCTAGATCTGCCAAGCTCTGCCTGGTTCTGTCTGGCTCTGCCAGGCTCTGTTTGGATCTGTTTCGCTCTGAAATGCTTGTTCGCCTCTGTTTGCTCTGTTACACTCAGTTTGGCTCTGGTTGGCTCTGCCAGGCCCTGTTTGATTCTGCCAGGCCCTGTTTGGCACCATATGGCTCTGTCTGGCTCTGCCAGGCACTGCCTGGATCTGTTTGGAGCTGTTTAGCTCTGTCTGGCTCTACCAGGCGCTGTTTGGCACGACCAGGGTCTCCCAGGCTGGGTTTGGCTCTGCTGGATTCGGACATGCTCCGTTTTGCTCTTTTTGGCTCTGACGGCGTTTGTTTGGCTATGCCATACTTTGCAACGTTCTGTTTACCACTGCCAGGATCTTTTTGTCTCTGTGTGGCTCTGCCCAGCTCCATTTGGCTCTGTTTGGCTCTGTGTAGTTCTGCCCGGCTATGTTTGTCTTTGTTTGGCGCTTCTGTAATCTTTTTGGCACTGTTTGGATCTGCTTGGATCTGCCTTTCTCTGTTAGGCTCTGTTTTGCTCTGAATGGACCTGTTTGGCTCTGCAAGGCACTGTTTGCCTCTGTTTGGCTATGTTTAGCTCTATTTGGCTGTGCTAGGCACTGTTTGGCTCTTTTTGGCTCTGACAGGCTCTGTTTGTATCAGTTTATCATTGCCAAGCTCGGCAGGCTCTGTTTTGATCTGGCTGCCTCTGTCAGGATCTGCCATACTCTGTTCGGCTCAGTTTGGCAATGTTTGGAATAGTCAAGCTCTGTCTGGCTCTGCCAGGCTCTGTTTGCCACTGCTTGTATCTGCCAGACACTGTTTGGCTCTGCCAGGCTCTGTATGCCTCTGTTCATCTCTGGCTCTGCTTGGTACTGTTGGGCTCTGTTTGATACTGTTAATCTCTGTCAGTCTCTGCTGGCTCATTTAGGCTCTGATTGGTTCTGATTGGATCTGTTTAGATTTGCAATGCTTGCTTGGCTCTGTTTTCTCTGTTATGCTCAGTTTGGCTATGTTTTGCTGTGCCAAGCTCTGTTCGGCTCTGCTTGGCTCTGGTTGGATCTGGTTGGCTCTGTCTGGCCCTACCAGTCTCTTGCATAGTCTGCCAGGATCTGTTTGGCTCTGCTTGGATCTGCCAGGCACTGTTTAATTCTGCCAGTCTCTATTTGGCGCCATATGGCTCTGTTTGTCTCTGTTTGGCTCTGACTGGCTCTGCCAGGCTCTGCATGGATCTGTTTCGAGCTGCTTGGCTCTGTTTGGACCTGTTTGAATCTGATTAGCTCTGCCAGGACTGTTTGCCTCTGCTTGGCTCTGATAGGAACTGGTTGGCTCTGTTTGGCTGTGTCAGGCTCTGTTTGGCACTTTTTGGCTCTGCAAGGGTCTGTTTGTATCACTTTGTATCTGCCAGGCTCTGTCAGGCACTGTTTGGCTCTGTCTATCTCTTTTTGGATCTGTTTGGCTCCGCCACCCTCTGTTCGGCTCTCTTTGGATTTGTTAGGCTCTGCCAGGAACTTTTTGGCTCTGTTTCTGGCTGCCAGGTGCTGTTTGTCTATGTTTGGCACTTACAGGCTTTGTTTAGCTCTGCCAGTCCCTTTCTGGCTCTGTATCGCTCCGTTTGGCTCTTCTTCACACTGTTTGGCTGAATTTGATTTTGGAACTGCTAGGCTCTGTTGTGCTCTGATTGGCAGTCGTTTGTTCTGTTTGGCACTACCAGGATCTGTTTGGCTCTGCCTGGCTCTGACAGTCTCTTTTTGCCTCTGTTTCGCTCTGTTTACCTCTGATTGGCACTGTTTGTCTTTATTTGAGTTTGGTTATGCTAGACTCTGTTGTGCTCTGTTTGGCATTCTTTTGATCTGTTTTGTTTTGCATTGTTCTGTGTGGCTATGGTCGGCTGTGTTTGGCTTTGTTTGGCTGTGTTTGGCTCTCTTTGGCACAGCCAGGAAATTTTTGGCTCTGTTTCTGACTGCCAGGTTTTGTTTGTCTATGTTTGGAACTGCCAGGCTCTGTTTGGCTCAACTTGTATCTGCCAGGCATTGTTACGCTATGCCAGACTCTGAATGCCTCTGTTCAGCTCTGTTTGGCTCAGCTTGGCACTGTTTGATTAGTGCCTGGCTCTGTCTGGCCCTGTTGGTCTCTGATTGGTACTGTTAGGCTCTGTCTTGCTCTGCCTGGCTCTTTTAGGCTCAGATTCGTTCTGTTTGGATCTGTTTGTCTCTGCCACGCTCTGTTTGGCTCTGCTTGTCTCTGTTGCGCTCTGTTTGGCTCTTCCTGGCTCTGGTTGGCTCTGTTTGTCTCTGTTTGGCTCTGCCAGGAATGGTTTCACTCTGCTTAGCTCTTCCAGGCTCTGTTTGGCTCGGTCTGACTGTCTTTGGTTTGTTTGGCTTTGGTCGGCTGTGCAAGGTTCTGTTGGGCTCCACTTGGATCTGTTTGGCTCTGCCAGCCTCTGCTCGGCTCTGCTTGGATCTGTTTGGCAATGCCAGGAAATGTTTGGCTCTGTTTCTGTCTGCCAGGTTCTGTTTGTCTATGTTTGGCAATGCCAGGCTCTATTTGGCTCTGCTTGTATCTGCCAGGCACTGTTTGGCTCTGCCAGGGTGTGTATGCTTGGCGATTTGTGGCAGTGCCTGGCTCCGTTTGGCCATTTTGGGCTCTGTTTGCTACTGTTAGGCTCTGTCTTGCTCTGCCTGGCTCTTTTAGGCTCTGATTGGTTATGTTTGGATCTCTTTTTCTCGGCCAGGCTCCGTCTGGCTCTCTTTGTCTCTGTTTGGCTCTGCCAGGAGTGGTTTCGCTCTGTCTAGCTCTTCCAGGCTCTGTTTGGCTCAGCCTGGCTCTCTTTTGATGTATTTTTTGCCCTGGTTGGCTGTGTCGAGCTCTGCTCGGCTCTGTTTGGATCTGTTTGTCTCTGCCACGCTCCGTTTGGCTCTGTTTGGCTGTGTTTGGCTCTGTCTGGCATGCTTGGGTCTGTTTGGCTCAGCCAGGCTCTGTATGGCTCTGCTTGGCTCTGCCAGGAACTAGTTGGTTCTGTCAAACTCTGCCAGGCTCTGATTGACTCTGCTTGGCTCTTTTGGGCTCTGATTGGTTCTGCTTGGATCTGTTTGTCTCTGTCAGGCTCTGTTTGGCTCTGAAACAAAAACAAAGATAATTGGAAAAGCTCAGCAGGTCTGTTTGGCTCTGTTTGGCTCTGTCAGGAATGGTTTGGCTCTGTTTTGCTCTTCCAGTCTCTGTTTGGCTCTGTTTGCCACTCTATGGATGTGTTTGGCTCTGGTTGGCTCTGTTGGGCTCTGTTTGTCTCTGCTTGGATCTGTTTGGCTCTGCCAGCCTCTGCTAGGCTCTGCCTGGAACTGTTTGGCTGTATTTGAGTTTGGTACTGCAAGGCTCTGTTGTGCTCTGTTTCGCAGTCTTTTGTTCTGCTTGCGTCTGTCTGGCTCTGTTTGGCTATGGTCGGTTGTGTTTGGATCTGTTTGGCTATGTTTGGCACTGTCCTGCTCTGCCTGGCACTGCTTGGCTCTCTTTGGGCCTGTTTGTCTCAGGAGGCTCTGTTTGGCTCTCTTTGGCTCTGCCAGGAGCTAGTTCGTTCTGTCAAACTCTGTCAGGATCTGTGTGGCTCTGCCAGGCTGCCTTTATCCCTGCCAGGTTCTGTTTTGCTCTGTTGGGCTGTGGTTTGCCCTCCTGGATCTGCCAAGCTCTGCCTGGCTCTGTTTGGCTCTGCCTGGTTCAATTTGGCTATGTTCGGCTGTGTTTGGCTTTGTTTGGCTGTCTTTGGCTCTGTTGGGCACAACCAGGAACCTTTTGGCTCTGTTTCTGGCTGCCAGGTTCTGTTTGTATATGTTTGGCACTGCCAGGCTCTGTTTGGCTCTGCTTGTATCTGCCAGGCACTGTTTGGATCTGCCAGGATCTGTATGCCTCTGTTCAGCTCTGTGTGGCTCTCCTTGGCACTGTTTGGCAGTGCTTGGCTCTGTTTGGCTTTGTTGGTCTCTGTTAGGTACTGTTAGGCTCTGTCTGGCTCTGCCTGGCTCTTTTAGGCTCCGAGTGGTTCTGTTTGGATCTGTTTGTCTCTGCCACGCTCTGTTTGGCTCTGTTTGGCTCTGTTTGGCTCTGCCAGGAATGGTTTCGCTCTGTCTCGCTCTTCCAGGCTCCATTTTGCTCTGTTTGCCTCTGTCTGGCTCAGCCAGGATTGGTTTAACTCCGTTTAGCTCTTCCAGGCTCTGTTTGGCTCTGTCTGGCTCTCCTTGGATGTGTTAGGCTTTGGTTGGCTGTGCCGGGCTCTGTTTGGCTCTGCTTGGATATGTTTGGCTCCGCCAGTCCCTTTTTGGCTCTGTTCATCTCTGTTTGGCTCTGCTTGGCACTGTTTGGCTGTATTTCAGCTTGGTATTGCTAGGCTCTGCTGTGCTTTGTTTGGCAGTCTTTTGTTCTGTTTGGCGCTGCCGGGCTCTGTTTCTCTCTGCATGTATCTGTTTGTCTTTGCCAGGAACTTTTTGGCTCTTTTTCTGGCTGCCAGGGTCTATGGTGCACTGTTTGGTAATGTTTCGTTCTGTTTGGCTGTGCCTGGCTCTCTTTGGCTATGTTCGGCTGTGTTTTCCTCTGTTTGGCTGTGTTTGGCTCTGTTCGGCTCTGTCTGGAACTGCATGGCTCTGTGTGTGTCTGCTTGGCTCAGCCAGGCTCTGCTTGGCTCAGTCTGTCTCTCTTTGGATCTGTTTGGCTCTGGTTGGCTGTGTCGGGCTCTATTTGGCTCTGCTTGCATCTGTTTGGCTCCGCCAGCTTCTGCTCGGCACTCTTTGGATCTGTTAGGCTCTGCCAGGAACTTTTTGGCTCTGTTTCTGGCTGCCAGGTGCTGTTTGTCTAAGTTTGGAACTTCCAGGCTTTGTTTGGCTCTGTCAATCCCTTTCTGGCTCTGTATCGCTCTGTTTGGCTCTTCTTGGCACTGTTTGGCTGAATTTGAGTTTGGTACATATAGGCTCTGTTGTGCTCTGTTTGGCAGTCTTTTGTTCTGTTTGGCACTACCAGGCTCTGTTTGGCTCCGTTTGGATCTGACAGTCTCTTTTTGGCTCAGTTTCGATCTGTTTGGCTCTGCTTCGCACTGTTTGTCTTTATTTGAATTTGGTTATGCTCGGCTCTGTTGTGCTTTGTATGGCATTCTTTTTTTCTGTTTGGCTCTCCCCGGTTCTCTTTGGATATGTTCGGCTGTCTTTGGTTTTTATTGGCTGTGTTTGGCTTTGTTTGGCACAACCAGGAACTTTTTGGCTCTGTTTCTGGCTGCCAGTCTCTGTTTGTCTATGTTTTGTGCTGCCAGGCTCTGTTTGGCTCTGTTTGAATCGGTCAGGCACTGTTAGGCTCTGCCAGGCTCTGTATGCCTCTGATCAGCTCTGGCTCTGCTTGGCACTGTGGGCGCTCTGATGGTACTGTTAAGCTCTGTCAGGCTCTGCTGGCTCTTTTAGGCTCTGATTGGTTCTGCTTGGATCTGTTTAGCTCTGCAAACCTCTGCTCGGCTCTGTTTGGATCTGTTTGGCTGTGCCTGGATCTTTTTGGATCGGTTTCTGGCTGCCAGGTTCTGTTTGGCTACGTTTGGCACTCCTAGGCTCTGTTTGGCACTGTGTTCCTCTGCCAGTCTCTTGTTCGCTCTGTTTCGCTCTGATTGGCTCTGCTTGGCACTGTTTGGCGGTATTCGAGATTGGTACTGCAAGGCTCTTTTTTGCTCTGATTCGCTCTGAAATGGCTGTTCGCCTCTGTTTGTTCTTTTACACTCGGTTTGGCTCTGGTCGGCTCTGTCTGGACCTGTTTGGCACCGCATGGCTCTTTCCTGCTGTGCCAGGCACTGCCTGTATCTTTTTGGAGCTGTTTAGATCTGTTTGGCTCTGCCAGGCCCTGTGTGGCATGACAGGGTCTCCCAGGCTCGGACCGGCTCTGCTGGACTCTGACATGCTCCGTTTTGCTCTTTTTTGTTCTGACAGGCTCTGTATGGGTCTGCCAGGTTCTCTTTGTCTCTGTGTGGCTCTGCCAGACTCCATTTGGCTCTGCTTGGCTCTGTTTAGCGCTGCCCGGCTCTGTTTGGCTCTGTTAGGAACTGTTTGGCTCTGTTTGGCTCTATTTGGCTGTGCCAGGCTCCGTTTGGCCCTTTTTGGCTCTGCCAGGGTCTGTTTGTATCAGTTTGTTCTGCCAGGCTCTGCAGGCTCTGTTTGGATCTGGTAGCCTCTGTCAGGACCTGCCTGACTCTGTTTGATTCTGTTTGGTTATGTTTGGAATGGTCAAGCTCTGTTTGGCTCTGCCAGGCTCTGTTTGGCTCTCTGTTCCTCTGTGTGTCTCTGCCAGGCTCTGTTTGGCTCTGCCTGTATCTGCCAGACACTGTTTGGCTCTGCCAGGCTCTGTATGCCTCTGTTTAGCTCTGGCTCTGCTTGGCACTGTTTGGCACTGATGGGCTCTGTTTGGTACTGTTAGACCCTGTCAGGCTCTGCCTGGCTCTTTTAGACTCTGATTGGTTCTGCTTGGATCTGTTTGGCTCTGCAAGGCTTGTTTGGCTTTGTTTGCTCTGTTACACTCAGTTTGGCTCTGCTTGGCTCTGTATGTCTCTGTTTGGCTCTACCAGTCTGTTGGAATGTCTGCCAGGATCTGTTTGCCTCTGCTTGGATCTGCCAGGCACTGTTTAATACTGCCAGGCTCTGCCAGGCTCTATTTGAATCTGGTTGACTCTGTGAGGATCTGCATGACTCTGTTTAACTCTATTAGGCTATGATTGTTACGGCCAGCTCTATTTGGCGCTGCCAGGCTCTGTTTGGGTCTCATTGGCATTGTTTGTCTCTGTAAGGCTCTATTAGGCACTGCTTGCATCTGTCAGGCACGATTTGGCTCTGCCAGGCTCTGTATGCCTCTGTCTGGCTCTGTGTGGCTCTACATGGCACTGTTTGGCAGTGCTTGTCTCTGTTTGGCTCTATTGATCTCTGTTTTTTACTGTTAGGCTCTGTCTGGTTCTTTTAGGCTCTGACAGGTTCTGCTTGGATCTGTCTGTCTCTGCCAGGCTCTTTTTGGTTCTGTTCGTCTCTGTCTGTCTCTTCCAGGAATGTTTTGGCTCTGTTTAGCTCTTCCAGGCTCGGTTTGGCTATATCTGGCTCTCTTTGGATGTCTTTGGCTCTGGATGGGTCTGTTGGGCTCTGTTTGGGTCTGCTTGGATTTCTTTGGCTCCACTAGCATCTGCTCGGCTCTGTTTGAATCTGTATGGCTCTGCCAGGAACCTTTTGACTCTGTGTCTGGCTGCCAGGTTCTGTTTGTCTATGTTTTCCACTGCCAGGCTCTATTTGGCACTGTATGGCTCTGACAGTCTCTTTTTGGCTCTGTTTCGCTCTGTTTGGCTCTGCTTGGCACTGTTTGTCTTTATTTGAATTTGGTTATGCTAGGCTCTGTTGTGCGATGTTTGGCATTCCTTTTTTCCATTTGGCTCTGCCTCGTTCTGTTTGACTATGTTCGGCTGGGTTTGGCTTTGGTTGGCTGTGTTTGGCTCTGTTTGGCACAGCCAGGAACGTTTTGGCTCTGTTTCTGGCTGACAGGTTCTGTTTGTCTATGTTTGGCACTGCCAGGCTCTGTTTGGCTCTGCTTGTATCTGCCAGGCACTGTAAGGCTCTGCCAGGATCTGTATGCCTCTGTTCAGCTTTTTAGGGCTCAGCTTGGCACTGTTTGTCAGTGCTTAGCTCTGTTTGGCCCTGTTGGATTCTGTTTTGTACTGTTAGCCTCTGTCTGGCTCTGCCTGGCTCTTTTAGGCTCTGAGTGGTTCTGTTTGGATCTGTCTGGCTCCGCCACGCTCTGTTTGGCTCTGCTTGTCTCTATTTCGCTCTGTTTAGCTCTTCCAGGCTCTGTTTGGCTCAGTTGGGCTCTGCCAGGAATGGTTTCGCTCTGTTTAGCTCTTCCACGCTCTGGTTGGCTCTGTCTGACTCTCTTTGATTGTGTTTGGCTTTGATCGGATGTGCCGCGCTCTGTTGGGCTCTGCTTGGATCTGTTTGTCTCCACCAGCCTCTGCTCAGCTCTGCTTGGATCTGTTTGGCTCTGCCAGGAAATTTTAGACTCTGTTTCTAGCTGCCAGGTTCTGTTTGTCTATGTTTGGCACTGCCAGGCTCTGCTTGGCTCTGTTACTCCCTTTTTGGCTCTGTTTAGCTCTGTTTGGCTCTGCTTGGCACTGTTTGGCTGTATTTCCGTTTGGTATTTCGAGGCTCAGTTGTGCTCTGTTTGGCAGTCTTTTGTTCTGTTTGGCTCTGCCTGGCTCAATTTGTCACTGTTTGGCTCTACCAGTCTCTTGCATGGCCTGCCAGGATCTGTTTGGCACTGCTTGGATCTGCCAGGCACTGTTTGGCACCATATGGCTCTGTTTGGCTCCGTTTGGCTCTGTCTTGCTCTGCCAGGCTCTGCCTGCATCTGCTTGGAGCTGCGTGGCTCTGTTTGTACCTGTTTGAATCTGTTTGGCTCTCCCAGGCACTGTTTGCTTCGGTTTGGCTCTGTTAGGAACTGTTTGGCTCTGTTAAGCTCTATTTGGCTGTGCTATGCTCTGGTTGGCACTTTGTGGCTCTGCCAGGGTCCTATTTTATACATTTTTATCTGCCAGGCTCTGTCAGCCTCCGTTTGAATCTAGTTGCCTCTGTCAGGTTCTGCCTGACTCTGTTTGAATCTCTTAGGCTATTCTTGGTACGGCCAAGCTCTATTTGGCGCTGCCAGGATCTGCCAGACTCCTTTTGTGTCTCTTTGGCTCTGTTTGCCTCTGTAAGGCTCTGTTTGGGACTGCTGGTATCTGCCAAGCGCTGTTTGGCTCTGCCAGGCTCTGTATGCCTCTGTTTAGCTCTCTTTAGCTCTGCTTGGCACTGTTTGGCTCTGTTGGGCTCTGTGTGATACTGTTAGGCTCTGTCTGGCTCTGCCTGGCTCTTTTAGACTCTATTTGGTTCTGCTTGGATCTGTTTGTCTCTGCCAGAATCTGTTTGGGTCTGTTTGTCTCTTTTTGACCCTGCCAGGAATGTGCTGGCTCTGTTTAGCTCTTCCAGCCTCGGTTTTGCTCTGTCTGGCACTCTTTGGTCGTCTTTGGCTCTGGTTGGCTCTGTTGGGCTCTGTATATCTCTGCTTGAATATGTTTGGCTCCACTACCCTCTGCTCGGTTCTCTTTGAATCTGTTTGGCTCTGCCAGGGACCTTTTGGCGCTGTGTCTGGCTGCCAGGTTCTGTTTGTCTATGTTTGGCACTGCCAGGCGCTGTTTGGCTCTGCTGGTATCTGCCTGGCTCAGCTTGGCACTGTTTGTCAGTGCTTGGCACTGTTTGGCAGTGCTTGGCTCTGTTTAGCCCTGTTGGTATCTGCTTGTTACTGTTAAGCTGTTTCTGGCTCTGCATGGCATTTTGGGGTCTGAGTGGTTCTGTTTGGATCTATTTGTCTCTGGCACGCTCTGTTTGGCTCTGTATGTCTCTGTTGCGCTCTGTTTATCTCTTCCCGGCTCTGTTTGGCTCTGTTTGTCTCTGTGTGGTTCTTCCAGGAATGGTTTCGCTCTGTTTAGCTCTTCCAGGCTCTGTTTGGCTCGGTATGGCTGTCTTTGGATGTGTTTGGCTTTGGTTGGCTGTGCCGGGCTCTGTTGGGCTCTGCTGGGATCTGTTTGGCTCCGCCAGCCTCTGCACGGCTCTGCTTGGATCTGTTTCGCTCTGCCAGGATCCTTTTGGCGCTGTGTCTGGCTGCCAGGTTCCGTTTGTCTATGTTTGGCACTGCCAGACTCTGTTTGGCTCTGTTTGTATCTGCTTGGCTCAGCTTGGCACTGTTTGGCAGGGCTTGTCTCTGTTTGGCCCCGTTGATCTCTGTTTGGTACTGTAACGCTCTTTCTGGCTCTGCATGGCTCTTTTGGGTTCTGAATGGTTCCGTTTGCATCTGTTTGTCTCCGCCACACTCTGTTTGGCTCTGTATGTCTCTGTTGCGCTCTGTTTATCTCTTCCCGGCTCTGTTTGGCTCTGTTTGTCTCTGTGTGGTTCTTCCAGGAATGGTTTCGCTCTGTTTAGCTCTTCCAGGCTCTATTTAGTTCGGTCTGGCTGTCTTTGGATGTGTTTGGCTTTGGTTGGCTGTGCTGGGCTCTGCTTGGCACTATTTGGCTCCGCCAGGAAGTTTTTGGCTCTGTTTCTGGCTGCCAGGCTCTGTTTGTCTATGTCTGGCACTGCCAGGCTCTGTTTGGCTCTGCCAGTCCCTCTTTGGCTCTGTTTAGCTCTGTTTGGCTCTGCTTGGCACCGTTTGGCTGTATTTTAGTTTGGTATTGCGAGGCTCTATTGGGCTCTGCTTGGATCTGTTTGACTCTGCCAGGAGGTTTTTGGCTCTGTTTCTGGCTGCCAGGTTCTGTTTGTCTATGTCTGGCACGGCCAGGCTCTGTTTGGCTCTGCCAGTCTCTCTTTGGCTCTGTTTTTCTCTGTTTGGCTCTGCTTGGCACCGTTTGGCTGTATTTTAGTTTGGTATTGCGAGGCTCTGTTGTGCTCCGTTAGGCAGTCTCTTGTTCTGTTTGTCTCTCCCTGGCTCTCTTTGGCTATGTTCGGCTGTGTTTGGGGCTGTTTGGCTGTGCTCGACTCTGTTAGGCTCTGTCTGGCACTGCTTGGCTCTGTTTGGGTCTGTGTGGCTCAGCCAGGCTCTGACTGCCTCTCTCTGTCTCTCTTTGGATGTGTTTGGCTCTGGTTGGCTGTGTCAGGCTCTATTTGTCTCTGCTTGGTTCTGTTTGGCTCAGCCAGCATATGCTCGGCTCTCTTTGGATCTGTTAGGCTCTACCAGGAGCTTTTTGGCTCTGTTTCTGGCTGCCAGGTTCTGCTTGTCTATGTTTGGCATTCACAGGCTCTGTTTGGCTCTGACAGTATCTTTTTGGTTCTGTAGTGCTCTGCTTGGCACTGTTTGACTGAATTTGAGTTTGGTACTGTTAGGCTCTGTTGTGCCCTGTTTGGCAGTCTTTTGTTGTGTCTGGCAGTACCAGGCTCTGTTTGGCTGTGACAGTCCCTTTTTGGCTCTGTTGTGCTCTGTTTGGCTCTGCTTGGCACTGGTTGGCTTTATATGTGTTTGGTACTGCTAGGCTCTGTTGTGCTCTCTTTGGCATGATTTTGTTCTTTTCGGCTCTGCCTGGTTCTGTTTGACTATGTCCGGCTGTGTATGGCTCTGTTTGGCTGTGTTTGGCTCTGTTTGGCTCAGCCAGGAACTGTTTGGGTCTGTTTCCATCGGGCAGGTTCTGTGTGTCTATGTTTGACACTGCCAGGCTCTCTTTGGCTGTGCTTGTATCTGCCAGGCACTGTTTGGCTCTGCTAGGGTCTGTATACTTGGCACTGTTTGGCCCTGTTGGGCTCTGTTTGGTACTGTTAAGCTCTGTCTGGCTCTGCTAAGCTCTTCTAGGCTCTGATTGTTTATGTTTGGATCTGTTTGTCTCTGCCAGGCTCTGTTTGGCTCTGTTTGTCTCTGTTGGGCACTGCCAGGAGTGGTTTCGATCTGATAAGCCCTTCCAAGCTCTGTATGGCTCTACCTGGCTCTCTTTTGATGAGTTAGGATCTGGTTGGCTGTGTCGGGCTCAGTTTGGCTCTGTTTGGATCTGTTTGGCTCCGCCAGCCTCTGCTCGGCTCTGTTTGAATCTGTTTGGCTCTGCCAGGAACATTTTGGCTGTGTGTCTGGCTGCCAGGTTCTGTTTGTTTATGTTGTGCACTGCCAGGCTCTGTTTGGCACTTTTTGGCTCTGACAGTCTCTTTTTGGCTCTGTTTCGCTCTGTGTGGCTCTGCTTGGAACTGTTTGTCTTTATTTGAGTTTGGTTATGCTAGGCTCTGTTGTGCTCTGCTTGGCATTCTTTTGTTCTGTTTGGCTCTGCCAGGTTCTGTTTGGCTATGTTCGGCTTCGTTTGGCTTTGTTTGGCACTGTTTGGCACAGCCATGAACTTTTTGGCTCTGTTTCTGGCTGCCAAGTTCTGTTTGTCAATGTTTGGCACTGCTAGGCTCTGTTTGGCTCTGCTTGTATCTGCCAGGCACTGTTTGGCTCTGCCAGGCTCCGTATGCCTCTGTTCAGCTCTGTTTGGCTCAGCATGGCACTGTTTGGCAGTGCTTGGCTCTGTCTGGCCTGGTTGCTCTCTGTTTGGTGCTGTTAGGCTCTGCCTGGCTCTTTTAGCTTCTGAGTGGCTCTGTTTGGATCTGTTTGTCTCTGCCACGCTCTGTTTGGCTCCTTTGTCTCTGTTGCGCTCTGTTTGGCTCTTCACGGCTCTGTTTGGCTCTGTTTGTCTCAGTTTGGCTCTGCCAGGAATGGTTTAGCTTTGTTTAGCTCTTCCAGGCTCTGTTTGGCTCGGCCTGGCTGTCTTTGGATGTGTTTGGCTTTGGTTGGCTGTGCCAGGTTCTGTTTGACTTTGCTTGGATCTGTTTGGCTCCGCTAGCCTCTGCTTGGCTCTGCTTGGATCTGTTTGGCTCTGCCAGGTAATCCTTGGCTCTGTTTCTGGCTGCCAGGTGCGGTTTGTCTACGTTTGGCACTGCCAGGCTCTGTTTGGTTCTGCCAGTCCATTTCTGGCTCTGTTTATGTCTGTTTGGCTCTGCTTGGCACTGTTTGGCTCTGTTTGGCTGTGTTTGGCTCCGTTAGGCCCTGTCTGGCACTGCTTGGCTCTGTTTGGCTGTGTTTGTCTCTGTTGGGTTCTGTCTGGCACTGCTTGGCTCTGTTTTGGTCTCTTTGGCTTAGCCAGGCTCTGATTTCCTCTCTCTGTCTCTCTTTGGGTATGTTTGGCTCTGGTTGGCTGTGTCAGGCTCTATTTGTCTCAGCTTGGTTCTGTTTGGATCAGCCAGCATATGCTCGGCTCTCTTTGGATCTGTTAGGCTCTACCAGGAGCTTTTTGGCTCTGTTTCTTGTTGCCAGGTTCTGCTTGTCTATGTTTGGCATTGCCAGTCTCTGTGTGCCTCTGACAGTATCGTTTTGGCTCTGGTTCGCTCTGCTTGGCTCTGCTTGGCACTGTACGGCTGAATTTGAGTTCGGTAATGCCAGGCTGTGTTGTGCTCTGTTTGGCAGTCTATTGTTCTGTTTGGCACTACCAGGCTCTGTTTGACTCTGTTTGGCTCTGCCAGTCTCATTTTGGCTGTGTTTCGCTCTGTTTGGCTCTGCTGGGCACTGTTTGGCTTTATATGAGTTTGGTACTGCTAGGGTCTATTGTGCTCTCTTTGGCATGTGTTTGTTCTGTTTGGCTCTGCCTGGTGATGTTTGACTATGTTCGGCTATGTTTGGCTCTGTTTGGCTGTGATTGGCTCTGTTTGGCTCAGCCAGGAACTTTTTGGCTCTGTTTCTAGCTGCTCGGTTCTCTTGGTCTATGTTTGGCACTGCCAGGCTCTGTTTGGCTCTGCTTGCATCTGCCAGGCACTGTTTAGCTCTGCTAGGGTCTGTATGCTCGGTACTGTTTCGCAGTGCCTGGCTCTCTTTGGCCCTGCTGGGCCCTGTTTGGTACGGTTACGCACTGTCTGTCGCTGCGTGGCTCTGTTAGGCTCTGATTGCTTATGTTTGGATCTGTTTGTCTCTGCCAGGCTCTCTTTGGCTCTGTTTGTCTCTGCTTTGCACTGCCAGTAATGGTTTCGCTCTGTCTAGCTCTTCCAGGCTCTCTTTGTCTCTGTCTGGCTCTCTTTTGATGTGTTTGGCTCTGGTTGGCTGTGTCGGCCTCTGTTTGGCTCAACTCGGATCTGTTTGGCTCCGCCAGCCTCTGCTCGGCTCTGTTTGGATCTGTTTGTCTCTGCCACGCTCTGTTGTCTCTGTTTGGCTCTGCCAGGAATTGTTTCGCTCTGTTTAGCTCTTCCAGGGTTTGTTTGGCTCTGTCTGGCTCTCTGTGGATGTGTTTGGCTTTCGTTGGCTGTGTTCGGCTGTGTTTGGCTCTGCCTGGTCCTGCTTGGCTCTGTTTGGGTCTGTTTGGCTCAGCCAGGCTCTGTTTGACTCTGTTTGGCTCTGCCAGGCAATAGTTGTTTCTGCTAAACTCTGCCAGGCTCTGATTGACTCTGCGTGGCTCTTTTGGGCTCTGATTGGAACTGCTAGGAACTGTTTGTCACTGCCAGGCTCTGTTTGGCTCTAAAACAAAAACAAAAATACTTGGCAAAACTCAGCAGGTCTGTGTGGCTCTGTTTGTCTCTGCTTGGCTCTGCCAGCAATGGTGTGGCTCTGTTTTGCTCTTCCTGTCTCTGTTTGGCACTCTTTGGATGTGTTTGGCTCTGGCTGGCTCTGTTGGGCTCTGTTTTGCTCTGCTGGGATCCGTTGGGCTCTGCCAACCTCTGCTCGGCTCTGTTTGGATCTGCTTGCCTCTGCCAGGATCGATTTGGCTCTGATTCTAGCTGCCAGGTTCTGTTTGGCTATGTTTGGCACTACCAGGCTCTGTTTGGCTCTGTGTGCCTCTACTAGTATCTTTCTGGCTCTGTTTCGCTCTGCTGGGCTCTGCTTGGCATTGTTTGGCTGTATTAGAGTTTGGTACTGCAAGGCTCTGTTGCGCTCTGTTTGGCAGTCTTTTGTTCTGTTTGGGTCTGCTTGGATCTGTTTGGCTCCGCCAGCCTCTGCTCGCCTCTGCTTCGATCTGTTTGACTCTGCCAGGAAATTTGTGGCTCTGTTTCTGGATGCCAGGTTCTGTTTTTCAATGATTGGCACTGCCAGGCTCTGTTTGGCTCTGCCAGCACCTTTTTGGCTCTGTATAGCTCAGTTTGGCTCTGCTTGGCAATGTTTGGCTGTATTTAAGTTTGGTACTGCTAGGCTCTGTTGTGCTCTGTTTGCCAGTCGTTTGTTCTGTTTGGGTCTGCCTGGCTCTGTTTGGCTATGTTCGGCTGTGTTTGGATCTGTTTGGCTATGTTTGGCTCTATCTGGCTCTGCCTGGCATTACTTGGCTCTCTTTGGGCCTTTTTGTCTCAGCCAGGCACTGTTTGGCTCTCTTTGGGTCTAGCAGTAGCTAATTGGTTCTGTCAAACTCTATCAGGATCTGTGTGGCTCTGCCAGGCTCCCTTTGTCCCTGCCAGGTTCTGATTTGCTCTGTCGGGCTCTGGTTTGCCCTACCTGGATCTGCCAAGCTCTGCTGGGCTCTGTTTGGCTCTGCCAGGCTCTGTTTGGCTCTCTTTCCCACTGAAATGCTTGTTTGCCTCTGTTTGCTCTGTTACGCTCAATTTGGCTCTGGTTAGCTCTGCGAGGCCCTGCTTGATTCTGCCAGGAATTCTATGGCACCATATGGCTCTGCCTGGCTCTGCCAGGCGCTGCCTGGATCTGTTTGGAGCTGTTTAGCTCTGTTTGGCTCTGCCAGGCCCTGTTTGGCACGACCAGGGTCTCCCAGGCTGGGTTTGGCTCTGCTGGAGTTCGACATGCCGCGTTTTTCTCTTTTTGGCTCTGCCATTCTTTGCCGCGTTCTGTTTGCCCCTGCCAGGATCTTTGTGTCTCTGTGTGGATCTGCCAGGCTCCATTTGGCTCTGCTTGGCTCTGTTTAGTTCTGCCCGGCTCTGTGTGCTCTGTTAGGAACTGTCTGGCTCTGTTTAGCTCTATTTGGCTGTGTGAGGATCTGCTTGGCACTTTTTGGCTCTGCCAGAATCTGTTTGTATCAGTTTGTTTCTTGCAGGCTCTGCAGGGTCTGTTTGGATCTGGTTGACTCTGTCCGGACTGCCTGACTCTGTTCCACTCTGTTTGGCTATGTTTAGAATGGTCAAGCTCTGTCTTGCTCTGCCAGGCTCTGCCAGGCTCTGTTTGGCTCTCCTTTGCTCTGTGTGTCTCTGCCAGGATCTGTTTGACTCTGCTTGCATCTGCCAGACACTATCCGGCTCTGCCAGGCTCTGGATACCTGTTTTCAGCTCTGGCTCTGCTTGGCACTGTTTGGCACTGTTAGATTCTATTTGGTATTGTTAGGCTCTGTCAGGTTCTGCCTGTCTCTTTTAGGCTCTGATAGGTTCTGCTTGGATCTGTTTGTCTGTGCCAAGCTCTTATTGGCTCTGTCTGTATCTGTTTGGCTCTGTCTGGCTCTGTTTGGATGTGTTTGGCTCTGTGTGGCTCTGTTGGGCTCTGTTTTGCTCTTCCTGGATCTGTTTGGCTCCGCTAGCCTCTACTCGGCTCTGTTTGGATTTGTTTGGCTCTGCCTGGAACTTTTTGGCTCTCTTTCTGTCGTCCAGTTTCTGTTTGGCTATGTTTGGCACTGCCAGGCTCTGTTTGGCTCTGTTTGGCTCTGCCAGTCTCTTTTTGTCGCTGTTTCGCTGTGTTTGGCTCTGCTTGGCACTGTTTGGCTTTATTTGAGTTTGGTACTGCTAGGCTCTGTTGTGCTCTGTTTGGCAGTCTTTTGTACTGTCTGGCTCTGCCTGGCTCTGCTTGGCGATGTTCGGCTGTGTTTGGCTCTGTCCAGCTGTGTTTGGCTGTGTTTGGCTCTGTTTGGCTGTGTTTGGCTCTGTTTGGCTCTGCCTGGCACTGCCTGGCTCTTTTTAAGTCTGTTTGGCTCAGCCAGGCTCTGTTTGGCTCTGTTTGTCTCTGCCAAGCACTGGTTGGTTCTGCACAACTCTGCCAGGTACTGTATGGCTCTGCCAGGTTTTCCTTGGACCTGCCATGTTCTGTTTGGCTCTGTCATGCTCTGGTTGGCCCTACCTGGCTCAGCCAAGCTCTGACTGGATCTGTTTGGCACTGCAATGCTTGTTTGGCTCTGTTTGATCGGTTACGCTCAGTTTGGCTCTGTTTGGATCTGCCAGGCTCTGTTTGGATCTGCTTGGCTCTGATTGGCTCTGTTTGTGTCATTCTGGCTCTACCATTGTCTGTTTGTATCATTTTTGTCTCTGTCAGGCTCCGTTTGCATCTGTTTGACTCTGTCAGGCTCTGCCTGACTCTGTTTCGATCTGTTTAGCTCTGCCAATTTCGGTCTGGCTCCGCCGGGCTCTGGGAGGATCTGTTTGGCTCTCTTTCGCTCTGTTTGTCTCGGCCAGGTTCTGTTTGGCCATGCTTGCCTCTGATTGGCTCTATTTCTCTCTGTTTGGCTCTGCCAGTCTCTTGGAGGGTATGCCAGGATCTGTTTGGCTCTGGTTGGCTCTGCCCGGCCCTGTTTGATTCTGACAGACTTTATCTAGCACCGTATGTCTCTGTTTAGGTCTGCTTGGCTCTATCTAGCTCTGCCAGGCTTTGCCTGGATCTGTTTGGACTTGATTGGATGTTTGGCTCTGCCAGGCACGGATTGCCGTTGTTTGCCTCTGCCAGGCACTAGTTGGTTCTGCCAAACTCTGCCAGGCTCTGTTTGACCCTGCTTGGTTCTGATTGGCTCTGCTTGTCACTGTTTGGCTCTACCAGTCTCTTGCAGGTCCTTCCAGGATCTGTTTGGCTCTGGTTGGCTCTACCAAGCCCTGTGTGGTTCTTCCAGGCTCTGTTTGGCACCGTATGGCTCTGTTTCGTTCTGTTTGGCTCTGTCTGGCTCTGCCAGGCTCTGTCTGGATCTGTTTGGTCCTGTTTTGATGTTTGGCTCTGCCAGGCACGGATTGCCTTTGTGTGGCTCTGCCAGGAACTGTTTACCACTGTTTGGCCCTATTCGTTGCGCGAGGCTCTGTTAGGCACTGCTTGGATCTGCCAGAGTCTGTTTGGCTCTGTTTGGCTCTGCTTGGCACTGTTTGGCTGTATTTGAGTTTGAAAATATTAGGCTCTCTTGTGCTCTATTTGGCAGTCTTTTGTTCTGTTCGGCTCTGCCTGGCTCTGTTTGGCTATGTCCGGCTGTGTTTGGCTCTGTTTGGCTGTGTTTGGCTCTGTTAGGCTCTGCCAGGCACTGATCGGCTCTGTTTGTGTCTGTTTGGCTCAGCCACGATCTGGTTGGCTCTGTTTGGCTCTGCCAGGCACTAGTTGGTTCTGTCAAACTCTGCCACGCTCTCTGCGGCTCTGCCAGGCTCCCTTTGGCACGGCCAGGTTCTGTTTGTCTCTGTCAGGCTCCGGTTGGCCCTACATGGCTCTGCCAAGCTCTGCCTGGCTCTGTTTCAATCTGCCGGGCTCAGTTTGGCTCTGTTTGGCTCTTCCAGGCTCTGTTTGGCTCTGGACCTTCACCCAACCAATGACTATCAAGCCATTGTTTCCAGCACTGTTACTTGCCTCATCTGCTTTGGTGAACTTCCTTCCACAGCATGCAAACTGATAGTGTCCAACCTCCGACGGCACGCTTCTACCTCCTACCCAAAATACACAAACAGGACTGTACCGACAGACCATGTCAGCCTGTTCCTGCCCCACAGAACTCATTTCTTGCTTTCTTGACTCAATTTTCTCTCCCCTTGTCCAGTCCCTTCCCAGCTACATCCGTGATTCCTCTGACACCCTACATTATATCAACAATTTCCAGTTCCCTGGCCCCAAACAACGCCTCTTCACCATCGACGTCCAATCCCTCTACACCACCATCCCCCACCGGGATGGCCTGATGGCTCTCCGCTTCATCCTCGAACAGAGGCCCGAACAATCCCCATTCACCATTACTCTCCTTCGTCTGGCTGAACATGTTCTCACACTGGACAATTCTGCTTAATCTCCTCTCACTTCCTCCAAATAAAAGGTGTGGCTATGGGTACCCCCATGGGCCCCAGCTATGCCTGACTCTTTATGGGGTATGTGGAACATTCCTAGTTCCAGTCCTACTCCGGCCCCCTCCTACAACTCTTTCTCCGGTGCATCGATGATTACTTCGATGCTGCTTCGTGTTCTCTTTGGACGTGGAAACATTTACTAATTTTGCTTCCAATTTCCACCCTTCCATCATTTTCACATGGTCCATCTCTGACACTTCCCTTCTCTTCCTTGACCTCTCTGTCTCAATTTCTGCTGATAGACTGTCCAACAATATCCATGACAAGCCTACCGACTCCCACAGCTGCCTCGACTACAGCTCCGCACACCCCGCTTCCTGTAAGGACTCCATCCCATTCTCTCAGTTCCTTTGCCTCTGTCGCATCTGTTCAGATGATGCCACTTTCAAAAACAGTTCCTCCGACATGTCCTCCTTCTTCCTTAATCGAGGTTTTCCACCCATGGTGGTTGATAGGGCCCTCAACTGTGTCCGGCCCATCTCCCGTGCATCCGGCCTCACACCTTCTTCTCCCTCCCAGAAATATGTTAGGGTCCCCCTTGTCCTCACTTATCGCCCCACCAGCCTGTGCATTCAAAGGATCATCGTCCGCCATTTCCGCCAACTCCAGCATGATGCCACCACCAAACACATCTTCCCTTCACCCCACCCCAGCGGGTTTCCGTAGGGATCGTTCCCTCCGAGACACACTAGTCTACTACTACTTCAACCCCTACACCTCAACCCCCTCCCATGGCACCTTCCCTTGCTATCGCAGAAGGTGCAACACCTGCTCCTTCACTTCCCCTCTCCTCACCATCCAAGGGCCCAAACATTTATTTCTAGTGAAGCAGCATTTCACTTGCACTTCCCTCAACTTAGTCTAATGCATTCGTTGCTCCCAATGCGGTTTCCTCTGCATTGTAGAGAACAAACGCAGACTGGGTGACCGCTTTGCAGAACACCTTCGGTCTGTCCGCAAGCATTACAAAAACCTGCCTGTTGCTTGCCATTTCAACACTCCACCCTGCTGACATGCCCACATTTCTGTCCTTGGCTTGCTGCATTGTTCCAGTGAAGCTCAACGCAAAATGGAGGAACAGCATCTTATGTTCCGACTTGTAACTTTACAGCCTTCCGGACTAAATATTGAGTTCAACAATTTTAGATCATGAACTGCCTCCTCCATCCCCACGCCCTTTGCGATTTTCTCCCTCCACTTCTTCTCCCAATAATTTATATAGATTTTTCTTTTCCCCCATGTTTTCATTATTTTAAATGTATTTCCTTCCATTATTTTATCTCTACCTTTGAGCCTTTTTCGATTCCTTCACCCCACCCCACCCCACCCCCACTAGGGCTATCTGTACCTTGCTATTCCTGATTTCTACCCTTAATTACATTCCATTAGATAATATCACCACCTTCAACGACTCTTTGTCCTTTTTGCTGTGACATCTTTTGGTTATCTCCGCCTATCACTGGCCCTCTAACCAGCTCTTCTTGCCCACCCAACACCCCCCCCCCCCACCCCTTCTTAAACCAGCTTATATTTCACCCCTTTACTGCTTTTCCTTAGTTCTGTTGAAGAGTCATGCGGACTCTAAACATTAACGGTACTCCTCTCCACAGATGCTGCCAGACCCGCTGAGTTTTTCGAGGTATTTTTGTTTTTGTTTTGGATTTCCAGCATCCGCATTTTTTTGCTTTTATTATAGTGTAGACCGAGCTTGATCATGAATCAAGGTTCTAATCCTGGCAGTGTTTCACAGGCAGTGTGAATGGGGTTTAACCAGTATACAGTGTGCATTTGCTTTCTAAAATCAAAATAAGTGTTGGTGTATATTTTAAATGAAATGGAATATAAGTGTAGGAAGTTTTTGTACAGCTTTACAAGCCTTGGTAAGTATTTGGGACATTGGAGTTCCGAATGAATTTTTGGTGTACGTATCCAGAAAAAATAAACAATACATCGTTTGCAGAAGCAGTTGCAAGGATGTTGAGAGAACTCATTCCTGAAATGAACGTGCTATCTTTTGAAGAAGGTTTGAACAGGTTGGGCATATACCCATTGGATTTTAGGAGCATTTGTGTTTTTCTGATTGAAACACATAAGGTCCTGAAGGTACTTGGCAGAGTGGACGCCGAGAGGGTGTTTGCTCTTCTGGAGAGTGTGAATCTAGCAGATGTAGTTGCAAAATATGAGATCTCCCTTGTTAGACAGATGTGAGGAGATTTCTTTCCTTATATCTACGAAATTGTCGATGATGTATGGAATTCTGTTCCTCAGAAAGCACTGGAAGCTTGATAATTGAGTTTCTTCAAGAATGAGTGAAACACATGTTCATTATCCTAGCGATCAAGGGTTATGGGGGCAGAGAGGGAGTGGAGCTGAGATATAACAAGATCAGCCATGGCCTTATTGGCCTACTGCTGCTCTTATGTCGCATCCTATCTACCCTATGGAAAACAGTGGCAGAATCTGACAGAGTCAGCATGGATTTATGAAAGGGAAATCATGTTTAGCAAATCTTCTGAAAATTTTCGAGGATGCAACTATTAGAGTTGATGAGGGAAGCCAGTGGATGTGGCTTGCTTGGAATTTAAGAAGGTTTTCGACATAGTCCCACATAAAAGATTGGTGTATAAAATTAAAGCTCATGGTATTGGGGCTAGTTTATTGAGGTGGATAGAGAACTGGTTGGCAGACAGGGAAAAATTATAGGAATAAACGGGTCTTTTTTCCAAATGGTAGGCAGTGACTAGTGTGGCACTGCAGGGATCGGTGCTGGGACCCCAGTTATTCACAACATATATTAATGATTTAAATGAGGGATTTAAATATAATACCTGCATACTTGCTGATAACACAAAGATGGATAGGAGGGTGAGCTGTGAACAGGATGCAGAGATGCTTCAGTGTGATTTGGGTAAACTGAGTGAGAGGGCAAATGCATTGCAGATGCAGTATAATGTGGATAAATATGAGGTTATCCATTTTGGTAGCAAAAGGCAGTTTATTATCTCAATACCTATAAATTGAGAGAGGGGAATGCGCAACCAGACCTGGGTGTTCTTGTACACCAATCGCTGAAAGTAAGCTTGAAGGTGCAGCAGGTGGTTAAGAAGGCAATTGTAATGTTGGCCTTCATAGCCAGAAGATTCGAGTACCGGAACAGGGGTGTCTTGCTGAAATTGTACAGGGTCTTCGTGAGACAACACCTGGAAGATTGTGCGCATTTTGGTCTCCTTATCTGAGGAAGGATATACTTGTTATAGAGGGAGAAAAGCGAATGTTTACCCGACTGATTCCTGGGATGGCGGGACTGACATATGAGGATAAATTGTGCCGATTAGGATTATATTCGCTGGAGTTCAGAAGAATGAGGGGGGATCTCGTAGAAACCTTTAAAAATCTAACAGGGCAAGAGAGGGTAGATGCAGAAAGTATGTTCCAGATGATTTGTGAGTCCATAATCAGAGGTCACAGTCTGAAGATATTGGGTGGACCATTCAGTACTGAGATTAAGAGAAATTTATTCACCCAGAGAGTGGCGAGCCTATGGAATTCGTTACTACAGAAAATAGTTGAGACCAAAACATTATGCGTTTTCAAGATGGATTTAGATATATCTGTTATGGTTAAAGGTTTCAAAGCGTATGGGGAGAAAGCGGGAGCAGTCTTTTGAGTTGGATGAAAAGCCATGATCAAAATGAATGGCGGAGCAGGCTCGAAGGGCCGAATGACCTACTCCTGCTCCTAGATTCTATGTTTCCATGTCTATGCTATTACTATCCTTTGACTGTTTGATTGGAATGTGTGGATGGAGCTTTACTCTGAAAGAAGCTCAATACTGTACCTGGCATACCAGTGTTTAATTAGACAGTGCAGGTTGGGCTACACTCTCTGACTTTCATAAAGCTGTAGCACACTGAACCCTTTTGATCAATCATTGTACAGCGAAATGTATCGCTTGCATCGACATTTCTAATGCAGTTGGGGGCTTTTACGGTGTAGTTCAGAGGTTACTTGACCCTGATTCTAACCCTGGCCTTGCATTCCCAGGGAACGCTTGATTGGGGAATTGTAGCGAGAAATTTACGCTATTCCGAACAGTAAATGTACTGGGACGTTTTTATTGGAGACTGTGGAATGGGAGATTTACTCTCTATCTAACCCCGTACTGTAATTGCCCTCTGTCCTGTGAGTATTTGACGGGGACAATGCAACTTTCTTCAGACTTTAACTAATCCCGTGCTGTACCTGCCCTTGGTGTGCTTGACCAAGACAGTGTAGAGGTAATTTTACTCGATATCTGACGCTGTTCTGTGCATGCTGGATTCCTTTCACTGGGCAATGGCGTGATAGATTCATTATGTAACTAACCCCGTGCTGTAGTATGACTCGTGGATATGATTGGAGATTGTAGAGCGAGCATTGATCTTAAACTAACCCTGTGAATTACCTGCCTGGGAGTATTTGATGGGGGCAATGGGGTGGGCGCCTTACTCTGCAGCTATCCTCATGTTCTACCTGCCCTGGGAGAATTTGATGGGATCAGTGCAGATGGAGCTTTACTCCGTGTCTAAACTTGTGTCGTGCCTCTCCTGGGACAATTAAATGGGGCAGTGTAGAGTGAGCTTTCCTCTTTATCTAAACGCATGCTGAACGTGACCTGAGATTATTTGAAAGGGACAATACAGAATAAGCTTTAACCTGTATCTAACCCTGTGCTGTACATTTCCTGGGAGCGTTTAATGTGGCAGTGTAAATAGATAATTACCCCGTGTCTAACACTTTGGTGTGCCTACCTTGTTATTGTTTGATGCGTACAGTGCAGAGCGAGCATCAACCTGTATCTACCTCCAAGCTGTAGCTGCCCTGAGAATGTTTGATTAGTACAGTGCAGAGGGAGATTTGCTCTGAATCTAACTCCGTACTGTAACTTTCATGAGATTGTTTGATTGGTACAATGCATAGGAATCTTTACTCTCTATCTAACCCCGTGCGGTACCTGTCCTGGCAGCCTCTAATGGGGACAGTGTAGAGGAGCTTTACTCTGAATCTAACTACATACTGTAGATGTCATTGGCGTGTTCAGTGGAGGCAATGTGGCTGGGGTTCAATCTGTATAAAGTATGATTTTACATTACGAATTCAAAATTGAGTGTTGGCCTATATTGCAATTGGAATGGAATATAGATATAGGCAAATTTTCGCGAAAGCTTTGACCCCTTGGTTAGTGCTGTGTGCACTGGTGCTCTGTGTGAAATTTTAACTCTTGAAAAAAAAACGAAATAACTTCTGCATAGGAAGTTGCGAGGGTGTTGACTTAACTCATTCCTGAAATGTAGGTGCTTTTTTTTGAAGAAAGATTGAACAGGTTGGGCCTGCACCCATATTAGAATTTAGGGACATTTATGATTTCCTTATTGAAGCACATAAGGCCCAGAGAGGACTGCACAGAGTGGACGCCCAGTTTAATTTTACTCTTCTGGGGGAGTCTTAACCTACCATGCATAGTATAAAATAAGACATCTCAGTTTTCAGAAAGAAGTGAGGAGCTTTTTTATTCTTTTTATTTCTGCAATGTGCGGAATGCTGTTCCCCAAAAAGCACTGGAAGCTTGGTTATTGAATTTATCCATGGACAAGTGAAACAGATTTTCGCTATGCAAGAGAATCAAGGATTATGGAGGCAGACAGGAAGTGGAGCTGAGATACAAGCAGATCAGCCATGATCTTATTGGCCTTCTCTTTCTCTTGGGTCCGTTTCTAATTACCCTATGTTATAGCTGCCCTGCGACTGCTTGATTCGGCTGTGTGGGTGGACCTTTGCACTGCAACTAACGTCAAATGGTAACAGGCGGAGACATTTTGATGTCTCAGCGTCGAACAAAATGTGCTGTTTCCACCCCATGTACTAGCGCCGTTCTGAGGTGTTACAGTCTAATAGAGAGGGAACTTGTCCCTTTCTCTAACCCAATGACTATTCCTACACAGGGAGTGTTTGATGGTGAAAGTGTCGAGGGAACTTGGCTCTCTATGTAACACAGTTGCTATGCTTGCCCAGAGAGCGTTTGAAGGTGACAGTGTCGAGGGAACTTAACCCTCTAATTTTGGATTTATCTGCCTCAGAAATTGGTGGAGGCAGAGACATTGAATATTTTTAAGATAGATAGATTATAGAACAAATTAACCGAGTTTTCCAGTCATTTTTAACACGTTCTTTGCCACTGGGCTAATTTAACGACACATTAATAGTGCCAATCCTTCACTGGAGCTCACCATGTCCAAAGAGCATTGTTGTCAGCAGCCTCTTATGTACCTCGTTGCCGTTCATATGCACATCTATATAAGCTTATCACAGCTCTGCTTTCTTCACATAGAAATCCAGTGTGAAAAATTCGAAGCTCCAAAACGTACTCAAGACTGGAGGGAGATCGTGACTATGAATAATCGGCACTGTGCACTTTCGTGAAATCAGTATCATGGATAATAAGGTTTGAATTTCTTATGTGCAGAATCGAGAATCGTTTCATGTCTCAGATCAGTTAACTTCACTGATAACATTAGAGTCAATGCCCCAGAGCCTTAAAGAAGGGAAAGGTACTTCGACTGTGTCTGGTCAGTCGGACAGTTCATCCTTCAATCTCCTCCGATTCCGCTTCAAAAGAGGTTCTCACGATTCACAAACCTGGAGGCTGAGTTTACTCATTTGGTCTTGTTTAGCGCAAAGAAGGTTAAACAACGAGTTCATAGCTTAATGCAAAATTATTAGGGTGGAAGCAGTGGTGAGAAGCGGTTTGATAGGGCAGATAGGGAGAAATTACCGCTGGCAAGGGTCAGTAGCCAGTAAATTGGGATTTATGATAATTAAAGAAATACATTTCTATGGCGCTTTTCCAGACGAGCAGAGGTTTCAAAGCGTTTTCCAGCCTATGAGGATCTTTATTTGAAGCATCCACATTGTTGGAATGCAGGATAGATGGCAGCCAACACCGCTCAGCAAGCTCCCACAAACAGCGACGTCAAAATGAGCGGAGAGTACGTTTCTGATTGATGGATACGCATTGACCAATAAGAATGTTTGTAAAGCTCTGTATTTCACAAACATGAATGAAAAGATTGTGATAATATTTCTGGCAGGTTTTGAACCACGTACCTTCCGTGTTTTAGACAGACATAATAAACATTGCACTGAAAAAAAAGGCAGAGCAAAGCCATCAATAGGTCTCGTTAAACATTAAAATGTGACATATAGTGTGAGGACGTTTTGACTTTGCATTGAAGAAATGGAAATCGGTTGTTTTAATCGGGAATTCTGGAGACAGACTGATTAAAGAATGTTAGCATGAAACGGCAAAGCAGTATAAGAGGACTTTGTGCACATTTAATCTATGTCAATTTTGTAAATAAAAAAGCTTTCCAATGGATTTGTCTCTCCCTCCCCCTGACTAACCCTCCTTGTTTCCTTCTCATTCAAGAATTTGTCCAACTCTCCTTTGAAAACTCTCAAATATATAAAGTAAAATAATATTTAACAGAGGCCCAGTAGCTTCAGCAGTGTCCATGCACACTTTGTGAAAATAGACAATGTTTCGCTGACCTAATGACACAAAGATTTGGACTGTGGAATATTTTACAGTTATCTATTTTCTTAACAAGTTGATTTCAAATCAATTTTGCGAAAATAATGTTTATCGTGACCACCGATACCCTCATGTATTCTCAGCCGATGTATACAATCTAATTCCCCGCTCTATACTATCTGTTACAGATGTTGTTATAGAAATGGGGGAAAAGTTTACTGCAGCAATACAAACCTTTGGTTGGATCACACCTTGGTGCACTGTGTATACCTCTGGGTGTGGTGATTGACAATGGTTCAATATTGGACTTGAACGTTTCAGAGGAGCTGGTAAATTAGGTTGGGGGCATTGGAGATTGCATGGTGCACATATTCAATTGTGGCACTATTTCATCTCTGTTGATATGACGTAGCATATGACGTGTGCCAGCTGGACCAAATCCACAAGGGACACTTGGTCGCGCCATCACCATGGTTTTGCAATTTGTATATATTACGAGATGATGTGTGCACTGAATTCAGGAGTAACAATTCAGCCAAGACATGTAGACATTTTTTAAAATTAAATTAAAATATTTATTATCAAAGCAGAAGATTTAAAGCATATATGCAAGAGTATATTTGCATGCTGCTGCAATGACTCCTAAAATTCCAAATGAACCTGAGCCAGAGTTGGAGCCCCTTTAAGGCAGCTGTGCAAAATAGGAAATAGATTTAAAACAAAAACATCAAGTTAACACAATATCCACTTGACACTGCAATTCCAAATGACTTTCCCCCAATGTCAGTTTCATTATATGGCAGACATATGAGCAAATACTTGCAGGCTTCAATACGGGGACTTCAGACACTTCTGTTAGATCTTACAAGGGCATTCCTCACATAGTCTTTCAATCTTCTTCATATATGTTTCTATATAGATATGTCAACTATATTGTTCCAAATGCCTTTAAATCAGTATCTTTTTCATAATGAATAAAAAATCATGTTGCCAATATTGCTCGTAGCCTTTTGGAAAAGAAAACACTCTGCTGAAACTTGAATATCTGTCTAGTGGAAAATAGACTCAGGTCCCTTTGATTTCACAAGCCCTTCATTTGCAAAAGAAATGCAAATTTTCTTCAGAGCTTACATGCTGAGCCATCATTCACGTGTGTTCTTTGGCATGACACGCACATAGCTTCTTTTGATGATTTCAAGCTAAAAAATCAACTTGATTCCAAATGTAATTAAGTCACACAGAGAGACCCAACTTGTCTTTCCCCCATAAACCTACTTCAGCATAAACCAGAAAACATACGATAAATTGATTTTCCTTTCGTCACATTGTTCACTTCGTGTTCATTTGAAATGAGCTCGAGGCTGTTGTTGGCTGAAAACGTTTAATGTGTTTTCACAAAACATGATATTATTTGCTGTTCTCAATCCTTCCACCCATGTTTGGCCTTTGCCAGGGAATTGTGTTTTCTTGTTGTTGTGTGAACTGTCACAATGAACTGATCCTGGACTCCCATACCCGTGAGATCCACAAAAAATAATCACTTCTCTACTATTTGATTCTCACTTTTACATTCTCGTTTTCAATTCGCTCTCCCTTTTTGCTCTTAAAAAAATCCATTGGGCCGAAAAGTGACAGCCCAAATTTAGAGCAGGGAAGTGTGAAGAGATTCATGTTGGTCGGACGAATCAGGAGAAGCAACGTCAAATGAAGCGCACACTCCTAAAGAGGCTTCTGTCTTACACAGCGAGTGGACAGTCTTCACTGGACTCAGGGGAGGTGCTAGAAGACTGGAGAATTTCAATCTTTACATAATCGTCGATAAAATGTTATAAGGAAAAGCTCAGAATTTACAGACAAATAAGCTTAAATTCAGTTGCAGTCAAGATTCTTGAAAAATAAATTGGGATGGGATCAGAAGTATAATGAAAAAGACATTATTTGATCAGGAAGACTCAGCATAGACTTCAAAAGGGCGAGTCCTGTATTACTAATTTGCTGGAGTTTCCTGAGGTAACATAAAAGGTCAATGAGGGTAACATTGTTCATGTGGTGTACATGAAATTTCAGAAGGCATTTGATACAATGCCACAAATCAGGCTTGTGAGAAAATTTGTTGCACATGGAATGAAAGGGACAATAGCAACGTGAATAAATAAAAATGGCTGAAAAATAGAAAGCAGATAGTAATGGTAAATTGATTTTTTGGGGGGCTGGAGGAAGTTTTGACGTGGAGCCCTCCAAATATCACGACTGGGACCCATGCTTTTCCTGATGTATGTTAATGCTACAAACCTTGGTGTGCACGGGACAATCTCAAAGATTGCGGGTGATAAGAAGCTTTCGAGAGTTCTACATTTCGGGGAGGACTGTGTAGAACTTCAAAAGGACATAGACAAGTTGGTAGAGATGACAGATAGGTGGCAGATAAAATTAAATGCGGAAAAATGCGAGTTCATCCATTTTGGTAGGAAGGACATGAGGAGGCAAAGTAAAATAATGGGTGATATTTTGAAGCTGTTGAATGAGCCGAAATCTCTGGGTTTATATGTGCATAGATAATTGAAGGTGGTAGAACAGGTGGAGAGAGCAGTTAATAAAATGTATATATGTTGGGCTTTATTATTAGGTCATGGAGAATCAGAGAAGAGATGATATGGTGAATTCATATACGACACTCATTAGACATTAGCTGGAGTATTATGTGCAGTTCTGGGCACCACACGTTAGGAATCATGTGAACACATTGCAGAGAGTGCAGAAGAGGTCTACAAGAATGGTGCCAGATATCAGAAACTTCAGGTGTAAGGATAGAGTGGAATTGTTGGGTCTTCTCTTCATGGAGAGAAGAAGGCTAGGAGGAAATTTCATAGAGATTTTCAAAATCATGAGGTGGCTGGATAGAGTGGACAGGAATAACCTGTTCCAGCTCCTAAAAGGCTCAAGAACGCGAGAGCACAGACGCAAAATGATTTGCAAAAGAAGCAACTGCGACCGGAGGAAACAAAAAACAGTTCTCATGCAATGAGAAGGTAGTTAGGAACTTGAAAAGTATGTCCTCAAAGGTAGTGATCTGAGGTTTGCGACCAGTTCCACGTGCTAGTCAGAGCAGAAACCGCGGGATATATCCGGTGAATATGTGGCTGAAGAGATGGCATGGTGGGAGTGTTAAAGATTCCTGGGATATGGCGACCGGTTCTGGGGGAGGCCGGACAAGTTCAACCTGGACGGGTTACACCTGGGCAGAACCGAGACTGAAGTCCTGGGGGGACTATTTGCTAGAGTAGTTGGGAAGGGTTAAAACAAAAATGGCAGGGGGGTGGGAACCTATACAAGGAGTCAGAGGAGAAGGAATCAAGGACGAGTGCAAAAGATTGGAAAGGGAATAAGAAATAAGTGAAATCAAGGGCGAGAATGAAATGCCTCAGAGAAAAATTGTGGAATTGGGCAAGTAATGTTAAAAAGACAAGCCTTCAGACCTTCTGCTTAACTCGAGGAGCATTAGCAATAAATTGCATGAATTAACTGCGGAAATATATCTAAACAGGTTTGAAAAAGACGGGATTATGGAGACATGGCTGCAGGGTGACCAGGGATGGGAACTGATCATCCAGGGTTATTCAGGATTTAGGGAGGACAGACAAAAAAGGAAAAGATGGTGGAGTTGGTTTGCTGATTTAAGAAGTAATTAACGTAATAGTGGGGAAAGGTAGTAGCTCCGACGATGTAGCAATTGTATTGGTAGAGCTGAGAAAAAATAAGGGACAATAAACGTTAGTGGGTTTTGTATATAGACCCTCAAACTGTAGTGGCGATATTGGGAATGGTACTAATCAGGGAATTAGTGATGCATGCAATAATCTCACATCTGTAATTATGGGTGAATTTAATCTGCATATGGATTGGGCAAATCAAATTAGTAACAGTACCATAGAGGAGGAATTCCTGGAGTGCATGAAGGATTGTTTTCTGAACATTGATGAACCAATCAGAGAACAGTCGATGTTGTGCAATGAGAAGGGAAAATTTGGCAATCTATCCGTGCTTATCTTGGGGATAAGCGGCCATAATATGATAGATTTCTTCATCCAGATGGAGAGTGCCATAGTTGATGCTGAGACGAGGGTCCTGAATCTTCATGAAAGTAACTATGATGTTAAGAGGAGCGAATTGTTTTCTTTTATGGATTGCGAAATATTCATTAAATGGATGGCAGTGGATAGGCAATGGCAAACTTTGAAATAAGGCATGGGTCAACTGGAACAACTGTTAATTCCTCTCTGGCGCAAAAATAAAATAGGAAAGTTGGCCAGACCATGGCTTACAAGGAAAATTAGAGATATTATTAGATACAAGGAAAAGGCACACAAATTGGCCAGAAAAAACAACAGATCTCCGAATTTGGAGCACTTTAGAATTCAGCGAATGAGGACCAAGGGACTGATTAAGAAGTGAAAAATAAAGTCCCAGAGTAAGCTTGCAGGGAACATAAAAATTGACTGTAAAAGTTTCTAGAGGGACGTGAAGAGAAAATGATTTGTGAATAGAATTGTAGGCCCCCTACACTCAGAAAAATGGAAATTTGTAACGGGGAAAAAAAGAAACGGCTGACCAACTAAAAACATATTTTGATTCTATCATCACAAAGGAGGATACAAATAGAATGCCAGAAATTTTGGGCAACACAGGATTTAGGGAGAGGGAAGAACTGAATGAAATCAGTATTAGAAGGGAAATGGTGTTTGAAAAATTGATGGGATTGAAGGACGCTAAACCCCCAGGGCCTAATAACCTACATCCCAGTGTACTTAAGTAGTGGCCCTGCAAATAGTGGATGCATTGGTGGTCATCTTCTATGATTCATTTCACTATGGAAGAGTTCCTAAAGATTGGATGGCAGCTAATATAACAGCACTATTTTGAGAGAGAGGTAGAGAGAAGAAGGCGAATTAGGGGCCAATCAGCCTGACATCGGTAGAGGGGGAAATCCTAGAGTTCATTATAAAAGATGCAATAGTGGAGCAGTGATAAGCAGTGGAAGAATCGGATAGAGTCAGCATGGATTTAAGAAAGGGTTGACAAATCTAGTGTAATTTTTCGGGAATGTAACTAGTAAAGTTCATAAGGGGGAGCCAGTGGATATGGTTTAATTGAGCTTTCATAAGGCTTTCAACAAAGTCCCACGTAAGAGATTAGCGTGTAAAATTAAAGTGCATGGAATTCGGGGTAGTGTATTGAGATGGATTGAAAGCTGATTGGCAGGACAGGAAACTAAGAGGAGGAATATACGGCTATTTTTCCAAGTGACAGGCAGTGAATAGTAGGGTACCACAGGGATCAGTGTTGGGACCCCAACTATTCACAATACATATTAACGACTTAGCTTATGGAACTAAATGTAATACCTCCAAATGTGAGGACGACACGATACTGGGTGGGAGGGAGAGCTGTGAGCAGGATGCAGAAATGCTTCCATGTGATTTGGACAAGCTCAGTGAGTGTAAAAATAATGCATGTAGAGTATAATGTGCATAACTGTGAGGTTATGAGAGGGGAATGTAAAACGAGGCCTGGGTGTCCTCGTACACCATTCGCAGAAGATAAGCATGCATGTACAGCAGGCGGCAAAGAAGGAAAATGGCATGTTGGCCTTCACTGCTGGAGTATTCAAGTACAGGGCTGCCTTTCTGGAATTAAACAGGGCCTTGGTGAGAATATTGTGTGCAGTTTTCGTCTACTTTTCTAAGGAAGGATGTTCTTGACAGCGAGGGAATGCAGTGAAGGTTTACCGGACTGATTCCTTGAATTTCAGGACTGACATGTGAGGAGCGATTGAGTCGAGTAAGCTGATATTCGCTCTAGTGCAGAAGAATGAGGGGCGATCTCATAGAAACCTCTAGAATTATAACAGGATTAGGCAGTGTTGATGCAGGAAGGGTGTTCCCGATGGTGGGGGAATCCAGGAACAGAGGTCACAGTCTGAAGATACGGGGTAGACCATTTACGGCTGAGTGAGGAGAAATTTCTTCACCCAGAGAGTGGTGACCCTGTGGAATTCACTACCACATAACATAGCTGAGACCATTCCACTGTATGTGTGCGAGAAGGAGTTAGATGGAGCTCTTGGGGCGAAAGGGTTCAAAGGATATTGGGAGAAAGCGGGAGCAGGCTATTGAGTTTGGAAGGTAAGCCATGATCGTAATGAATGTCGGAGCAGGCTCGAAGTGCCGAATGACCTACTCGTGCCTCTATCTTCTATGTTAATATGAATAGTTCAGTTCTGGGATGCACTGCCTGGAAGTGTGGTGGAGGGAGATGCAAACGCCGCATTCAAAGGGGCATTGATTTTTTTGAACAGAGATACTGTACAAGGGAATGAGTAAAAGGCAGGGCAACATAACTCAGCCATAATGCTAATTTGGAGAGTGATTGCAGACACAATGGGCAGAATCATCTCCTTCTGTGTCTTTAACGTCCTGTAATTCTCTCGTAACGTTCTGTAATGCACTACCTGAAATTATATGGGGGGGGGCGGGGGGGGGGCAGATTCAACGCCGAATTTCAAGGAAGAATTAGAAAATAAGTATCTGCCTCCGGTGAAAAGGCGTGGCAGTGGGATGAGGTAAGTTAGTCTTCAGAGGAGCAAGAGGCCTCCCTTTTCAGTCGGAGCTGAGGTGATTTTAAATTCTCTCAGAGGGGGCCGCTAGTTTTTTTTTCAGAAAGCAGTGGAGTCTGGTTCATTGAATTTATTCCAGACGGGGTTTCTTTAGGCCAGGTGTCAAGGCACTGGTAGGGGAGTTGAGTCCACAACCATTTCAGCCTGTATCATATTGTAAGGCGAAGTGGGGTTAAAGGGAAGAGTGACCTGCTCCTGCTCCTACGTCCAGTGTTCCTATAACCCGGGACGAGCGGCCTCTATCTGTGGTGATAACCTTGGCTCCGATTCTCAAGTACTATGATTGGCAGTGTGGCAAAATGGTTCCATTCCTGCTCCTATTTGTTATGTTATAATTCAACATTTAAAAGCACTCAAGTCTGTGTTTACTCGAAAACCCAGCGATGTATGTTCCTGTGTCTGGGTGCCCACATCTTTGGAACCAGTGTCTCAAACTCCGCCACTCAGACAATTTCTGGCAGTTAGACTTTTCATCAAATCCCTCCAAATGTACTCGGGTATCTTTAATCTGCAACGTTGCATTTTGTTTGGAAGAATGAAAGGCGAGCGGAAATAGCTGTGACTGAGCCCCAGCTTCACCTGTTGAAACCATTCTATGATTTGATATGACAGTATTAACATTTGCATCACTGCTGCAGTCATAAGGCGATGAACTCGAAAATGAGTTTTGTCTCTTCACGAAGTTTCTAATCGTGTTGACTACGTGGCGTTTATTTCATTCCTTTAGACTTCGCCAGAACTAATTAATGGCTAAGTGGAATCGGAAACTCTCAAAAACTCTCTCTTCATCCTGCTAAAGCTCCAACGTTCCTTCATTTCCCTTCATCCACAAGCATTCTCCGAAACTGCAGCCGGAAAATGGGACAAACCTGAGCGAAGTTGGTGAGAAACTTACGTTCTGGCTGCGTGTCTCCCCTAGGAACAAACTATTGTCCTCTGTCACTTGTGGTGCATCTGTGTCTGTGGGTCGATATTTTCCAGTTCCCCGAGGCGTGAACAAATGTTTACCATCACAAAATTTAGTCAATTTCGCAATGTACCGTCATGGTAAGCGGTCCAGAGTAGAACAACAGATTTTATAAGTTGCAAGGGGAAATTGACGCTTTCTGCATTGTTTGTAGATGGTGACTGCTTATTGATTCTGTCCGCCTATCTGTCTATCCCGCTTTCTCTACTTAGATTTCTCTCTCTATCTTTCGCACTCTCTCTCCCTGTCTCTCTCTCTGTGTCTATCTCTGCCTCTCTCTCTGTCTACCTGTATGAATACCTATCGCTGTCCCTCTCCCTCCTTTCTCTCTCTATCTCACTGCCCCTCTGTTCTCTCTCTCCCTTTCTCTCTATTTGTTTGTCTTTCGCTGTCTCTTTCCATCTGTCTCTCTCTGATGCTCTATATCTGATTCTTGCTCTCTGTCCGAAAATCGCTCTCCCTCTCCCGGAGTCACAGACTCTCTCTCTCTTTCTCGCACTTTCTCTCTCTCTCTCTCTCCCTATCTCTCTCTCTCTCTCTCTCTCTCTCTGTCTCTCTCTATCTCTCTCTTTCTGATTGTCTCACTCTTAATCTTTTTCTCTGCCTCACACTCTCCCTGACCTTCTCTCTGTCTTTCCCTATCTGACTGTCTTTCGTTCTATCTGAGCATGAACCTATCTGTCTCACCCTTGACCCTCCCACTCAGAAACTCTCTCTGACTCTCTCTCTCTGTCTGCCTTGCTTTCTCCCTGACTATCACTTTCTGACTCTCTCTACATCTCTGGTCCTCTACACATCTCCTACCCTCTCTCGCTCCCTGACTCTCACTATCTAACTGACACTCTATGACTGTCACTCTAACACTGACACTCTCTTTGAATTTCCATTTCTGTCTGTACCTCGCTCTCTCTATCTTTCTCTCTCCTTCACTCTCTTTCTCTCAACCTCTCCGCCTCTCTCTTTGTCACACTCTACATGTCAGCCTCTCTCTCTCTTTTTCTATCTCTCTTTTTCTGTCTCCCTCCTTATTTGCCTGTCTCTCTCTCTTTCCAACTCACTCTCTCTGAATCTCTTTCTCTGTCTCAATCACTCTCACTCATTCGCTTTCCCTCCTTTCCCAATCTATCTGTCTGTCTCTCTCTCACTCTCTCCTTCTCTGTCTCTCTCTGTCCCCCTCTCTCTGACCCCCTCTTTCTGTCTCTTTTTTCTATCTCTCAAAGTACGTCTCTCTCTCTCTCTCCCTCTCTCTCTCCTACAGTCTCCCTCTCTATTTGCCTGTCTCTCCTTCCAACTCACTCTATCTGCCTATCTCTCTCATTCGCTCCGATTCTGCCTGCCTCGGTCTTTCACTGTCTCTCTTTGCCCCCTCTCTGTCTGTGTCTTTATCTATCTTGCTATAACTCTGTCACTCTCTCTCTCTGCCTGTCTCTATGTATCTCAATCGCTCTCTCTCTCTCTCTCCCTGATATTGTCTCTCACTCTCTCTGTCTCCCCACCTCTGTCTCCCTCTCTGGCTCTTTCCAGCTGTCATTTTCTCGGGCGGTCTCTCTCTGAATCTGGCAGTCATGCCCGAATCGTTCACTTCGTCTATACCAACTTTTTCTGTCTCTTTTTCGAACTCTCATTCTACCTCTCTCTCTCTGTCTCTCTCCCTCTCCCTCTCTCTGTCTCCCTTTCTCTTTGCCTGTTTCTCTCTCTTTGCACCTCACTCTCACTTATTCTCTCTCTCTGCCTCACTCACTCTCTTTCACTCTATATTCTTATATTTCTCTCTCTCTCTCTCTCTCCATCTCCCTCTCTCTGTCTCCCTCTCTCTTTGCCTGTTTCTCTCTCTTTGCACCTCACTCTCTCTTGTTCTCTCTCTCTGCCTCACTCACTCTCTTTCACTATATTCTTACATTTCTCTCTCTCTCTCTCTCTCTCTCTTTCTCTGTCTCTTTCTCGTTCCCTCTGCCCCTCTCCCTCTTTCTCTTTCTCTCGCTCCCTATCTGTGTCAACCTCCCGCTCTGTCTATCGCTCTCTCTCCCTCTGTCACTCTTTCTCTGTCTCTCTCCCACTATCTCTCCTTGCCTCTTTCTATCTGTGTCGATCTCTCTGTTTTTCATTCTCTCTGAATCTGGCTCTCTGCCCGAAACGCTCACCCCCTCTCTCTTAGAACGCTCTCTCTCCCAATCGGTATCTATCTGTCTGTCTGTCTGTCTGTCTGTCTATCTATCTATCTATCTATCTATCTATCTATCTATCTATCTATCTATCTATCTATCTATCTATCTATCTATCTATCTATCTATCTATCTATCTATCTATCTATCTATCTATCTATCTATCTATCTATCTATCTATCTATCTATCTATCTATCTATCTATCTATCTATCTATCTATCTATCTATCTATCTATCTATCTATCTATCTATCTATCCGCTTATCTGTCTATCTATTTATCAGTCTATCTATACTGCTCACTTTCTTTCTCTCTGTTTCTCTTTCTCTCTCTCTCTCTCTCTGTTTATATACCTGGATCTCGGTCTCTCTCTGAATTGTTTTCTCTCTCTCTGTCTCTTTCTCTCTTCTCTCTCTATCACACATACAGTTTCTCCCTCTCCCTCTCCCTCGCTTTCTCTCCTTCTCTCTGCCTTTGTCTGTGCAAAATGCTTCCTATCTCTCTCTCTCTCTTTCTCTCTCTCTGTGCCTCCCTGTATCTGTCTTTCTCTCTGTATCTATCTTTCTGTCTGTGTCTCTCTTTCTCACTGTATCTCTCTCTCCATCTATCTATCAATATAGCTCGCTTCATTCTCTCTCTCTTTCACCCTCTCTCTCTCTCTGTTTATCTAGCTGAATCTCAGTCTCGCTCTCTCTGTATCTCTGAATTGTTCTCTCTCTCTCTGTCTCCCTCCCCCGCTTTCTCTCTCTCTCGCTGCCTTTGTCTCTGACTCTTGTTCCCTATCTCCCTCTCTCTCTCCGCCTCTTTGTATCTCTCTTTCTCTGTGTATCTATCTTTCTCTCTGTATCTCTATCTCTCAATCTATCTATCCCGCTCTCTTTCCTTCTCTCTGTCTTTTCCTCTCTCTGTTTATCTACCTAAATCTCAGTTTCTCTGTTTCTCTGAATTGTTCTCTATCTCTCTATCTCTCTCTCTCTCCCGCTTTCTCGCTCTCCCTCTGCCTTTTTCTCTGCCTCTTGCACCCTATTTTTTGTATCTCTCTTCCTGTCTGTATCTCTCTCTCTCTATTTGCATCTCTCTCTCTCTCTCTCTCTCTCTCTCTCTCTCTCTCTCTCACTGTCTCTCTCTCTCTCTCTGTGAAACTTGACCTGCAGTCAGCATCGCTGTGAAGCAGTCTTGGAAGTCAGTCCTGCAGTCGGTTCTTGTTGAAAATAAAATGATTGTCACCACAAGAAACTGCGAGAGTGTGGCGGATAGATTAGAACAAGCTCATGTGTGGGGAACGTCAATTGGCGACTTCAGCATGAAAGTGAGAGCTGATTGATGAGGAGTGTCTCAGTTTTTTTGCCAGTTATTCTCCAGTTTAAAATAGACCAAGCTAAGGGAAGTTTACGGTTGAATATTTTACGATTTAGAATTTATAATGTATTTAACTTAAAATAAGTGTTTTTTTTTCAACTAGTGGCATTGCAGGGCAGTTCAGCCCGTGTTATGCACCTCCTGCAACTTGTGAGAAGTCCGAGACGCTACTTGCGCTCTGACCGGGCACGTGTGCAGGAAGTGCCACCAGCTGGCGATGCTTGAGCACCGAGTATCGAAATTGGAGAGACAGCTGGGTGCACTGAGGTTAATCTGCGAGGCTGAGGGTTTCAAGCATTGCGCCTTTTTCGTCGTTGTCACCCCACAGCTTACAGCATTGTGGACAGAGAGTGAATGTGTGAGCATCAGTCAGAAAAAAGTTGTCAGCCAGTTAGTCAGGAATTCTCCAGGATGTCTCTCCCTCGATAGCTGTTTTTCTGTGATGGGAAACGGGTCAGAGGGATGGTTAATATATGGAATGCATCCACTGACATGGCACTGTGATTGGCTCGGCTGCACGTTGGGCGAGCGATGATATGAGTGGAAGAGCAATAGTGATATTGAAGTAGTCAGTAAGGGGAACAGACCGGCGTTTCTGCAGCGTTAGACGTGACTCCAGCATGGTACCTTTACTGCCTGGTGCCTGGATCAAGGATGTCCCTGAACGGCTTCTCAGCATTCAGAATGGGGAGTGCAAAGAGAAAGAGATCGTGTTAAATGTTGGTACCAAAGGCATAGGCAGATTGAGGGATGAGGACCTGCAAGCAGTAACTAAGGAGCTAATAAACAGGTTAAAAAACAGGACATCAAAGATAGTAATCTCTGGATTACTTCGGGTGACATGCGCCGGTGAGTTAAGAAATAATAGGTTAGTCTAGATGAATGCGTGACTGGAGAGAAGGTGCATGAGGGAGAGATTTAGAGTTATTGGACATTGGGACCGTTTCTGTGGGCGGTGGGCCATATACAAGGAGGATGGGTTGCACCTGAACCGGAATGGGACCAACATCCTTGCAGGAATAATTGCTAATGCTGTTGGGAAGGGTTGAACTATCTTGTCAGGAGAATGAGATCCTGAGAGGAGGCTCAATCTGCCACTCAAGACACAAGGGAGTTTGGCAATTTTGGATGCTATTTATTTTAAGGCATTAATGCTGACCAAAAAGGCTGATGTGTTGAGGGCGCAAATTAGCACATGAAAGTGTGATGACATTGCTGCTGCAGAGACATGGGTGAGAGAGGGGCAGAATTGTTAGCTCAATATTTCAGGATATTGGTTCTTCAGGCGGGAGGGGGAAGGAGGTAAAAGAGGAATAGGTATCGATAAATTCATCAAGGAAACAACTATAGCAGTAAGGAAGGGAGACATGTTGGAATGCTCCTCAAAATAAGCCATATGTTTAGAAATTAATAAAAGAGAAAAAAATACAATCACGTTGCTGGGGATGAACTTTCGGCCCTCAAAGAGTCGGAAAAACTTGAAGAACAGGTTTGTGGGCATATTTCAGAGAAATGTAAAAATAATAGTGTAGCAATAGTGGGGAATTTCAACTTACCCAACATTAACTCGTTTATTCATGGGTGATAGGTTTAGAGAGAGCTGAATCATTAAAAATGCATCCTGGAGAGCTTTTTAAGCCAGGACTGAGAAGGTTCTAGAACAGATGCGGTGGTACTTTACTTAATTTTAGAGAATGAAGCCAGAAAGCGGTAGATCTATCAGTGGGGGATCATTTTTCCGATGGTGGTCATAACTTCATTAGATTCAAGGTTTTTATGGAAAATCACAAGGATGTGCTAGAATCGGATTCCAAAATTCCGTTTTAAACAAGATCACATGTGATTAGCCCAAAGGGGACCGGAACAATTATTTTTAGGTTAATCTGCTTCAGAGAAGTGGGAATAATTAATCAAGGAAATAGGGAGTGTATCGGGCAAACGTATTCAATTAAAGTTAAAAGGTGGGTGCAACAAATGCAGGGAAACCGAAATGCCGAGGGAGATACAGGACTGGATAAGGGGAAGAAGGGTGGTTTATGGGAGATATCGAGGGCTCAAAACAACGGAAGCAGTATAGAATGTGTCGGGGGGTGTGGTGGGTGGTGAGGAATGGAAATTAGGACAGCAATGAGGGTCATGAAAAAAACATTAGGAGGTAAATTAATGGGAAATCCAAAGTATTTTCACAAGTACAATAAGAGTAACAGAATAATTAGGGAGAGATTAGGGCCAAAAACGGACCATTTTGCTATTGGTGTGTGGAGCCTGAAGATAGCGGTCGCGTTCTAATTGACTGTTTTGTTTCGGTGTTCACAAGTCAGAGGGATGACTATGATATGAAAATAAGGCCGAAGGACTGTGATGTAATTAAAGAAATTAGCATAGAAAGGGAGTAGGCTCTAAGTAGGCTGACAGCCTTAAAACTAGATACATCTCCAGGCCCGGATGAAATGCATCCAAGTCTGTTGTTTGAGGCAAGGAAGAGATAGCAGGGGCGCTGGCAATAGTTTTCAACACCTCCTTCGCCACAGGAGAGAAGCCAGAGTACTGGACGACAGCCAGTGTGGTACTGTTATTAAATAAGAGAGGAAGGGATTATCCAAGGAACTGCAGGCCATTCAATCAGTGGCAGGAAAGCTATTGGAAACAATTCTGAGCTACGGAACTAATCAACACTCCGAGAGGTAGGGATTAGTCAAGGTCAGTAAGCATGGATTTGTTAAGGGGAGGTGATTTCTCACCAATTTGATTGAATTCTTCGAAAGAGTGACCTGGTGAATGGATGATTGGACTACAGCAGGGCTATAGATAAGGTCACACATGATAGGCTGATAACGAAGGCAAGAGACCAGTGGATGCAAGGCAATTTGGTTACTTTCGTCCAGAATTGGCTGAATGGCAGGAAGCAGAAAGTGATATTTGGAGGGGTGTTGTTGTGACTGGGTGCCTGTGTCCAGTGGGGTTCCAATGTGTTCAGTGTTGGGTCCCTCCCTTAGTATGGTAAATAAAACAATTTAGACTTGAATGTAGGATTGTTGACGAGTAAGTACATGGATGATATGAAACTTGTTGCTGTGGTAAATAGTAAGCAGGATAGCATTAGATTACAGGAGCATTTAGACGGGCAGATCATGTAGGCTGATCAGTGACAAATGTAATTTAATCCAGAAAAGTATGGTGATGCAATTCGACAGGACAAAGAAGGCAAAGGAATACACAATGGATGGTACTGCCCTCGGAAGTGCCAAGGGTCTGATGGAACTTGCTCTGCATGTCTACCGGTTCCTTAAGAAGGTGTGACAGGTCGATAAGGTACTTAAGAAGGTATATGGAGCAATTAACTTATTTAGTCGAAACATAACATTTAAGAGTAAAGATGTTATGCTGGAACTGTATTAAACACTGGCTTTGGCCACGACCAGAAATGTGCATGCATTTCTGGAACCCGCATTACAGGAAGGATGTGATTGCAGTAGATAGAGTGAAGAGGAGGTTCACCAGGTTTTTGGCTGGGTTGGAAGGTTGAAACAACGACGAGAGATTGGATAGGCTGGGGTTATATTCTTGGAGCAGAGGAGATTGAGGAGTGACATTTTTGAAGCGTATACAATGATGAGTGCAGATGCAGGGTATACAGGGAGAAAAAATTTCCCTATTAGGGGAGGGATCAATAAATAAGGGAAAATAAATTTAAGGTAAGGGGCAGGAGGTTTAGATGGGATGCAAGGATTATTTTCTAAATCCAGATGGTGTTGCGGATCTGGAAATCACTGTCTGAAAGGCTGATAAGGCAGAAACCAGCATAACATTTATGACATCTTTCGATGTGCACTTGTGATGCTCTGGCATACACGGCTATGGGCCTGGTTTTGAAAATGAAAAGAAAATATAGAGGTGTTTGTTTGCCCAGCGCAGGCACTATTGGCGGAAGTTTCATTTCCTGTGTTGCTGACCTATTTTTATCACTGACTGTCAGCTTTTCACTCTACTTCCTTCCGTCTCTGTCTCACACTCTCCCTTTTCGTCACTTTCCCCACCTTTCCATCTACCTCTTCCCATTTTGGTCTCTCTCTTCCCCTTTTATTCTCTATTGCCCCTTTCCGTTTCTCTCTCCCCGTTTCCGTTTCTGTCTCAACTTTTCCCTCTCTCTCTCCCCGTTTCCGCCCCTCTCCCTCCGCTTTTCCGTCTCTCTCTTCCCCTTTCCACCTATATTTCTCCCCCAATTTTATCTCTCTCACCTCCCCCTTTTCGTTTCACTCTCACCCCTCTTTCTCCCACTTTCCACCTCTCTCTCTCTTTTGCACATATCCATCTCTCTCCCTCTCCTCATTTCTGTCTCTTTCACTCTTCTCCCCTTTCTAACTCACTTTCCCTCCCCTATCCGTTTTGTCCCTCTCCCTCTTTCCGTCTCTTTCTCTTTATCCCCTTTTCCGTCTGTTTCCTTGCCCCTTGCCGTTTCTCTTTCTCTCCCTCCCATGTTCAATCTCTGTCTCTCTCTCTCCCTTTCCGACTGTGCCTCTCTACTACTTTCCACCTCTCCCTCGCTCCCCCTTTCCAACTTTTTCTTTCACAGACTTTCCGTCTCCCTCTCTTTGACCCTTTCCGTCTCACGCTCTCTCCCCCTTTCCGTCTCTCTCTCTCTCAGACCGTTTTCATCTCTCTTTCTGACCCCCTTTCTCTCCTTGTCTCTCCCCTTTCCGTCTCCCTGTCACTTTGCCCCTTTACGTCTATTTTTCTGTCTCCTTTTCCATTTCTTTCTTCCCCACTTTCCACCTCTCTCTCCCTCTTTCCGTTTCTTATCTCAACCGGTTTCCATCTCTCTCTCTCTCTCCCCCCTTTTACGTCTCTCTCACGCTTCCTTTCCATTTCTCTCTGCCCATATCTCTCTGTCTCATCTATTCAGTCTGTCTATCTCTCTCCCCCTTTACATCACTCTCTCTCCTCTTTCCATCTCTCTCTCTCCCCTTTTCCGTATCTCTCTCTCGCCCTTTCCATCTCTCTCGCTCCCCGTTCAAACTCTCTCTCTCCATTTCCACCCCTGTCTCTGTTTCACTTTCTGTCTCTCCCGTACTCTCTTTCCCCCTTTCTCTCATACTCCCTTTCTGTTTCTCTCACCATCTGCAATTATGTTTCTCTCTTGTCTATTCACTTTTCTTTCTCTCTCGCTCTCTCTCCTTTTCAGTTTCTCTCTATTTCTCCCTCTGCCAGGGCCGTTCTCTCACATTCTCTCCTTCCCTCCATTGCGAGCACTCTTTCGCTCTCTTTCCCCCAGAGCCCTCGCATACTCTATTTCTCTCTCTCCCCCTTTTTCCCTCCTCTCTCTGCCTCATTCCCGCGTTCTTTCTATCTCTCTCCATTTCTCTCTCACTTTCTGTCTCTCTCACTCTCTCCCTTCCTGTCTATCTCTCTCCCTTTCTGTCTCTCTCTCTCGCTGTCCACTTATTTATCTCTTGCTCTCTCACTCCAACTCCTTCTCCCTTTCTGGCTCTCTCTCCCTCTCCCTTTCTATTTGTCTCTATCTGTCACACTTTCGCCCTCTCTATTTCTCTACATTTCTGCTCCTCTCACCCTCCTGTTCGGTCTCTCGCTTCCCCTTTTTTTCTCTCTCTTGCTCTCCCTTTCTGCCGCCCTCTCTCTCTCTCTCCCCATTCTGCTTCTCTCTCTCTCCCTTCTTCGCACGTGCTCTTTCACTGTTTCCCTCCCTCGTGAGTGCTCCCTTTCTCTCTCCCTCATTCGCGCGTTGTCTATCTCTTCATCTCCCTTCCCACCTCTCGCGCTCTCTCTCTCTCATCCACTCCCACCCTTGCGCATTCTTTCACTGTCTACGTCTCCTTTAACCCTTGATATTGACCCTGAATTAACGGGCACCGGTGAGTTGTTGTTCAGAGCTGTTGGTAGATCTTAATTGTTGCGCAATCAGTCATGGATAGCATTTTTGGACATGAACTCCATTCATTTGGTCGACAGAGCTGTTAGCAGGTGTTTATTTCCGTCCATTCGGTGTGGGGGAGTTGATGATCCACATGCTGTTCCATCCATTGGGATTGTGGATGTGTTGTGAATGTACATTTTTGTCCAAACAATGAGCGGTAGTGATAAGAGGCAGCTCAGCCTATGCAAATGCTGAGATGTAAAATCAGTAAGTGGTATGATGGATAGGTAGCCCGGTCAATTGGAGGGCAGACTTGCGAGGGTGTGCAGTATGCTGTCCAATCAAAGGGCACTATATTTGATGAAAACGCAGACCGACCAAAGGGACGGCAGAGGTGTTAGAAAGTGCATTTTCTCCAATTATTCACTGATTGCTACCAATATTGAAAATGCTTTACGGTCAATAGGAGGTGTTCAGAACTTTCATTTCCTTCCAATCACTGAGCAATAGCGATGATAGGCAGGCCGTTGAGCCAATGGGTAGGCCGAGATGCTACGAGCCCAGTCAGTGAGGATTGCCCACGTTGGACAGGCAGCCTGACCATTGCGAACGCAAAACTATTCAGAGGTGTTTTACTTTTGTCCAGCCATGAAGGGGCATCCACGGTGGACAGCAATCACTGCTAATGGTAGGGATGTGATGGCAGGAGGTGTTTTGTCCTGTCCATTCAGTGTGAGGTATCAAGGATGTACATGCAGCCTTGCCGATGGAAACGCTGAGTGATTGAGTTCTTCTCGGCATTGAATGTATTGAAGCATAAGAGTAAATCAATGTCTCAACACATTATTCAACTGGTCCCTGAACGGAGTCTGTGTCACGGCGTAAATCGCTGTGTTAGTGCAGCGGCTCAGGAGCTGCAGTATGAAGCCCAGGTCCTGAACAAAACGATGTAAATAAACCGAATAAAAGCCAAAATACCGCATCTGGATCCATATAGAAAAGACCATTAACGATGACCATAAGAGGATGAGATTTTTTGAGATCACAAACAGTAAAATGATGGATTTCTTCCGACTCTCCATCTCTGGGTCTCTGGGGCTGTCTCCACTGCTGTGAGCCCGGAGTCTCCTGCGGGCTCTGCTGCTCATTAAAATGTGCCTGACGGTGAGAATTTTGAGTTGCAGAATCAGGACAAATGGGACACACGGGGTTAGAATGTAGTGGAGGAATTTGATTGTTACCCAGAACAAAGAGACCTTTTCATTGGCCGAGAGAAGACAAAACCAATGAACGTTGGTCATATAATGCAGACCTATGAACATAAAGTGCCTGAAAAACATAATTTAAACAGATCAGGACAGTCACTGTTCCCAGAACTACAGCTGTTGTTTGATCACTGCAATGTTTACTTTTCAGCTTCTGGAAACAAATGGCTACAACTCGATCGAAGGTGAAAGTGATGGTGAAGCAGACAGAACAGTCAGTGGCTGCAGAAAGTTGGACAGCGTGGATATTACGCACACGGATGGAATACAGAAAAAAATAATAAAACCGTTCACGAAAAACAATTGGAATGTGTCTCTATATCAGGTCCAGAATAACGACCAGCAGATCTGCCGCTCCCATGTCCACCAGGTAAAAAGTGACACATTTGGTCAGACCACAGTTTCTGCACTTCATGATCACAATTGTGATTAAGCTCACTGTAAGGGAAGAAAATGAGAAATGAAATCATTTATAAGGTTGGGGACGAAGTTACCGGCTTAATTGAAGACTTGTTGGTATTTACAAATGTATGTCTGCATCCTGGATGTACGGAATTAAGTGGACATGAACGAATAAACAGGATGGCCTGTGATACATTGGAAGAAAGCGTAGATTATTTTTTAAAAAGCACTGGAAGAGAGGAGGGAGTGGAGGCAGGACTGGCGGAGGAGTGCAACATAATAGAGGAACCCATAGGTGACTAGGGAATGAAGGGGTAACGGGAATACTCAGGGGTAATAGGAGAAGTCATGAGTCGCGGGAAACGGTGTGTGGCTCGGAACAATCAGTGGTTCCGTATGTATTACAGAGAGCGGAGTGAAGTAGCATACTTTTTTTTCCCCTTTTGACTTCTTCTATCATGATGTTCACACTCACGATCTCTGCTACACACAAACGCAGAAGCACACACACACACGTCTCAAGTGCAATTAGGGATGGAAAATAAATGCGGACCCAGCCAGCAAAGACCTCATTCCGAACATGATTTTTTTTTAAAGTAACTCTCACACAGCCAGATACGCACAGACAAACGCACAACTCCATAAGCAGAAAAATACACGCTCTCACGCATACAAACACATGCACACACACAGTCACATATGAAAATACGCAGACACATACATACTCAAACATTCATACACACGCTCTTACACACACACAAACACACTCACAACCCGGCACCCATTGAACACACACTCACTCGCTCACCCACTCACGCACACTCATACACTCGACCATTTATGCACACGCTATCTTGCAGAAACTCATGCGCTGACAACCAGAGAGCATAAACACACAAAGATATGCACACACGCACTCACACACATACTCAAACAGAAAGGCACATGGAAAAACAATATTTTAAAGAACAAATAGTAATGTTAAGTAAATGTTGGCCTAGCCAGCGAAAACCACAACACGTAAAATTGAATTAAATAAATGATCTCACTCACACATTCATGCACACAAACGCACACTCGCATACACTGAAACGAAATAGGGCGCGTTCAAGTTAGTGATGTTTCTACTTGTGGGTGTTTGGAATGGGGTTTAGCTTTAAAGCTTACATTCGATTGGTATTTGTGTTTTAACCAAGCGTTATGTTGAGTTTTTGTTCACTTTTGAAATTTGCCTGCATTTCTTCCGACAGTTTTATGACTTGAAGCGAAGTAAAGCAAACAAGAGGAGGGAAAAGTGGGTTGTTGCCAAGCAAAAGGGACGATGAGACGCAGCGTCCCACCAATCCCGCACACACACTCGCCGCCATGCCAGCCCCCCAACCCAATGACACAGCAAGACTCCAGAGAGACTGGTTCAAAGGCGAAGACAGAATGTTCCGAGATAAAAGAAAACGTCACTGATTCTAAGGGAGTGGTGCAAGAGAAAGTCCTAAAATACTTTTAATTAAGGAAGGCGTAGGAATCTGGGAAAAGGTCGTATTATGTGAAGTTTGGAGTGAGGGGCAGTGAAAGGGCCTAAGCGTCAATTTTAAAGCTTCTCACTTAAAAGGATGAAGGCTTGAGAGGCTAGAAGGCCCAAAGGGGCAATTGAATGTCGGTAAGTCTTTATTATGGGGATGTGACATACTGTTGATGGCTGAGTCGGTTACAGAGATTGCGTGCAAGGCAATTGGAATGCACGTGGTTAACTAGCGGTGAGGGTCTTCAGAAGGAAAGTTCGAAGACCTCGAAGTGAACCGTTGCAGAGGGCGCCTGAAAGAAGGCGTTGGTTTCGCAGATGATTACAAGGCAAGTACTTGGAAAGTGGAGATTTGAGACCCTTATGTGAAAGACGGAGTTTGGTGAGACAAGTTGTCTCACAGAGTGATAAGCATATGGGGAGAATTGATGAGGGACCCGTAGCATGTGGTAAGGGTGATGTCTGTCACATGGTTTCAGAGTGTGGTTTTCCTGACCAAAGACTGCCTTTTATTTCATATGGGCTGTGTTCTTACTGTGAAATCAGTGTATTAGTAAGTTTGTGTAACTTGTTATCCTTCCAAAGATGCATGTGCCTGTAAAGGCGTTCTTGAGTCTGAACGATTATTGTGATATAGCTAAACGTTTCTTGTTATATAAATGCTTTATTCCTAAGTTTGCACACACACACACACACACACACACACACAAACGCACACACACACACATACATACACACACACACACACACATACACACGCACACACACACACACACACACATGCGCACACACTCGAACACTAACAGACACATACACTCACGCACACATGGACTCACGCATACACTCAGGCGATGATGTAGCAGTCCTCAACCACTTTTAGCATCACCTGGAGGATGCAGTGAGGCTGGCACCGGCGCAAAATGTACTCTTGTTGTTGGATTTAAATTTCCAAAGCCAACAGTTGATCGGGAGCAACAATACGGACTGAGACCTAAATGAAACAGCTGCAAGACTGGCTCTGAGGCAGCTGGTGAGGAAACCAGCAAGAGCAGGAAAACATACTTGACCTAATCCTGACCAAACTGCCTGCCACAGATGCATCTGTCCATTTCAGTAACGTGAAGAATAATTAACGCACAGACCTTGGGCTAGACTTCCCGTCTTCACATTCAGAATACAATCCAACATTTTGTGTTGCATTACCACCATGCCTAATCGGTTAGATATTGAACAGATCGAACAACTCCCGACTGGGAACCTAAGAGGTGCTTTGGGCCTTCAGCAGGAACAGAATTGTACTCAAACATAACCTGTAACCTCATGGCCCGCCATATCCCCCAGTCTGTGTGTATCATCAAGTTAAGTGATCAACCCTCTTTCAATGAAGAATGGCGGAGGACATGCCAGGAGCAGCAGCAGACATACTTATAAATGAGGTTTCAACCTGGTGAAGCTGACACACAGAACTACATGCGTGCCAAACAGCAAAAGCAGCAAGTGATAGGTGGAACGAAGTGATCAAACGACCAACAGATTAGATCTAAGCTCTGCTGTCCACCAGTCATTAATAGTGGTGGACAATTAGACAACTCAATGGAAGAGCAGGCTTCACATATATTTTCATCCTCAGTGAGGGCGATGCCCAGCACAGCAGTGCAAAGGATAAGGCTGAAGTATTCGCAACAATCATCAGCCAGAAGAACGGAGTGGATGATCCATGTCGTCCTCCTCCTTTTCTCTGCAACATCACAGGTGTCAGCCTTCAGCCAATTCGATTCAAACGTGATATCAAGAAATGGCTTAAGGCTCTGGGTATTGCAAGGGCAATGGGTCTTGACAATATTCCGGCAATAGTAGTGAACACATCTGCTGCAGATCATGCCGTGACACTAGCCAAATTCGTCCAGTGTAGCTACAACACTGGCACCTTCCCAGCTACGTGGAAAATCGTCGAGTTATGTCATGTACAAAAAAACATGACAAATCTAAACCAGACAGTTACCGCCCCATGAGTCTAATGTCAGTCATCATGAAAGTAGTTGAAGGCACCATAAACACTGCGATCAAGCAGCACTTGCTTAGCAATAAACTGCTTGTTAATGCAAAGCTTGGGTTCTGCCAGGGCCACTCAGCTCATGGCCTCATTACGACGTTGTTTAAAACGTGAAAAAAACAGCTGAACTCCCGAGGTGTGGTCAGACTGCCCTTGACATCAAGGCTGCATTTGAACTAGTGTGGCAACAGTGATCCCTGTCAAAACTCGAGTCAATGGAAATCAAGGGGAACACCCTCCGCTGCTTTGAGTCATATCTAGCGCTGAGAACGTTTTTGTGGTTGCATGAGGTCAATAACTTCAGCACCAGGACTTCACTGCAGGAGTTCCTCAGGATATTGTCCTATGCCCATCCATCTTCAGCTGCTGAATCAAAGGCTTTCCCTTCATCATCAGGTCAGTAGTCGGGATATTCCCTGATGATTGCACAAGGTTCAGCACCGTTGGCGAATCCTCAGATATTGAAGCCATCCATGTCCAATTGCAGCAAGTCCTTGACAATATCCAGGCTTGGGATGACAAGTGCCAAGTAACATTCGCACCACACAATTGTCAGGCAATAATCATCTCCAAGAGGAGAGAAACCAGCCATCGCCCCTTTATGCTCAATGGGATTGCCATCTCTTAATCACACCATCCCAACATCCTGTTGTTACCACTGGCCTGACCCTGATCTGAACTAGCCATACAAATATTGTCGCTCCAAGCGGAGGTCAGAGGCTAGGAAGCGTGTGAGGTGTTGCCCACCTCCTGATTCGCCAAAGCCTGTCACCATCTAAAAGGCACAAGTCAGAAGTGAGATGGAAAACTCGTCATTTGCCAGGATGAGTGCAGCTCCCACAATACTGAATAAGTTACACACCATCCAGGAAAAAGCAGCTCGCTTGTTTGCCTCCACTTTCACTTTCTCCACCAGTGACGCACAGTCGCCACTAAATATATCATCTACAAGATGCATTGAAGGAATTCAACAAGGCTCCTTATGGAGCACCATCAACACCCACCTCCACGACCACCCAGAAGGGCTAGGGCACTGGAGAGATGAGAACACCACCATTTGCAGATTCCACTCCAAGTCAGTCACCATCCTGACATGGAAAGATATCAGCGTTCTTTCCCTGTCGCTTGGTAAAAATAATGGAAATCCTTTCCAAAAAGCGCTGTGGGTGTATGGACACCACGTGGATTGCAGCGGTTCAAGAAATCAGTTCATCGCCACCTTCTCAAGGGCAACTAGGGATCGTCTATCAATGCTGGCCCAGCCAGCGATGCCCACATTCAGTGGATGAAAATCAAAAACGGAGAAATACATGAACTCTCCCTCTCTCTCAGACATACACACACACACACATACAGAAAGGCAGAATCACACATTCAGATACACACACACGCGCGCACACACATTCATAAACGCACAAGCACACACACACATGCACACATACACACAAGCATAAAACACAAACACACAGAGAAATGCACAAACACACATACGGATGCACGATGCATACGTGCATAAAAGCGCACATGCACACAAAGTTGCACACACGGACATTCTTACATGTGCACACAAGTCTCAAAAATATTCTGACCCATAAATGCACAAAAAAGCAAACGCACACACAAACAGAAGCACGCTAAGAAATACACACACACACACGCGCACATGCACAATTACAGAAATGCACAAACACATATATAGAATCGCACACATACGCACATACACAGGCCAAAAAGCACAAATATGCACATATACAGTGAAGCACAGATACACATACAGAAACACACACAGTAAAATACACATACAACACACACACACACACACGCATGCACATACACAATCACTTTCACAGTTCCACAAGCACTAAGAAAACTGCACAGAAGCACATACGGAAACACCTGTACAGAAATGCACATTGCTCATACATACATTTTAACACCCAAATACGCATAAACACAAGCAAGATCAGAAGCATTAATTTACTTAAGCACATGAACCTTCATGCGCAGATATTAAAGCACACACTCGCAAACACACACTTTCCTACACACACATTCCTGAACACACATTCACTCACAATCAACCCAATGATGAACATGTACACACAAACACATACAGCCACACATGTTCTCACACACACAAATAGAAATGAAGACACACACAGACACATACGCACACGTGCATACTCAGATTTCAATCCTCTCTGCTCCAACGAAAACAACCCAAGTCTATCCAACCTCTCTTCATAACTTAAATGTTTCATCACAGGCAACTTCCTGGTGAATCCCCTCTGCTACCCCTCCAGTACAATCATATCCTTCCTATAATGTGGCAACCAGAACTGCACACAGAACTCCAGCTGTGGCCTCAACAAGGTTCTATACAACTCCAACATAACCTCCCTACTTTTTTAATCTATGCCTGGAATGTTAAAGGTAATTGTCCCAAATACCATTTTCACAACCAAACTAACATGCCCCTCTGCCTTCAGAGATGTATGGGCACACACGCCAAGGTCCCTTTGTTCCTCAGAGCTTCCTATTGCCATGTAATTCACTGAATACTTCCTTGTCAAATTAATACTTCCAAAGTGTATTTCTTCACAATTTTGAGGGTTCAATTACATCAGCCACTTATCTGTCCAGTTGACCATCCTGTCTATATCATCCTGTAGCCCAAGACACTAAACCTCACTTTTAACCACCCGAGCAATATTTCTGTCATCCGCAAACTTACTAACAATACCCTACACATAGTCATCTATGTCGTTTATAGAAACTACAAATAATAGGAGTCCGAGCATGGATCCCTGTGGTATGCAACTGGACACTGGCTTCCAGTCACTAAAGCATCCTACTGTCATCACCCTATGCCTCCTATAAGTAAGCCAATTTTGAATCCACTTTATCAAATTACCCTGTAACCAATGTGCCTTTGCCATCTTTATAATTCTCCCTTCTGGGACTTTGTCAAAGGCTTTGCTGAAATCAATATAAACTACATCAACTGCATTACTCTCATCTACACGCCTGTTCACCTCCTCAAAAAATTCAATCAAATTTTTTAGGCATGAGCTCCCTCTGACAAAGCCATGTTAACTGTCACTGATCAAACCTTGCCGCTCCAAGTGGAGATAGATACTGTCCTTCAGAGAGTTCTCCAATATTTTCCGTAATACTGACGTGACACTCACTGGCCTGTAGTTCCCTGGCTTATCTCTACACCCCTTCTGAAATAGTGGAACCACATTAGCTGTTCTCCAGTCCTCTGGCACCTCCCCCGTGGCCAGAGAGGAATTAAAAAATGTATCAGACCCCCTACGATCTCCTCCCTTGCCTCCCTCAGCAGTCCGGGACACAAATCATCCGGAACTGGAGATTTGTCCGCTTTTAAGCCTGCTAACTCCTCCAATATCTTTGTCACTCCCTTTATCAATTTGCTTAAGAACCTCGCAGTCTCTCTCCCCGATTTCGATACGTTCATCCTCATTCTTTTGGGTGCGGCCGAACGTAAGGTATTCGTTCAAACCTCTAGCGATGTCCTCTGGCATAACCCGTAGATTGCACCCTTGGTCCCTTATGGGCCCTAATATTTTCTTGGTCATCCTCTTCCCATTGATATACTTATAGAATATATTGACATTTTCCCTACTTTTACCAGCCAGAGCTTTCTCATATCCCCTCTTTGCTCTCCTAATTGTTTTTTTAAGCTCCGCCCTGCATTGTCTGCACTCCATTAATCTCTCTGCTGATTTGCTTCCCTCGTGCCTGTTAAAATCCTCCCTTTTCCTTCTCATCGTAACATGAGTATCTCTGGTCATCCATGGTTCTCTGGGCTTGTTACAACTTCCTATCACCTTACAAGGAAAATGTTGAGCCTGTACCCTCCCAAATTTCTTATTGAATACCCCCGACTGTTCCTCTGTAGTATTCCCCAGTCTACCTTGGCCAGATCCTTCCTTATTTTACTAAAACCCACTCTCCCCAAATCCAAAACTTCTTTTTTGCAACTTGTCGATTTCTTTGTCCATAACAAACTTAAAATATACCATGTTTTGTTCACTATCGCTAAATTGCTTACCCACCACCACCTCAGCCGACGGTCCGGCTTCACTCCCCAGTATAAGGTCCAGGATTGCCCTGTCCCTTGTTGGGCCCTCTACACGCAATCTAAAATGTACTCTTGGACATATTCAAAGAAGTCCACTCCATACAAGCCCTTAACAGTATTTCTATCCCAATTAATGTTGGTAAATTTGAAATCACCTAATATAATTACCATATTGTTATTATTTTTACACATCTCCACATATTGGGCACATATTTGCTCCTCAATTTCCCGCCGACTATCTGGTGGTCTTTAATAAACAACTAATAATGTGGTTGCCCGATTTATATTCCTAAACTTTACGCACAAAGCTTAATTTGATGCCCCCTCCAAGATATCATCTCTCCTTACTGCAGTAACTGACTCCTCACCTAAGAATGCAAGGCCTCCTCCTATTATACCCACTCCCCTGTCTCGCCTAAAGATTTTACATCCGGAATGTTGAGCTAACAATCCTGCCCTTCCTTCAACAACTTCACAGAAATGGCTACTATATCACAATTCCACATGTCAATCCTCACCCTTTATTCATCCGTTTTACCTATAATACTCCTGGCATTAATGTCGTGGCCATACAGCCTTGCCTTACTTCCTTGGAGCTTATTTCAGCTTTACACATTCTCACTTGATTGTTTTACTGTATTGAAATGTGCCCCTACTCTGTAGACATTCTGTGTCCCCAGCCCCTGCCGAATTCGTTTAAACTGCTTTCAAAAGCACTAGCAAACCTGCCCGCAAGGATGCTAGCCCCGCTCTGGTTCAGATATAAGCTGTCCCGCTTTTACAGGTCCCACCCTTCCCAGAAACTGTCCCAGTGATGCAGGAATCTAAAACCCTCCCTCCTGCACCAACTCTTAAGCCACGTATTCATCTGTGCTATTCTCTTATTTCTGAGCTCACGAGCACGTGGCACTGATAGTGATTAGATATTACAACCCAAGAGGTCTTGTGTTTCATTCTACGGCCTAGCTCCATGAATTCTTGATGCAAGACCTCATTCCTCTTTCTACCTATGTCATTGGTATCAACATGTACCATGACTTCTGCCTTATCATCCTCCCCTTTCAGGATATCCTGCAGCCGTTCAGTAACATCTCGGACCCTGGTACCAGGGAGGCAACATACCATCATGGAGTCACGTTGACGGCCACAGTAGCGCCTATCTGTTCCCCTGAATATAGAATCCCTTATTAATACAGTTTTGCGTACATTCCTCCCCTCCTGTACAGACTGCTTGTGGTGCCGGAAGCTTGGCTCTGTCCGCACTCCCCGGAGGAACCGGCGTCCTCATCAGCCTACTAAATGGAATACCGATTTGCGAGCGGGACCCCAGGGGACTGCTGAGCTACCTGCCTGTTTATCTTGGACTGCCTGGTGGTCACACATTCCCTTCCTTCCTCAAGTCCCTTCACCTGGGATATGATCACCTCTCTACACGTGCTATCCACGATGTTCAAAGACTCGCAAATGCTGCACAGTGTCCCCAGCCGCTGTTCAAGCTCTCAAACCCGAGCTTCCAGGAGCTGCAGCTGGGCACACTTCCTGCACACAATCTGCACTTGGGTACTGGAATTGTCCCCGGCTTCCAACATGGAATACAAGGAACACACCACGACTTTGCCCGCTCCTGCCATGAATTATCCCTTAAATAAAACCATTTAAGTCAATTAACTAGGGCACTTCTTTCCTGATCGTCTTTACTTTGGAGTGCAAAAACTGTAAACCACAAACAGAACTTAAACTGTTATCGTGTAATTTAGTAAATACCTTAAACACTACTTACCAGTGATTCTTTTCCCTTGTCTCCTCTATTGCTGCAGCACACTCTGGAGATTTAATAAGTTGGAGAGCAAGGAAAAATGCACAGAGCATTGCACCAAATTACGAATACCCACTCTGGCTGTGCCCCACTCTGGATGTGCTCACTGTCCTGTTCCTGTGTGAGCACACTGTAGCAAGCTTCAAAGTGGTCCCTTTCTTAAATAGAGCTGACTTTACTCACCACTAGTTTAACTTCAAATATAAATTAACCCCTATTCAGGCCCTAATCAGGCTTCATGTAATGGAAAGTTAACTGTCGCACACTCAGCTAAGTCAGCTACAATTACCAACCTTTTAACTAGATTACTAAACTTACAAAATTAAAGAGAAATTAAAGGGAAAGACTTACCAGTTCAATTCCCGCTTTGTACCAAATTTCGAATACCGTCTCTGCCTGTGCCCAATCAGGATGTGTTCACTCTCCTGTTCCTGCACAAGCACACTGCAGCGTGCTTCAAGATAATCACTTTCTTAAATGAAGCTGACTTTACTCACCTCTAGTTAGTCTTCAAATAGTAATTAACCCCTATTCAGGCCCTAATCAGGCTTCAGATGATTGACAGTTACCTGTCGCACAGTCAGCTACTTTACCAACGGGTAAGAGTGTCAGTACATAATGGGGTTCACGGTGGAGAGTTACGTTATTCGTTCGGGATCTCGGGGGAGTGTGTCATTATTTATAGGATGTCCCGAAGGAGAGTTTCGGTACTTATACGGTGTGCCTGGGGATAGTTTCAGTATTTATTGTGGCTCTTGCGGTAGAGTGTTTGTATTAATCTGGAACTCGGGTGAGTGTATCACTTTTTATTGGTGAACTGAGGGCATTGTGTCAGTATTTATCTGGATCTCAGTGGATTGTGTCAGTATTTATTTGGATCTCAGTGGATTGTTTCATTATTCATTGGGATCTCGGGGGACTGTGTCATGATTTTTGGGGATCATGGGGGACTCTGTCAGTGTTTTTAGAGTGTCGCGAGGGAGTGTGACATTATTTACTGTGGTCCCTGGGGAGAGTGTCAGTATTTATTTGGGCTCTCGGGGGAGTGTCAGTATTTACAGAGAGTCTCCATGAAGTGTGTCGTTATTTATAGGGGATGCCCGAGGAGAGTTTCATTATTTAGTGGAGCTGTCGTGGGAGTATGTCTGTGTTTATTGGGGATCTCAGGGGAGTTTGTCTGTGTTTAATTGGGATATTGGGGGAGTGTGTCGGTATTTATTCTGGTGCACGGGGGGAGTGTCAGTATTTATCTGTGCCCAGGAGCGATTGTGTCAGTATTTATGAAGTGGCTCCATGAAGTGTGCCGGTATTAATAGTGCTTTCCAGGGATAGTGTCATTATTTACTGGAGCTGTCGGGGGAGTGTGTTTGTTTTTTGAGGCTCTGGGAGGTGTGTCAGTGTGAATTGAGTGTCTCTAGAGAGTGTGTCGATATTTTAACGGTGAACCCTGGGATTGAGTCAATATTTATTGTGGAAATCGGGAATGTGAGTCTGACTTGCGTAAGTGTGTCGGTATTTGTTGGGGATCGGGTGGAAGTGTGTACGTTCTCGGGGGTGTCAGGAATGTTTTGGGCGCTTTGGGGAGAGGGTCAGCATTTAGTTATGATCCTGGGGTCGAGTGATAATTTTTGGGGATCTTTGTGGAGTGTGTCAGTATTTATTGAGATTCTCGGGAGAGTGTGGCATTGTTTATTGGGGCTCTGAAGTTAGTGTGTCAGTATTTATTGGGATTCTCGGGAGAGTGTCGCAATGTTTATTGGGATTCTCGGGAGAGTGTGGCAGTGTTTATTGGGGTTCTGAAGGGAGTGTGTCAGTATTTATTGGGAGTCTCAGGGGATTGTGTCATTGTTTATTGCAGATCACGGGGGAGTGTCTCAGTAATTATTGGGCATCTCAGAGGCCAGTGCCAGTAAATATTGTGGATCGCAGGGGTTTGTGCCAGTATTTATTGGGGATCTCAGGGGTCTGGTTCAGTATGTATTGTGAATCTCGAGGGAGTGTGTCAGTACTTATAGGATGTCCCGAAGGAGTGTGTCGGTATTTATACTGTGTGCCTGGGCACAGTTTCAGTACTTATTAGTTATTTCACGGGATTGTGTCCGTATTTTTCTGGATCTCGAGGGGACTGGGTCTGTATTTATTTGGATTTCGAGGCATTGTGTCAGTATTTACCAGGATCTCGGAGGATTGTGTCAGTATATATTTGGGTTCTCGGGCGAGTGAATTAGTATTTAGTGGAGAAATTGATGGAGTGTGTCAGTACTTATTGGGGATCGCAATAGCGTGTCGGTATCTAATGGGGTGCTCGGGGTGAGTCTCATTATTTCTTGGTGCTCTTGAGAAGTGTGTCATTATTTACAGGTTGACTGTAGGGATTTTTTTCGTGTTTGTAGGGTTGCGAGAGGCAAGTTTCATAATTTACTGGGGCTGTCAGGGGAGTGTGTCAGTATTTATAGGGTGTCCCTAGCGAGTGTGTTGTTATTGATAGGTTCTGCTGGGTGTGAGTGTTTCAATATGTATTGGGTATCTCATTGGAGTGTGGCATTATTTAAAGGATGTCCCTAGGGATTATGTAAGTATTTATAGGACGTGCCCAGGGAAGAGTGTCAGTATGTAATATGGATCAAGGTTTTTTTTTTCCGTACTTATGCGGGTTCTCGTGGGAGTGAGGCATTATTTACTGAGGATCTCAGGAGAGAGTGTAAACATTTATTGGGGATCTCGGGTGTGTGTGTCGGTATTTATTTGAGATCGCGGGGAAGTGTGTACGTTCTCGGGGGTGTCAGGAATGTTTTGGGCGCTTTGGGGAGAGTGTCAGCATTTAGTTGTGATCTTGGGGTCGAGTGATAATTTTTGGGGATCTTTGCGGAGTGTGTCAGTATTTATTGGGATTCTCGGGAGTGTGTGGCAGTGTTTATTGGGGTTCTGAAGGGAGTGTGTCAGTATTTATTGGGAGTCTCAGGGGATTGTGTCGTTGTTTATTGCAGATCACGGGGGAGTGTCTCAGTAATTATTGGGCATCTCAGGGGCCTGTGCCAGTAACTATTGGGGATCACAGGGGCTTGTGCCAGTATTTACAGGGAATCTCAGGGGTCAGTTTCAGTATGTATTGTGAATGTCGGGTGAGTGTGTCAATACTTATAGAATGTCGCGAGGTAGTGTGTAGGTTTTTATACGGTGTGCCTGGGCACAGTTTCAGTATTTATTAGGGATTTCTCGGGATTGTGTCATAATTTATCTGGACCTCGGGGGGAGTGAGTCTGTATTTATTTGGATTTCGAGGCATTGTTTCAGTATTTATCTGGATCTCGGAGGAGTGTGTCAGTATTTATTTGGGATCTCGGGCGAGTGTATCAGTATTTATTGGGGAAATCGATGGAGAGCGTCAGAATTTATTGTGGTTCTCGATAGCGTGTCAGTATCTAATGGGGTGCTCGGGGTGAGTCTCATTATTTCTTGGGGCTCTCGGGAAGTGTGTCAGTATTTACAGGATGACTGTAGGGAGTGTGTTCATGTTTGTAGGGGTGCCAGATGAAAGTTTCATAATTTACTGGGGCTCTCAGGGGAGTGAGTCAGTATTTATAGGATGTTTCTATCCAGTGTGTCGTTATTTATTGAGTGTGCCAGGGGAGAGTGTCAGTATTTATAGGGTGTCTCTAGTGAGTGTCTTGTTATTGATAGGTTCAGCTGGGTGAGAGTGTTTCAGTATATATTGGGTATCTCATGGGAGTGTGGAATTATTTAAAGGACGTCCCTACGGGTTGTGTAAGTATGTATAGGACGTGCCCAGGGAAGAGTGTCTGTATGTAATAGGGATCACGGGGGAGAGTTTCAGTACTTATTCGGGTTCTCGTGGGAGTGAGGCATTATTTACTGAGGATCTCGGGAGAGAGTGCCAACATTTGTTGGGCATATCGTGGGAGTGTGTCAGTATTTATTCGGGTGACAGGGAAGACTGTCAGTATTTATTTGGGCTCTCGGGGTGTTCTGTCAGTATTTAGAGAGTGTCTCCATGAAGTTTGTTGTTATTTTCAGTGGATGCCCACCGAGAGTGTCATTATTACTGGAGCTGTCGGGGGAATGTCACTGTGATTATTGCGGAACTTGGGGAATGTGTCCGTATTCTTTGACCCTTTGGGGGTGCGTCATTATTAATACAGTGTCTCTTGGGAATGTGTCGGCATTTCAACGGTGTGCCCGGGGATTGCGTCAATATTTATTTGGGATCTCGGTTATGTCAGTCTGTATTGGGGACATCGGGGGAGTGTGTGAGTATTTATGGGTACCTCGGGGGAGTGTCTCATTATTTATTGGGTATCCCGGGGTAGTGTTTTGGTATTTACTGGGGATCCCGGGGTGTTTGTAAATTCTCGAGGGAGATTGTCAGGAATATTTGGGGCGTATTGGGGAGTGTGTCAGCATTTAGTGGTGAACTCGCGGTAAAGCGTTACTAATTTTTGGGCACTTTGTGGAGTGTGTCAGTATTTATTCGTATTCTCGGTAAGGTGTGTCAGAATTTTTTGGTGCTCTGGATGCAGCGTGTCAGCTTTTATTGGGAATGTCGGAGGAGTCTTTCATAATTCATTGGGTATCTCAGAGGAGTCTGTCAGTATTTAATCGGATTCCCGGGAGAGTGTGTCAGTGTTTATTGGGGCTCTGGAGGGAGGGCACCAGCATTTTTTGGGAATCTCGAGGAAGTCTTTCAGTATTTATTGGGGATATCGGGGGAGAGCGTCAGTATTAATTGGGGATCTTGGAGGAGTGTGACAGTTTTAATTGGGGATCTCGGGGGAGTGTGACACTGTTTATTGGGCATCTCGGAGGAGTCTGTAATAATTCATTGGGTATCTCAGGGGGGTCTGTCAGCATTTATTAGGATTCTCGGGAGAATGCGTCAGTGTTTACTGGGGCTCTGGAGGGAGGGCACCAGCAATTTTAGGGAATCTCGAGGGTATCTTTCAGTATTCAGAGTGTAGGGGGCCTACAATTCTATTCACAAATCATTTTCTCTTCACGTCCCTCTAGAAACTTTTACAGTCAATTTTTATGTTCCCTGCAAGCTTACTCTGGGACTTTATTTTTCACTTCTTAATCAGTCCCTTGGTCCTCATTCGCTGAATTCTAAAGTGCTCCAAATTCGGAGATCTGTTGTTTTTTCTGGCCAATTTGTGTGCCTTTTCCTTGTATCTAATAATATCTCTAATTTTCCTTGTAAGCCATGGTCTGGCCAACTTTCCTATTTTATTTTTGCGCCAGAGAGGAATTAACAGTTGTTCCAGTTGACCCATGCCTTATTTCAAAGTTTGCCATTGCCTATCCACTGCCATCCATTTAATGAATATTTCGCAATCCATAAAAGAAAACAATTCGCTCCTCTTAACATCATAGTTACTTTCATGAAGATTCAGGACCCTCGTCTCAGCATCAACTATGGCACTCTCCATCTGGATGAAGAAATCTATCATATTATGGCCGCTTATCCCCAAGATAAGCACGGATAGATTGCCAAATTTTCCCTTCTCATTGCACAACATCGACTGTTCTCTGATTGGTTCATCAATGTTCAGAAAACAATCCTTCATGCACTCCAGGAATTCCTCCTCTATGGTACTGTTACTAATTTGATTTGCCCAATCCATATGCAGATTAAATTCACCCATAATTACAGATGTGAGATTATTGCATGCATCACTAATTCCCTGATTAGTACCATTCCCAATATCGCCACTACAGTTTGAGGGTCTATATACAAAACCCACTAACGTTTATTGTCCCTTATTTTTTCTCAGCTCTACCAATACAATTGCTACATCGTCGGAGCTACTACCTTTCCCCACTATTACGTTAATTACTTCTTAAATCAGCAAACCAACTCCACCATCTTTTCCTTTTTTGTCTGTCCTCCCTAAATCCTGAATAACCCTGGATGATCAGTTCCCATCCCTGGTCACCCTGCAGCCATGTCTCCATAATCCCGTCTTTTTCAAACCTGTTTAGATATATTTCCGCAGTTAATTCATGCAATTTATTGCTAATGCTCCTCGAGTTAAGCAGAAGGTCTGAAGGCTTGTCTTTTTAACATTACTTGCCCAATTCCACAATTTTTCTCTGAGGCATTTCATTCTCGCCCTTGATTTCACTTATTTCTTATTCCCTTTCCAATCTTTTGCACTCGTCCTTGATTCCTTCTCCTCTGACTCCTTGTATAGGTTCCCACCCCCCTGCCATTTTTGTTTTAACCCTTCCCAACTACTCTAGCAAATAGTCCCCCCAGGACTTCAGTCTCGGTTCTGCCCAGGTGTAACCCGTCCAGGTTGAACTTGTCCGGCCTCCCCCAGAACCGGTCGCCATATCCCAGGAATCTTTAACACTCCCACCATGCCATCTCTTCAGCCACATATTCACCGGATATATCCCGCGGTTTCTGCTCTGACTAGCACGTGGAACTGGTCGCAAACCTCAGATCACTACCTTTGAGGACATACTTTTCAAGTTCCTAACTACCTTCTCATTGCATGAGAACTGTTTTTTGTTTCCTCCGGTCGCAGTTGCTTCTTTTGCAAATCATTTTGCGTCTGTGCTCTCGCGTTCTTGAGCCTTTTAGGAGCTGGAACAGGTTATTCCTGTCCACTCTATCCAGCCACCTCATGATTTTGAAAATCTCTATGAAATTTCCTCCTAGCCTTCTTCTCTCCATGAAGAGAAGACCCAACAATTCCACTCTATCCTTACACCTGAAGTTTCTGATATCTGGCACCATTCTTGTAGACCTCTTCTGCACTCTCTGCAATGTGTTCACATGATTCCTAACGTGTGGTGCCCAGAACTGCACATAATACTCCAGCTAATGTCTAATGAGTGTCGTATATGAATTCACCATATCATCTCTTCTCTGATTCTCCATGACCTAATAATAAAGCCCAACATATATACATTTTATTAACTGCTCTCTCCACCTGTTCTACCACCTTCAATTATCTATGCACATATAAACCCAGAGATTTCGGCTCATTCAACAGCTTCAAAATATCACCCATTATTTTACTTTGCCTCCTCATGTCCTTCCTACCAAAATGGATGAACTCGCATTTTTCCGCATTTAATTTTATCTGCCACCTATCTGTCATCTCTACCAACTTGTCTATGTCCTTTTGAAGTTCTACACAGTCCTCCCCGAAATGTAGAACTCTCGAAAGCTTCTTATCACCCGCAATCTTTGAGATTGTCCCGTGCACACCAAGGTTTGTAGCATTAACATACATCAGGAAAAGCATGGGTCCCAGTCGTGATATTTGGAGGGCTCCACGTCAAAACTTCCTCCAGCCCCCCAAAAAATCAATTTACCATTACTATCTGCTTTCTATTTTTCAGCCATTTTTATTTATTCACGTTGCTATTGTCCCTTTCATTCCATGTGCAACAAATTTTCTCACAAGCCTGATTTGTGGCATTGTATCAAATGCCTTCTGAAATTTCATGTACACCACATGAACAATGTTACCCTCATTGACCTTTTATGTTACCTCAGGAAACTCCAGCAAATTAGTAATACAGGACTCGCCCTTTTGAAGTCTATGCTGAGTCTTCCTGATCAAATAATGTCTTTTTCATTATACTTCTGATCCCATCCCAATTTATTTTTCAAGAATCTTGACTGCAACTGAATTTAAGCTTATTTGTCTGTAAATTCTGAGCTTTTCCTTATAACATTTTATCGACGATTATGTAAAGATTGAAATTCTCCAGTCTTCTAGCACCTCCCCTGAGTCCAGTGAAGACTGTCCACTCGCTGTGTAAGACAGAAGCCTCTTTAGGAGTGTGCGCTTCATTTGACGTTGCTTCTCCTGATTCGTCCGACCAACATGAATCTCTTCACACTTCCCTGCTCTAAATTTGGGCTGTCACTTTTCGGCCCAATGGATTTTTTTAAGAGCAAAAAGGGAGAGCGAATTGAAAACGAGAATGTAAAAGTGAGAATCAAATAGTAGAGAAGTGATTATTTTTTGTGGATCTCACGGGTATGGGAGTCCAGGATCAGTTCATTGTGACAGTTCACACAACAACAAGAAAACACAATTCCCTGGCAAAGGCCAAACATGGGTGGAAGGATTGAGAACAGCAAATAATATCATGTTTTGTGAAAACACATTAAACGTTTTCAGCCAACAACAGCCTCGAGCTCATTTCAAATGAACACGAAGTGAACAATGTGACGAAAGGAAAATCAATTTATCGTATGTTTTCTGGTTTATGCTGAAGTAGGTTTATGGGGGAAAGACAAGTTGGGTCTCTCTGTGTGACTTAATTACATTTGGAATCAAGTTGATTTTTTAGCTTGAAATCATCAAAAGAAGCTATGTGCGTGTCATGCCAAAGAACACACGTGAATGATGGCTCAGCATGTAAGCTCTGAAGAAAATTTGCATTTCTTTTGCAAATGAAGGGCTTGTGAAATCAAAGGGACCTGAGTCTATTTTCCACTAGACAGATATTCAAGTTTCAGCAGAGTGTTTTCTTTTCCAAAAGGCTACGAGCAATATTGGCAACATGATTTTTTATTCATTATGAAAAAGATACTGATTTAAAGGCATTTGGAACAATATAGTTGACATATCTATATAGAAACATATATGAAGAAGATTGAAAGACTATGTGAGGAATGCCCTTGTAAGATCTAACAGAAGTGTCTGAAGTCCCCGTATTGAAGCCTGCAAGTATTTGCTCATATGTCTGCCATATAATGAAACTGACATTGGGGGAAAGTCATTTGGAATTGCAGTGTCAAGTGGATATTGTGTTAACTTGATGTTTTTGTTTTAAATCTATTTCCTATTTTGCACAGCTGCCTTAAAGGGGCTCCAACTCTGGCTCAGGTTCATTTGGAATTTTAGGAGTCATTGCAGCAGCATGCAAATATACTCTTGCATATATGCTTTAAATCTTCTGCTTTGATAATAAATATTTTAATTTAATTTTAAAAAATGTCTACATGTCTTGGCTGAATTGTTACTCCTGAATTCAGTGCACACATCATCTCGTAATATATACAAATTGCAAAACCATGGTGATGGCGCGACCAAGTGTCCCTTGTGGATTTGGTCCAGCTGGCACACGTCATATGCTACGTCATATCAACAGAGATGAAATAGTGCCACAATTGAATATGTGCACCATGCAATCTCCAATGCCCCCAACCTAATTTACCAGCTCCTCTGAAACGTTCAAGTCCAATATTGAACCATTGTCAATCACCACACCCAGAGGTATACACAGTGCACCAAGGTGTGATCCAACCAAAGGTTTGTATTGCTGCAGTAAACTTTTCCCCCATTTCTATAACAACATCTGTAACAGATAGTATAGAGCGGGGAATTAGATTGTATACATCGGCTGAGAATACATGAGGGTATCGGTGGTCACGATAAACATTATTTTCGCAAAATTGATTTGAAATCAACTTGTTAAGAAAATAGATAACTGTAAAATATTCCACAGTCCAAATCTTTGTGTCATTAGGTCAGCGAAACATTGTCTATTTTCACAAAGTGTGCATGGACACTGCTGAAGCTACTGGGCCTCTGTTAAATATTATTTTACTTTATATATTTGAGAGTTTTCAAAGGAGAGTTGGACAAATTCTTGAATGAGAAGGAAACAAGGAGGGTTAGTCAGGGGGAGGGAGAGACAAATCCATTGGAAAGCTTTTTTATTTACAAAATTGACATAGATTAAATGTGCACAAAGTCCTCTTATACTGCTTTGCCGTTTCATGCTAACATTCTTTAATCAGTCTGTCTCCAGAATTCCCGATTAAAACAACCGATTTCCATTTCTTCAATGCAAAGTCAAAACGTCCTCACACTATATGTCACATTTTAATGTTTAACGAGACCTATTGATGGCTTTGCTCTGCCTTTTTTTTCAGTGCAATGTTTATTATGTCTGTCTAAAACACGGAAGGTACGTGGTTCAAAACCTGCCAGAAATATTATCACAATCTTTTCATTCATGTTTGTGAAATACAGAGCTTTACAAACATTCTTATTGGTCAATGCGTATCCATCAATCAGAAACGTACTCTCCGCTCATTTTGACGTCGCTGTTTGTGGGAGCTTGCTGAGCGGTGTTGGCTGCCATCTATCCTGCATTCCAACAATGTGGATGCTTCAAATAAAGATCCTCATAGGCTGGAAAACGCTTTGAAACCTCTGCTCGTCTGGAAAAGCGCCATAGAAATGTATTTCTTTAATTATCATAAATCCCAATTTACTGGCTACTGACCCTTGCCAGCGGTAATTTCTCCCTATCTGCCCTATCAAACCGCTTCTCACCACTGCTTCCACCCTAATAATTTTGCATTAAGCTATGAACTCGTTGTTTAACCTTCTTTGCGCTAAACAAGACCAAATGAGTAAACTCAGCCTCCAGGTTTGTGAATCGTGAGAACCTCTTTTGAAGCGGAATCGGAGGAGATTGAAGGATGAACTGTCCGACTGACCAGACACAGTCGAAGTACCTTTCCCTTCTTTAAGGCTCTGGGGCATTGACTCTAATGTTATCAGTGAAGTTAACTGATCTGAGACATGAAACGATTCTCGATTCTGCACATAAGAAATTCAAACCTTATTATCCATGATACTGATTTCACGAAAGTGCACAGTGCCGATTATTCATAGTCACGATCTCCCTCCAGTCTTGAGTACGTTTTGGAGCTTCGAATTTTTCACACTGGATTTCTATGTGAAGAAAGCAGAGCTGTGATAAGCTTATATAGATGTGCATATGAACGGCAACGAGGTACATAAGAGGCTGCTGACAACAATGCTCTTTGGACATGGTGAGCTCCAGTGAAGGATTGGCACTATTAATGTGTCGTTAAATTAGCCCAGTGGCAAAGAACGTGTTAAAAATGACTGGAAAACTCGGTTAATTTGTTCTATAATCTATCTATCTTAAAAATATTCAATGTCTCTGCCTCCACCAATTTCTGAGGCAGATAAATCCAAAATTAGAGGGTTAAGTTCCCTCGACACTGTCACCTTCAAACGCTCTCTGGGCAAGCATAGCAACTGTGTTACATAGAGAGCCAAGTTCCCTCGACACTTTCACCATCAAACACTCCCTGTGTAGGAATAGTCATTGGGTTAGAGAAAGGGACAAGTTCCCTCTCTATTAGACTGTAACACCTCAGAACGGCGCTAGTACATGGGGTGGAAACAGCACATTTTGTTCGACGCTGAGACATCAAAATGTCTCCGCCTGTTACCATTTGACGTTAGTTGCAGTGCAAAGGTCCACCCACACAGCCGAATCAAGCAGTCGCAGGGCAGCTATAACATAGGGTAATTAGAAAGGGACCCAAGAGAAAGAGAAGGCCAATAAGATCATGGCTGATCTGCTTGTATCTCAGCTCCACTTCCTGTCTGCCTCCATAATCCTTGATTCTCTTGCATAGCGAAAATCTGTTTCACTTGTCCATGGATAAATTCAATAACCAAGCTTCCAGTGCTTTTTGGGGAACAGCATTCCGCACATTGCAGAAATAAAAAGAATAAAAAAGCTCCTCACTTCTTTCTGAAAACTGAGATGTCTTATTTTATACTATGCATGGTAGGTTAAGACTCCCCCAGAAGAGTAAAATTAAACTGGGCGTCCACTCTGTGCAGTCCTCTCTGGGCCTTATGTGCTTCAATAAGGAAATCATAAATGTCCCTAAATTCTAATATGGGTGCAGGCCCAACCTGTTCAATCTTTCTTCAAAAAAAAGCACCTACATTTCAGGAATGAGTTAAGTCAACACCCTCGCAACTTCCTATGCAGAAGTTATTTCGTTTTTTTTTCAAGAGTTAAAATTTCACACAGAGCACCAGTGCACACAGCACTAACCAAGGGGTCAAAGCTTTCGCGAAAATTTGCCTATATCTATATTCCATTCCAATTGCAATATAGGCCAACACTCAATTTTGAATTCGTAATGTAAAATCATACTTTATACAGATTGAACCCCAGCCACATTGCCTCCACTGAACACGCCAATGACATCTACAGTATGTAGTTAGATTCAGAGTAAAGCTCCTCTACACTGTCCCCATTAGAGGCTGCCAGGACAGGTACCGCACGGGGTTAGATAGAGAGTAAAGATTCCTATGCATTGTACCAATCAAACAATCTCATGAAAGTTACAGTACGGAGTTAGATTCAGAGCAAATCTCCCTCTGCACTGTACTAATCAAACATTCTCAGGGCAGCTACAGCTTGGAGGTAGATACAGGTTGATGCTCGCTCTGCACTGTACGCATCAAACAATAACAAGGTAGGCACACCAAAGTGTTAGACACGGGGTAATTATCTATTTACACTGCCACATTAAACGCTCCCAGGAAATGTACAGCACAGGGTTAGATACAGGTTAAAGCTTATTCTGTATTGTCCCTTTCAAATAATCTCAGGTCACGTTCAGCATGCGTTTAGATAAAGAGGAAAGCTCACTCTACACTGCCCCATTTAATTGTCCCAGGAGAGGCACGACACAAGTTTAGACACGGAGTAAAGCTCCATCTGCACTGATCCCATCAAATTCTCCCAGGGCAGGTAGAACATGAGGATAGCTGCAGAGTAAGGCGCCCACCCCATTGCCCCCATCAAATACTCCCAGGCAGGTAATTCACAGGGTTAGTTTAAGATCAATGCTCGCTCTACAATCTCCAATCATATCCACGAGTCATACTACAGCACGGGGTTAGTTACATAATGAATCTATCACGCCATTGCCCAGTGAAAGGAATCCAGCATGCACAGAACAGCGTCAGATATCGAGTAAAATTACCTCTACACTGTCTTGGTCAAGCACACCAAGGGCAGGTACAGCACGGGATTAGTTAAAGTCTGAAGAAAGTTGCATTGTCCCCGTCAAATACTCACAGGACAGAGGGCAATTACAGTACGGGGTTAGATAGAGAGTAAATCTCCCATTCCACAGTCTCCAATAAAAACGTCCCAGTACATTTACTGTTCGGAATAGCGTAAATTTCTCGCTACAATTCCCCAATCAAGCGTTCCCTGGGAATGCAAGGCCAGGGTTAGAATCAGGGTCAAGTAACCTCTGAACTACACCGTAAAAGCCCCCAACTGCATTAGAAATGTCGATGCAAGCGATACATTTCGCTGTACAATGATTGATCAAAAGGGTTCAGTGTGCTACAGCTTTATGAAAGTCAGAGAGTGTAGCCCAACCTGCACTGTCTAATTAAACACTGGTATGCCAGGTACAGTATTGAGCTTCTTTCAGAGTAAAGCTCCATCCACACATTCCAATCAAACAGTCAAAGGATAGTAATAGCATAGACATGGAAACATAGAATCTAGGAGCAGGAGTAGGTCATTCGGCCCTTCGAGCCTGCTCCGCCATTCATTTTGATCATGGCTTTTCATCCAACTCAAAAGACTGCTCCCGCTTTCTCCCCATACGCTTTGAAACCTTTAACCATAACAGATATATCTAAATCCATCTTGAAAACGCATAATGTTTTGGTCTCAACTATTTTCTGTAGTAACGAATTCCATAGGCTCGCCACTCTCTGGGTGAATAAATTTCTCTTAATCTCAGTACTGAATGGTCCACCCAATATCTTCAGACTGTGACCTCTGATTATGGACTCACAAATCATCTGGAACATACTTTCTGCATCTACCCTCTCTTGCCCTGTTAGATTTTTAAAGGTTTCTACGAGATCCCCCCTCATTCTTCTGAACTCCAGCGAATATAATCCTAATCGGCACAATTTATCCTCATATGTCAGTCCCGCCATCCCAGGAATCAGTCGGGTAAACATTCGCTTTTCTCCCTCTATAACAAGTATATCCTTCCTCAGATAAGGAGACCAAAATGCGCACAATCTTCCAGGTGTTGTCTCACGAAGACCCTGTACAATTTCAGCAAGACACCCCTGTTCCGGTACTCGAATCTTCTGGCTATGAAGGCCAACATTACAATTGCCTTCTTAACCACCTGCTGCACCTTCAAGCTTACTTTCAGCGATTGGTGTACAAGAACACCCAGGTCTGGTTGCGCATTCCCCTCTCTCAATTTATAGGTATTGAGATAATAAACTGCCTTTTGCTACCAAAATGGATAACCTCATATTTATCCACATTATACTGCATCTGCAATGCATTTGCCCTCTCACTCAGTTTACCCAAATCACACTGAAGCATCTCTGCATCCTGTTCACAGCTCACCCTCCTATCCATCTTTGTGTTATCAGCAAGTATGCAGGTATTATATTTAAATCCCTCATTTAAATCATTAATATATGTTGTGAATAACTGGGGTCCCAGCACCGATCCCTGCAGTGCCACACTAGTCACTGCCTACCATTTGGAAAAAAGACCCGTTTATTCCTATAATTTTTCCCTGTCTGCCAACCAGTTCTCTATCCACCTCAATAAACTAGCCCCAATACCATGAGCTTTAATTTTATACACCAATCTTTTATGTGGGACTATGTCGAAAACCTTCTTAAATTCCAAGCAAGCCACATCCACTGGCTTCCCTCATCAACTCTAATAGTTGCATCCTCGAAAATTTTCAGAAGATTTGCTAAACATGATTTCCCTTTCATAAATCCATGCTGACTCTGTCAGATTCTGCCACTGTTTTCCATAGGGTAGATAGGATGCGACATAAGAGCAGCAGTAGGCCAATAAGGCCATGGCTGATCTTGTTATATCTCAGCTCCACTCCCTCTCTGCCCCCATAACCCTTGATCGCTAGGATAATGAACATGTGTTTCACTCATTCTTGAAGAAACTCAATTATCAAGCTTCCAGTGCTTTCTGAGGAACAGAATTCCATACATCATCGACAATTTCGTAGATATAAGGAAAGAAATCTCCTCACATCTGTCTAACAAGGGAGATCTCATATTTTGCAACTACATCTGCTAGATTCACACTCTCCAGAAGAGCAAACACCCTCTCGGCGTCCACTCTGCCAAGTACCTTCAGGACCTTATGTGTTTCAATCAGAAAAACACAAATGCTCCTAAAATCCAATGGGTATATGCCCAACCTGTTCAAACCTTCTTCAAAAGATAGCACGTTCATTTCAGGAATGAGTTCTCTCAACATCCTTGCAACTGCTTCTGCAAACGATGTATTGTTTATTTTTTCTGGATACGTACACCAAAAATTCATTCGGAACTCCAATGTCCCAAATACTTACCAAGGCTTGTAAAGCTGTACAAAAACTTCCTACACTTATATTCCATTTCATTTAAAATATACACCAACACTTATTTTGATTTTAGAAAGCAAATGCACACTGTATACTGGTTAAACCCCATTCACACTGCCTGTGAAACACTGCCAGGATTAGAACCTTGATTCATGATCAAGCTCGGTCTACACTATAATAAAAGCAAAAAAATGCGGATGCTGGAAATCCAAAACAAAAACAAAAATACCTCGAAAAACTCAGCGGGTCTGGCAGCATCTGTGGAGAGGAGTACCGTTAATGTTTAGAGTCCGCATGACTCTTCAACAGAACTAAGGAAAAGCAGTAAAGGGGTGAAATATAAGCTGGTTTAAGAAGGGGTGGGGGGGGGGGGTGTTGGGTGGGCAAGAAGAGCTGGTTAGAGGGCCAGTGATAGGCGGAGATAACCAAAAGATGTCACAGCAAAAAGGACAAAGAGTCGTTGAAGGTGGTGATATTATCTAATGGAATGTAATTAAGGGTAGAAATCAGGAATAGCAAGGTACAGATAGCCCTAGTGGGGGTGGGGTGGGGTGGGGTGAAGGAATCGAAAAAGGCTCAAAGGTAGAGATAAAATAATGGAAGGAAATACATTTAAAATAATGAAAACATGGGGGAAAAGAAAAATCTATATAAATTATTGGGAGAAGAAGTGGAGGGAGAAAATCGCAAAGGGCGTGGGGATGGAGGAGGCAGTTCATGATCTAAAATTGTTGAACTCAATATTTAGTCCGGAAGGCTGTAAAGTTACAAGTCGGAACATAAGATGCTGTTCCTCCATTTTGCGTTGAGCTTCACTGGAACAATGCAGCAAGCCAAGGACAGAAATGTGGGCATGTCAGCAGGGTGGAGTGTTGAAATGGCAAGCAACAGGCAGGTTTTTGTAATGCTTGCGGACAGACCGAAGGTGTTCTGCAAAGCGGTCACCCAGTCTGCGTTTGTTCTCTACAATGCAGAGGAAACCGCATTGGGAGCAACGAATGCATTAGACTAAGTTGAGGGAAGTGCAAGTGAAATGCTGCTTCACTAGAAATAAATGTTTGGGCCCTTGGATGGTGAGGAGAGGGGAAGTGAAGGAGCAGGTGTTGCACCTTCTGCGATAGCAAGGGAAGGTGCCATGGGAGGGGGTTGAGGTGTAGGGGTTGAAGTAGTAGTAGACTAGTGTGTCTCGGAGGGAACGATCCCTACGGAAACCCGCTGGGGTGGGGTGAAGGGAAGATGTGTTTGGTGGTGGCATCATGCTGGAGTTGGCGGAAATGGCGGACGATGATCCTTTGAATGCACAGGCTGGTGGGGCGATAAGTGAGGACAAGGGGGACCCTAACATATTTCTGGGAGGGAGAAGAAGGTGTGAGGCCGGATGCACGGGAGATGGGCCGGACACAGTTGAGGGCCCTATCAACCACCATGGGTGGAAAACCTCGATTAAGGAAGAAGGAGGACATGTCGGAGGAACTGTTTTTGAAAGTGGCATCATCTGAACAGATGCGACAGAGGCAAAGGAACTGAGAGAATGGGATGGAGTCCTTACAGGAAGCGGGGTGTGCGGAGCTGTAGTCGAGGCAGCTGTGGGAGTCGGTAGGCTTGTCATGGATATTGTTGGACAGTCTATCAGCAGAAATTGAGACAGAGAGGTCAAGGAAGAGAAGGGAAGTGTCAGAGATGGACCATGTGAAAATGATGGAAGGGTGGAAATTGGAAGCAAAATTAGTAAATGTTTCCACGTCCAAAGAGAACACGAAGCAGCATCGAAGTAATCATCGATGCACCGGAGAAAGAGTTGTAGGAGGGGGCCGGAGTAGGACTGGAACTAGGAATGTTCCACATACCCCATAAAGAGTCAGGCATAGCTGGGGCCCATGGGGGTACCCATAGCCACACCTTTTATTTGGAGGAAGTGAGAGGAGATTAAGCAGAATTGTCCAGTGTGAGAACATGTTCAGCCAGACGAAGGAGAGTAATGGTGAATGGGGATTGTTCGGGCCTCTGTTCGAGGATGAAGCGGAGAGCCATCAGGCCATCCCGGTGGGGGATGGTGGTGTAGAGGGATTGGACGTCGATGGTGAAGAGGCGTTGTTTGGGGCCAGGGAACTGGAAATTGTTGATATAATGTAGGGTGTCAGAGGAATCACGGATGTAGCTGGGAAGGGACTGGACAAGGGGAGAGAAAATTGAGTCAAGAAAGCAAGAAATGAGTTCTGTGGGGCAGGAACAGGCTGACATGGTCTGTCGGTACAGTCCTGTTTGTGTATTTTGGGTAGGAGGTAGAAGCGTGCCGTCGGAGGTTGGACACTATCAGTTTGCATGCTGTGGAAGGAAGTTCACCAAAGCAGATGAGGCAAGTAACAGTGCTGGAAACAATGGCTTGATAGTCATTGGTTGGGTGAAGGTCCAGAGCCAAACAGAGCCTGGAAGAGCCAAACAGAGCCAAACTGAGCCCGGCAGATTGAAACAGAGCCAGGCAGAGCTTGGCAGAGCCATGTAGGGCCAACCGGAGCCTGACAGAGACAAACAGAACCTGGCCGTGCCAAAGGGAGCCTGGCAGAGCCGCAGAGAGCGTGGCAGAGTTTGACAGAACCAACTAGTGCCTGGCAGAGCCAAACAGAGCCAACCAGATCGTGGCTGAGCCAAACAGACACAAACAGAGCCGATCAGTGCCTGGCAGAGCCTAACAGAGCCAAACACAGCCAAACAGAGCCAAACACAGCCGGACATAGCCAAACAGAGCCAGGCAGAGCCGAACAGAACAAAAGACTGCCAAATAGAGCACAAGAGAGCCTAATATTTTCAAACTCAAATACAGCCAAACAGTGCCAAGCAGAGCCAAACAGAGCCAAACAGACTCTGGCAGATCCAAGCAGTGCCTAACAGAGCCTCGCGCAACGAATAGGGCCAAACAGTGGTAAACAGTTCCTGGCAGAGCCACACAAAGGCAATCCGTGCCTGGCAGAGCCAAACATCAAAACAGGACCAAACAGATCCAGACAGAGCCTGGCAGAGCCAGACAGAGCCAAACAGAACGAAACAGAGCCATACGGTGCCAAACAGAGCCTGGAAGAACCACACAGGGCTTGGTAGAGCCAACCAGAGCCAAACAGATCCTGGAAGGACCTGCAAGAGACTGGTAGAGCCAAACAGTGACAAGCAGAGCCAATCAGAACCAAGCAGGGTCAAACAGAGCCTGGCAGAGTTTGGCAGAACCAACTAGTGCCTGGCAGAGGCAAACAACGGCAATCCGTGCCTGGCAGAGCCAAACATCCAATCAAGTCCAAACAGATCCAGGCAAAGCCTGGCAGAGCTAGATAGAGCCAAGCAGACCTAAACAGAGACATACGGTGCTAGATAAAGTCTGTCAGAATCAAACAGGGCCGGGCAGAGCCAACCAGAGCCAAACAGATCCTGGCATACCCTCCAAGAGACTGGCAGAGCCAAACAGAGAGAAATAGAGCCAATCAGAGGCAAGCATGGCCAAACAGAACCTGGCCGAGACAAACAGAGCGAAAGAGAGCCAAACAGATCCTCCCAGAGCCCGGCGGAGCCAGACCGAAATTGGCAGAGCTAAACAGATCGAAACAGAGTCAGGCAGAGCCTGACAGAGTCAAACAGATGCAAACGGAGCCTGACAGAGACAAAAATGATACAAACAGACAATGGTAGAGCCAGAATGACACAAACAGAGCCAATCAGAGCCAAGCAGATCCAAACAGAGCCTGGCAGATCCAAACAGAGCCAAACTGAGCGTAACCGATCAAACAGAGCCAAACAAGCATTGCAGTGCCAAACAGATCCAGTCAGAGCTTGGCTGAGCCAGGTAGGGCCAACCAGAGCATGACAGAGCCAAACAGAACATGGCAGGTCCAAGGAAAACCTGGCAGAGCCATACAGTACCTGGCAGAGTTGTGCAGAACCAACCAGTGCTTGGCAGAGACAAACAGAGCCAAACAGAGCCTGGCTGAGCCAAACAGACTTAAAAAGAGCCAGGCAGTGCCAGGCAGAGCCAAACAGAGCCAAACACAGCCAAACAGAGCCAAACACAGCCAAACACAGCTGGACAGAGCCAAACACAGCCGAACATCGCCAAGCAGAGCCAGGCAGAGCCAGACAGTACAAAAGACTGCCAAACAGAGCACAACAGAGCCTAGCAGTACCAAACTCAAATAAAGCCAAACAGTGCCAAGCAGAGCCAAACACAGCGAAACAGCGACAAAAAGAGACTGGCAGAGCCAAACAGAGCCAAACAGAGCCTGGCAGTGCCAAACATAGCCAAACAGAAACTGGACGACAGAAAGAGAGCCAAAAAGTTCCAGGCAGAGCCAAACAAATCCAAACAGAGCCGAGTAGAGGCTAGCGGAGCCAAACAGATCCAGGAAGAGCAAAACAGAGCCCAACAGAGCCACACAGAGCCAAACACATCCAAACAGAGCCAGACAGAGCCAAACAGATACAGACAGAGCCAATAAGAGCTTGGCACAGACAAACAGATCCAAGCAGAACCTATCAGAGCCTAAAAGAGACAGGCAGAACCTGACAGAGCCTAACAATACCAAATAGAATCTAACAGTGCCAAACAGTGCCAAGCAGAGCCAGAGCTGAAAACAGGTATCCAGAGCCTGGCAGAGCCGGATAGTGTCTGGCAGATGCAAGCAGAGTCAAACAGATCCTGGCAGAGACACACAGAGCAAAGGAGAGCCAAACAGAGCCTGGCAGAGCCTGGCAGAGCAAGACAGAGCTTGACCATTCTAAACATAGCCAAACAGAGTGGAACAGAGTCAGGCAGTCCGGACAGAGTCAACCAGATCCAAACAGACCCTGCAGAGCCTGCAAGAAACAAACTGATACAAACAGATTCTGGCAGAGCCAAAAAGTGCCAAGCAGATCCTCACACAGCCAAATAGAGCTAAACAGAGCCAGACAGTTCCTAACAGAGCACACAGAGCCGGGCAGAACTAAACAGAGCCAAGCAGAGCCAAATGGAGCCTGGCAGATCCACACAGAGACACAAAGATCCTGGCAGGGGCAAACAGAACGCGGCAAAGAATGGCAGAGCCAAAAAGAGAAAAACGCGGCATGTCGAACTCCAGCAGAGCCAAACCCAGCCTGGGAGACCCTGGTCGTGCCAAACAGGGCCTGGCAGAGCCAAACAGAGCTAAACAGCTCCAAACAGATCCAGGCAGCGCCTGGCAGAGCCAGGCAGAGCCATATGGTGCCATAGAATTCCTGGCAGAATCAAGCAGGGCCTCGCAGAGCTAACCAGAGCCAAATTGAGCGTAACAGAGCAAACAGAGGCAAACAAGCATTTCAGTGGGAAAGAGAGCCAAACAGAGCCTGGCAGAGCCAAACAGAGCCCAGCAGAGCTTGGCAGATCCAGGTAGGGCAAACCAGAGCCCGACAGAGCAAATCAGAACCTGGCAGGGACAAAGGGAGCCTGGCAGAGCCACACAGATCCTGATAGAGTTTGACAGAACCAATTAGCTACTGCTAGACCCAAAGAGAGCCAAACAGTGCCTGGCTGAGACAAAAAGGCCCAAAGAGAGCCAAGTAATGCCAGGCAGAGCCAGATAGAGCCAAACATAGCCAAACAGATCCAAACACAGCCGAACATAGCCAAACAGAGCCAGGCAGACCCAAACAGAACAAACGACTGGCAAACAGAGCACAACAGAGCCTAGCAGTACCAAACTTAAATACAGCCAAACATTGCCAAGCAGAGCCAAACTGAGCTATACAGAGCCAAAAAGGTGCTGGCAGAGCCAAACAGAGCCTGGCAGTGCCAATCATTGAAAAACAGAACCTGGCATCCAGAAACAGAGCCACAAATTTCCTGGCAGAGTCAAACAGATCGAAGCAGAGGCGAGCAGAGGCTGGCGGAGCCAAACAGATCCAAGCAGACCCAAACAGAACAAAAGACTGCCAAACAGAGCGCAACAGAGCCTTGCAGTACCAAACTCTAATACAGCCAAACAATGCCAAGCAGAGCCCAGCAGAGCGAAACAGAGCCAGAAAGATACTAGTAGAGGCACACAGAGCCAAACAGAGCCTGGTAGTGCCAAACATAGCCAAACAGAACCTGGCAGCTAGAATCAGAGCCAAATCGATCCTGGCAGAGGCAAGCAGATCCAAACAGAGCCGAGCAGAGGTTGGCAGAGCCCAACGGATCCCAGCAGAGCAAAACAGAGCCCAACAGAGCCAGCCAGAGCCAAACACATCCAAAGAGTGCCAAACAGAGACAGGAAGAGCAAAACAGAGCCACACCATTGCTGGCAGAGCCAAGCAGAGACAAACAGAGCCACACAGACCTGCTGAGTTTTGCCAAGTATTTTTGTTTTTGTTTTAGAGCCAAACAGAGCCTGGCAGTGACAAACAGTTCCTAGCAGTTCCAATCAGAGCCCAAAAGAGCCACGCAGAGTCAATCAGAGCCTGGCAGAGTTTAGCAGAAACAACTATTGCCTGGCAGAGCCAAACAGAGTCAAACAGAGCCTGGCTGAGCCAAACAGACCCAAACAGAGCCAAGCAGGACCAGGCAGAGCCAAACACAGCCGAACACAGCCAACGAAAGCCAAACACATCCACAGAGAGCCAGACAGAGCCAAACAAACCCTGGAAGAGCTAAACAGAGCGAAACAATTCCTGGCAGAGCCAAACAGAGACAACAGAGCGTGGCAGAGACAAACAGATCCAAACAGAGCCGAGCAGAGGCTGGCGGAGCCAAACAGATCCGAGTTGAGCCAAACAGAGGCCGACACAGCCAACCAGAGCCAAACACATCAAAAGAGAGCCAGACAGAGACAAAGAGAGCCTGGAAGAGCTAGACAGAGCGAAACCATTACTGGCAGTGCAAAGCAGAGACAAACAGAGCCAAAGAGAGCCTGGCAGAGACAAACAGATCCAAACATAAGCAATCAGAGCCTAACAGAGCCACGCAGCGACAGACAGTGCGTAACCGTACCAAACAGGGCCCAGCAGGGCCAAAGAGAGCCAGGCACTGCGAAACAGTACCGAGCATACAGACCCTAGCAGAGCTAAACAGTGCCTGGCAGATGCAAGCAGAGCCAAACAGAGCCTGGCAGTGCCAAACATAGACCAAGAGAACCGAGCAGCTAGAAACAGAGCCAAAAAGTTCCTGGCTGAGCCAAACAGAGCCAATCACAGCCAAACAGAGCCAAACATAGCCGAACATAGTCAAACATCACCAGGCAGAGCCAAACAGAACAAACACATGCCAAAGAGAGCACAATAGACCCTAGCAGTACCAAACTCATATAAAGCCAAACAGTGCCCAGCAGAGCCAAACAGAGCGAAACACAGCCAAAATGAGACTGGCAGAGCCAAACAGAGTCAAACAGAGCCTGGTAGTGCCAAACAGAACAATAGACTGCCAAACAGAGCACAACACAGCCTGGCATTACCGAACTCAAATTCAGCCGTACAGTGCCAAGCAGAGCCAAGCAGAGCGAACCAGAGCCAAAACGATACTGTCAGAGGCACACAGAGACTGGCAATGCCAAACATAGACAAGCAGAACCTGGCAACAAGAAACAGAGCCAAAAAGCTCCTGGTAGAGCCTAACAGATCCAAAGAGAGCCGAGCATATGCTGGCTGATCCAAACAGAACCAAGCTGAGACAAATAGAGCCTGACACAGCCAACCAGAGCCAAACATACCCAAAGAGAGACAGAGAGAGGAAATCAGAGCCTGGCTAAGCCAAAGAGACCAAAACAGAGCCAAGCAGTGCCAGACAGAACCCAACAGAGACAAACACAGCCAAACAGAGCCAAGCAGTGCCAGACAGGGCCTAACGGAGCCAAACACAGCCAAACAGAGCCAAACAGTGCCAAGCAGAGCCAAACAGACATAAACAGAGCCAGAAATGGACTGGCAGAACCAAACAGAGCCTGGCAGTGCCAAACGTAGACAAACCGCACCTGGCAGCCAGAAACAGAGCCAAGGATTACCTGGCAGAGCCAAACAGATCCAAGCAGAGCCAAGCAGAGGCTAGCGGAGCCAAACAGATCCAAGCAAAGTCAAACAGAACCTGGCACAGCCAACCAAAGCCAAACACATCCAAAGACAGCCAGGCCGAGCCAAACAGAGCCTGGAAGAGCTAAACAAAGCTAAACCATTCCTGGCAGAGCCAAACTGAGACAAACAGAGCCAAACAGAGCCGTGAAGAGCCAAACAGAGCGCAACAGAGACAAAGGAGCCAAACAGAGCGTGGCAGAGACAAACAGATCCAAACAGAGCCACTCAGAAGCTAAAAGAGCCAGGCAGAGCCTAACAGCACCAAACAGAGAGCAACCAGGCCAGACAGAGCCAAGCACTGCCAAACAGTGCCATGCTGAGCCAAACAGAGCTGAACAGAGGCATACGGAGCCTGGCAGAGCCAAACAGTGCCTGGCAGATACAAGCAGAGCCAAACAGAGCCTAGCAGTGCCAAACATTGACAAACAGAACTTGGCAGCCAGAAACAGAGCCAAAAAGTTCATGGCTGTGCCAAACAGTGCCAAACAAAGCCAAACGAAGCCGAACATAGCCAAACAGAACCTGGCAGAGCCAAACAGAACAAAAGAATGCCAAGCAGAGCACAACAGAGCCTAGCATAACCAAACTCAAATAAAGACAAACAGTTCCAAGCAGAGCCACACAGAGCGAAACAGAGCCAAAAAGAGACTGTCAGAGCCAAAAAGTGCCAAACAGAGCCTGGCAGTGCACAACATAAACAAACAGAACCTGGCAGCCAGACACACAGCCAAAATGTTCCTGGCAGAGCCAAACAGATTCAAACAGAGCCGAGCAGAGGCTGGCGGAGCCAAACAGATCCAAACAGAGCCAAACTGAGCCCGACACAGCCAACCAGATCCTAACTCATCAAAAGAGAGCCAGGTAGAGCCATACAGAGCTTGGAAGGGCTTATCAGATCGAAACCACTCCTGGCAGTGCCCAACAGAGACAAACAGAGCCAAACAGAGCCTGGCAGAGACAAACAGATCCAAACATAAACAATCAGAGCCTAGAAGAGCTTAGCAGAGCCAGACAGAGCTTAACAGTACCAAACAGAGCCCAACAGGGCCAAACAGTGCCAAGTATACAGACCCTAGCAGAGCCAAACAGTGCCTGGCAGATACAAGCACAGCCAAAGAGAGCCTGGCAGTGTCAAACATAGACACACAGAACCTGCCCGATGGAAACAGACCCAAACAGTTCCTGGCTGAGCCAAACAGAGCCAAACACAGCCAAACAGAGCCATACACAGCCGGACATAGTCAAACAGAACCAGGCAGAGCCGAAAAGAACAAAATCATGCCAAAGAGAGCACAACAGAGCCTAGCAGTACCAAACACATATAAAGCCAACCAGTGCCAAGCAGAGCCAAACAGAGCACAACAGAGCCAAAAAGGGACTGTCACAGCCAAACAGAGCCTGGTACTGCCAGACACAACAAAAGACTGCCAAACAGGGCACAACAGAGCCTAACAGTACCAAACTCAAATTCAGTCAAACAGTGCCAAGCAGAGCACTACAGAACCAAAAAGATACTGTCAGAGCCAAACAGAGCCTGTGAATGCCAAACATAGACAAGCAGAACCTGGCAGCCAGAAACAGAGCCAAAAAGCTCCTGGTAGAGCCTAACAGATCCAAAGAGAGCCGAGCATATGCTGGCTGAGCCAAACAGAACCAAGCAGAGACAAATAGAGCCTGACACAGCCAACCAGAGCCAAACACATCCAAAGAGAGACAGAGAGAGGCAGTCAGAGCCTGGCTGAGCCACACAGACCCAAACAGAGCCAAGCAGTGCCAGACAGAGCCTAACAGAGTCGAGCACAGCCAAACAGCCCCAAACACAGCCGAACATAGCCAAAGAGAGCCAGGGAGAGACAAACAGAACAAGAGACTGCCTAACGGAGCACAACAGAGCCTCGCAATACCAAACTAAAATACAGCCAAACGGTGCCAAGCAGAGCCAAACAGAGAAAAACAGAGCCAAAGAGAGACTGGCAGAGCCAAACAGAGCCTGGCCGTGCCAGACATAGACAAACAGAACCTGGCAGCCAGAAACAGAGCCAAAAACCTCCTGGCAGAGTCAAACAGATCCAAGCAGAGCCCAATAGAGCCTCGCAATACCAAACTAAAATACAGCCAAACGGTGCCAAGCAGAGCCAAACAGAGCTAAACAGAGCCAAAGAGGGACTGGCAGAGCCAAACAGAGCCTGGCAGTGCCAGACATAGACAAACAGAGCCTGGCAGCCAGAAACAGAGCCAAAAACTTCCTGGCGGAGCCAAATAGTGCCAAGCAGAGCCCAGCACAGCCAACCAAAGCCAAACACATCCAAAGACAGCCAGACCGAACTAAATAGAGCCTGGAAGAGCTAAACAGAGCGAAACCATTCCTGGAAGAACCACACAGAGACAAACAGAGCCAAACAGAGCCGGGAAGAGATAAACAGAGCGCAACAGAGACATACAGAGCCAAACAGAGTGTGGCGGAGACAAACAGATGCAAACGGAACCATTCAGAACCCAAAAGAGCCATGCAGAGCCAGAAAGAGCGTTACAGTACCAAACAGAGATCAACGGGGCCAAACAGAGACAAGCCCTGCCAAACAGTGCCAAGCTGAGCCAAGCAGATACAAACAGAGCCAAACAGAGTCTGGCAGTGCCAAACATAGACAAACGGAACCTGGCAGCCAGACACAGCGCCAAAAGGATCCTGGCAGAGCGAAACAGATCCAAGCAGAGCCGTGCAGAGGCTGGCGGAGCCAAACAGATCCCAGCAGAGCCCAACAGAGCCCGGCACAGCCAACCAAAGCCAAACACATCCAAAGACAGCCATACCGAGCCAAACAGAGCCTGGAAGAGCTAAACAGAGCGAAACCATTCCTGGAAGAACCACACAGAGACAAACAGAGCCAAACAGAGCCGGGAAGAGATAAACAGAGCGCAACAGAGACATACAGAGCCAAACAGAGCGTGCCAGAGACAAATAGATCCAAACAGAACCACTCAGACCCCAAAATGCCATGCAGAGCCAGAAACAGCTTAACAGTAACAAGCAGATACCAACAGGGCTAAACAGAGCCAAGCACTGCCAAACAGTGCCAAGCACTGACAAACAGTGCCAAGCTGAGCCAGGCAGATACCAGCAGAGCCAAACAGCGCCTGGCAGTGCCAAACATAGACAAACAGAACCTGGCAGCCAGACACAGCGCCAAAAGGTCCCTGGCAGAGCCAAACAGATTCAAAGAGAACCGAGCAGAGGGTAGTGGAGCCAAACATATTCAAGCAGAGATATACAGAGCCCAACAGAGCCAACCAGAGCCAAAGACGACCAAAGAGTGCCAGACAGAGCAAAACCGAGGCTGGAAGAGCTAAACAGAGCCAGCACATTCCTGGCAGGGTCAAAAAGAGACAAACAGACCCAAACAGATTCTGGCAGAGACAAACAGATCCAAGCAGAACCAAATAGAGTCTAAAAGAGCCAGGCAGAGCCAGACAGAGCCTAACAGTATCACACAGAGCCCAACAGAGCCAAACAGTGCCAAGCAGAGCTAAAGAGAGCTAAACAGAGGCATACAGAGCCTGGCAGAGCCAAACAGCGCTTGGCAGATACCAGCAGTCCCAAACAGAGCCTTACAGAGGCAAACAGAGCCAAAGAGACACAAAAGGAGTCTGGCAGATCCTGGCAGCGCCAAATAGAGCTTGGCCGTACCAAGAATAGCCTAAGAGATTCAAACAGAGTCAGGCAGAACCTGACAGAGGCAACTAGATTCAAACGGAGGCTGACAGAGCCTGGCAGATAAAAATGTATAAAATAGGACCCTGGCAGAGCCACAAAGTGCCAACCAGAGCATAGCACAGCCAAATAGAGCTTAACAGAGCCAAACAGTTCCTAACAGAGCCAAACCGAAGCAAACAGTGCCTGGGAGAGCCAAACAGATTCAAACAGGTACAAACAGAGCCACGCAGCTCCAAGCAGATGCAGGCAGAGCCTGGCAGAGCAAGACAGAGCCAAACGGAGCCAAACAGAGCCATATGGTGCCAAACAGTGCCTGGCAGATCCAAGCAGTGCCAAACAGATCCTGGCAGGCCATGCAAGAGACTGGTAGAGCCAAACAGTGACAAATTGAGCCAGGCAGAGCCAAACAGAACAAAAGACTGCCAAACAGAGCACAACTGAGCCTCGAAATACCAAACGGAAATACAGCCAAACAGTGCCAAGCAGAGCCAAACAGAGCTAAACAGAGCCAAAAAGGGAGTAACAGAGCCAAGCAGAGCCTGGCAGTGCCAAACATAGACAAACAGAACCTGGCAGCTAGAAACAGAGTCTAAAATTTCCTGGCAGAGCCAAACAGATCCAAGCAGAGCTGAGCAGAGGCTGGTGGAGACAAACAGATCCAAGCAGAGCCCAACAGAGCGCGGCACATCCGATCAAAGCCAAACACAATCAAAGATCTCGGGGGCGCGGAGTGTCAGCGTTTTTTGGGGCTCTGGATGCAGTGTGTCAGCATTTATTGGGGATCTCGGGGGAGTTTGTCAGTATTTCTTGGGGATCTCAGGGGAGTGTATCAGTATTTATTGGGGATCTCGGGGGAGTGTTTCGGTAGTTATTGGGCAAGTCAGGGGAGTGTGACCGTTTTTATTGGGGATCTCGAGGGAACGGGTTGTATCAGTATTTATTGGGTATCGTGCGGGAGTGTGACAGTGTTTAATGGGGATCGAGGGGTAATGTGTCAGAATTTATTGGGGTTCTCGGGGGTAAGTGTTAGTATTTATTGGGGATCTGAGGGGAGTGTGTCAGTATTTATTGGGGGTCGTGGAGGTATGTGTCGGTATTTATTGTGGATCTCTGGGTAGTGTTTCGGTATTTAATGGGGATTCCGGGGTGTTTGTAAATCCTCGGGGGACATTCTCAGGATTATTTGGGGAGCATTGGGGAGTGTGTCAGCATTTATTGGTGATCTCGGGCTAAAGCATTACTAATTTTTGGGCACTTTGTGGAGTGTGTCGGTATTTATTAGTATTCTCGGGAAGGTGTGTCAGTGTTTTTTGGGGCTCTGGATACAGTGTGTCAGCATTTATTGGGAATGTCGGGGGAGTCTTTCATAATTCATTGGGTATCTCATAGGAGTCTGTCAGTATTTAATGGGATTCTCGGGAGGGTGTGTCAGTGTTTATCGGGGCTCTGGAGGGAGGGCACCAGCTTTTTTAGAGAATCTCGAGGAAGTCGTTCAGTATTTATTGGAGATATCGGGGGAGAGCGTCAGTATTTATTGGGGATCTTGGAGGAGTTTGACAGTGTTTATTGGGGTTCTCGGGGGAGTGTGTCAGTATTTATTGGGGATCTCGGGTGAGTGTGACACTGTTTATTGGGGATCTCGGAGGAGTCTGTAATAATTCATTGGGTATCTCAGGGGTGTTTGTCAGTATTTATTGGGATTCTCGGGAGTGTGTGTCAGTGTTTATTGGGACTCTGGATGGAGGGCACTTGCATCTTTACGGAATCTCGATTGTATCCTTCAGTATTTATTGGGGATCTCGGGGGTGGGGGGGGGGGGGGGGGGGGGGGGTGGGGGGGGGGGGGAGGGATTGTCAGGCTTTTTTGTGGCTCTGGATGGATTGTGTCAGTATTTATTGGGGATCTCGGGGGAGTGTGTCGGTATTTATTGGGGATCTCGGGGGAGTGTGTTGGTAGTTATTGGGCATGTCAGGGGAGTGTGAGAATTTTTATTGGGGATCTCGGTGGGGTGTTTCGGTAGTTATTGGACATGTTGGGGGAGTGTGTCAGTATTTATTGTGGATCGCGGGGGAGTTTATCGGTATTCATTGGGGATCTCGGGAGAGGGTGTCAGTATATATTTGGGATCTCGGGACAGGGGGTCAGTATTTATTGCGGATCTCGGGGTATTGTGTCAGTATTTAGTGGGGATCTCGGGGGAATGTGTCAGTGTTTATTTGGGATCTCGGGGGAGTATGCCAGTATGTATTGGGGTTCTCAGAGGATTGTGATAGTGTTTACTGGTGTTCTCGGGGGAGAGTGTCAGTATTTATTGGGCATGTCGGGGGAGTGTGTCGGTATATATTTGTGACCTCGGCGGAGTGGGTCAGTTTTTATTGCGGATATCGGGGGAGTGTGTCAGTATTTGTTGTGGATCTCAGGGGAATGTGTCAGTATTTATTGGGAATCTCGAGATAGTGTTTCAGTGTTTGTTGGGGATCTCATGAGAGTGGGTCAGTATTTATAGGATGTCCCGAGGGAGTTTGCAGTTATTTATACGGCGAGCCCCTGGACTGTCTCAGTATTTATTTAGGATTTCAGGGGTGTGGGGCAGTATTTATTTGGGATCTCGAGCGAGTGTGTCACTATTTAGTGGTAATCTCGAAGGAGAGTTTCAATATTTATTGGGATTCTCAGAAGAGTTTGACAGTTCTATTGGAACTCTGGATGGAGTGTGTCGCCATTTAGTCGTCATATATATCAACTTGTTCAGTATTTTTTGGTGATCTTGCGGACGTGTGTCATTATTTATAGGGGATCTCGGGTGAGTGTGTCAGTATTTATTGGTGATCTCAGTGACGTGTGTCAGTATTTTTTGGGGATCTCTGTGGAGTGTGTCTGTATTTATTGGGGATCTCGGGAGAGTGTGTGAGTATTTATTGAGGATCTCGGTGGGGTGTTTCGGTAGTTATTGGACATGTTGGGGGAGGGTCTCATTATTTATTGCGGATCACGTGGGAGTTTGTCGGTATTCATTGGGGATCTCGGGGGAGTGTGTCAGTATTTATTGGGGATCCCAGGGGAGTGTATCAGTGTTTATTGGGGATCTGGGAGGAGTGTGACAGTATTTATTGGGCATGTCGGGGGAGTGTGTCAGTATATATTTGGGATCTCGGGGCAGGGGGTCAGTATTTATTGCGGATATTGGGGGATTGTGTCAGTATTTAGTGGGGTGCTCGGGGGAGTGTGTCAGTGTTTATTGGGGCTGTCGGGCGAGTGTGTCAGTATTTATTGGGGATCTCGGGGGAATCTGTCAGTATTTATTTGGGATCTCGCGGGAGTATGCCAATATGTATTGGGGTTCTCAGAGGATTTTGACACTGTTTACTGGTGTTCTCGGGGGAGAGTGTCAGTATTTATTGGGCATGTCGGGGGAGTGTGTCGGTATATATTGTGACCTCGGGGGAGTGGGTCAGTTTTTATTGCGGATATCGGGGGAATGTGTCAGTATTTATTGGGGATCTCGGATAGTGTTTCAGTGTTTGTTGGGGATCTCAGGAGAGTGGGTCAGTATTTATAGGATGTCCCGAGGGAGTTTGCAGTTATTTATACGGCGAGCCCCTGGACTGTCTCAGTATTTATTTAAGATCTCAGGGGTGTGGGGCAATATTTATTTGGGATCTCGAGCGATTGTGTCACTATTTAGTTGTAATCTCGAGGGAGAGTTTCACTATTTATTGGGAACCTCAGAAGAGTTTGACAGTTCTATTGGAACTCTGGAGGGAGTGTGTCGCCATTTAGTGGTCATATATATCAACTTGTTCAGTATTTATTGGTGATCATGCTGACGTGTGTTATTATTTATAGGGGATCTCGGATGAGTCTGTCAGTATTTATTGGTGATCTCAGTGAAGTGTGTCATTATTTTTTGGGGATCTCGTGGGACTGTGTCAGTATTTTTTGGGATCTCTGTGGAGTGTGTCTGTATTTATTGGGGATCTCGGGAGAGAGTGTGAGTATTTATTGGGGATCTCGGTGGGGTGTTTCGGTAGTTATTGGACATGTTGGGGGAGTGTGTCAGTATTTATTGCGGATCGCGGGGGAGTTTGTCGGTATTCCTTGGGGATCTCGGGGGAGTGTGTCAGTATTTATTGGGGATCTCAGGGGAGTGTATCAGTGTTTATTGGGGATCTGGGAGGAGTGTGACAGTATTTATTGGGCATGTCGGGGGAGAGTGTCAGTATATATTTGGGATCTCAGGGCAGGGGGTCAGTATTTATTGCGGATCTCGGGGGATTGTGTCCGTATTTAGTGGGGATCTCGGGGGAGTGTGTCAGTGTTTATTGGGGCTGTCGGGCGAGTGTGTCAGTATTTATTGGGGGTCTCGGGGGAATGTGTCAGTATTTTTTTGGGACCTCGGGGGAGTGGGTTCAGTGTTGATTGGGGATCTCGAGGGGGTGTGTCAGTATTTATTGAGGATCACTGGCGAGTATGTCAGTATTTATTTGGGATATCGGTGGAGTGTGTCTGTATTTATTGGGGAGGTCCGGGGCGTGTGTCAGTATTTATTGGAGATCTCGGGGGAGCGTGTCAGTGTTTAGTGGGGATCTCGGTGGAGTGTGTCAGTGTTTATTGGGGCTCTCAGGGAGTAAGTCATTATTTACTTTGGTATTTCGGCGGAGTGTGTCAGCATTTATTTGCGGATCTTGGGGGAGTAAGTCAGTGTTTATTGGCGATCTCGGGAGAGTGTGTCAGTATTTATTTGGGGATCTTGGGGGAGAGTGTCAGTGTTTATTGGGGATCTCGGGAGAGTGTAGCAGTATTTATTTGGGGATCTTGGGGGAGAGTGTCAGTGTTTATTGGGGATCTCGGGGGAGTGTGTCAGTATTTAATGGGTATCTCAGGGGAGTGTGTCAGTATCTACTGCGGATCTCGGGGGAGTGTGTCAGTAATTATAGGGGTCTCGGGGGAGTTTGTCAGTATTTATTGGGGATCTCCGGGGAGTGGGACAATGTTTATTGGGCATCTCGGATAGTGTGTCATAATTCATCTTAGGGGAGCCTGTGAGTATTTATTGGTATTCTCGGGAGAGAGTGTCAGTGCTAAGTGGGGCTCTAGAGGGAGGGCACCAGCATTTTTAGGGTATTTCGAGGGAGTCTTTGAGTATTTATTGGGGATCTCGGGGGTGTATGCCAGTATCTATTTGGGATCTCGGGGGAGCATGCCAGTATTTATTTGGGATCTCGGGGGAGTATGCCAGTATATATTGGGGTTCTCAGGGGATTGTGACATTGTTTATTGGTGTTCTCGGGGGAGAGTGTCAGTATTTATTGGGCATGTCGGTGGAGTGTGTCAGTATATATTTGTGATCTTGAAGGAGTGCGTCAATTTTTATTGCGGATCTCGGTGGAGTGTGTCAGTATTTATTGGGGATCTCGGGATAGTGTTTCAGTGTTTGTTGGGGATCTCAGGAGAGTGGGTCAGTATTTATAGGATGTCCCGAGGAAGTTTGCCGTTATTTATACTGTGACCCCGTGGACTGTCTCAGTATTTATTTAGGATTTCAGGGGTGTGGGGCAGTATTTATTTGGGATCTCGAGCGAGTGTGTTACTATTTAGAGGTCACCTCGAGAGAAGGTTTCAATATTTATTGGGATTCTCAGAAGGTTTTGACAGTTTTATTGGGACTCTGGAGGGAGTGTGCCGCCATTTCGTGGTGATCTATATCGACTTGTTCAGTATTTATTGGCGATCTCGGTGGTGTGTGTCAATATCTATTCGGGATCTTGGTAGAGTGTGTCAGTGTTTATTAGTGATCTGAGTGACGTGTGTCATTATTTATTCGGGATCTCGGGGGAGTGTGTCTGTATTTATTGGGGATCTCGGGGGAGTTTGTCAGTATTTATTGGGGATCTTGGGGGAGTGTGTCAGTATTTAATCGGGATGTCGGGGGAGTGTGTCACTGTTTCTTGGTGTTCTTGGGGGAGTGTGTCAGTATTTATTGGATATCCCGGGGGGATGTGACAGTATTTACTGCGGATCACGGGGTAGTGTGTCAGCATTTATTGGGGTCTCAGGGGAGTGTGTCAGTATTTACTGGTGATCTTGGTGGAGTGTGACAGTGTTTATTGTGGATCTCGGGGGAGTCTGTCATAATTTATTGGGTATCTCAGGGGCGTCTGTCAGTAATTAATGAGATACTCATGAGAGTATGTCAGTGTTTATATGGGCTCTGGAGCATGGGCACCAGCATTTTTAGGGCTTTTCGATGGAATCTTTCAGTATTTATTGGGGATCTCGTGGGAGTGTGTTAGTATTTACTGTGGATCTCGGGGGATTATGCCAGTATTCATTTGGGATCTCGGGGGAGTATACCAGTATTTTTTGGGTATGTCGGGGGAGTGTGTCAGTTTTTATTGGGTATCTCGGCGGAGTGTTTCGGTATTTATTGGGGATCCCGGGTGAGTGTTTCGGTATTTATTGCACATCTCGGGGGAGTGTGTCAGTATTTATTTGGGATCTTGGGGGAGTATGCCAGTATTTATTTGGGTTCTCAGGGGTGTGGGCCAGTATTTATTTGTGATCTCGAGCTAGTGTGTCACTATTTAGTGGAAACCTCGAGAGAGAGTTTTAATATTTATTAGGATTCTCAGAACACTTTGACAGTTTTATTGGGAATCTGGAGGGAGTGTGTCGCCATTTACTGGTGATCTATATCGACTTGTTCATTATTTTTTGGTGATCTCGGTGATGTGTGTCATTATCTATTGGGGATTTCGGGGGAGTGTGTCAGTGTTTATTGGTGATCTGAGTGTGGTGTGTCATTATTTATTGGTGTTCTCAGGGGAGTGTGTCAGTATTTATTGGGGACCTTGGGGGAGAGTGTCAGTATTTATTGGGGAGGTCGGTGGAGTCTGTCACTATTTATTGTTTTTTTCGGGGTAGTGTGTCAGTATTTATTGGATATCTCAATGGCGTCTGTCAGTATTTATTGGGATACTCTGGAGAGTATGTCAGTTTTTATTGGAGCTCTGGGGGGTGGGCCCCAGCATTTTTAGGGCATTTCAAGGGAGTCTATCAGTATTTATTTGGGATCTCGGGGGTGTGTTTCATTATTTACTGTGGATCTCGGTGGAGTATGCCAGTATTTATTTGGGATCTCGGGGAAGTATGCCAGTATTTACTCGGGTTCTCCGTGGATGTGAAAGTGTCTATTGGGGATCTCGGGCCAGTGCGTCAATATTTATTGGGCATGTCGGGGGAGTGTGTCAGTTTATATTTGGGATCTCGGGGGAGTGGGTCAGTACTTATTGGGATTCCAGGAGGAGTGGGTCAGTAGTAATTTGGTATCTTGGGGGAGAGTGCCAGAATTTATTTGGGTTCTCAGGGGGTGTGACAGTGTTTCTTGGTGATCTCGGCGGAGTGTCTCAGTATTTATTGGGCATGTTGGGGGAGTGTGTCAGTATATATTTGGGATTTCGGTTGAGTGGGTCAGTATTTATTGCGGATCTCGGCGGAGTGTGTCAGTATTTATTGTGGATCTCGTCGGAGTGTGTCAGTATATATTTGGGATCTCGGCAGAGTGTTTCAGTGTTTATTGGGAATCTCAGGAGAGTGTGTGAGTATTTATAGGATGTCCCGAGGGCGTTTGCCGTTATTTAAATGGTGAGCCTGTCGACTGTTTCAGTATTTATTTGGGATCTCAGGGGTTTGTGTCAGCATTTATTTGGGGTCTCGAGCGATTGTGTCACTATTTAGTGGTAATCTCGAGGGAGAGCTTAAATATTTATTAGGATTCTCAGAACAGTTTGGCAGTTTTATTGGGACTCTGGAGGGAGTGTGTCGTTCTTTAGTGGTGATCTACATCGACTTGTTCAGTATTTATTGGTGATCTTGGTGACTTGTGTCATTCTTTTTTGGGGATCCCAGAAGAGTGTGTAAGTATTTATTAGTGATCATTTTAACGTGTGTCATTATTTATTGGGGATCTCGGGGGAGTGTGTCAGTATTTATTGGGGATCTCGGGGAAGTGTGACAGTATTTATTGGGGTTCTTGGGGGAGTGGGTCAGTATTTATTGAGGACTTCGGGGGAGTGTGTCAGTATTTATAGGATGTCCCGAGGCAGTGTGTCGGTATTTATACGGTGTGCCTGGGGACAGTTTCAGTATTTATTGTGCCTTTTGGGATAGAGTGTCGGTATTAATCTGGATATCGAGCGAATGTACCATTCTATATTGGGTATCTCGGGGGAGTGTTTCAGTATTTATTAGGGATGTCGGGGGGGAGTTTCAGTATTTATTGGGGATCTTGGGGCAGTGCATCTTTATTCAATCAGGACATCGGGGGAGAGTGTCAGTATTTATTTGGCTCTTGGGGGATTGTGTCAGTACTCCTAAGTTGTCTCCATGAAGTTTGTCGCTATTTATACGGTCTGCCAGGGGGGAGTGTGTCTCTACTTATTGGGGATCTCAGGGGAGGGTGTCAAAATTTATAGGATGTCCCTAGGGAGCGTGTAATCAGTAATAGGGTGTGCCCTGCAAAGAGTGTCAGTATGTAGTGTGGATCGGGGGTAGAGTTTCGGTATTTCTTCGGAGATCTCGGAGTCATTATTTATTGTGGTGCCCGGGAAGAGTGCAAGTATTTATTTGGGTTCTCGGGGGAGTGTCTGTATTTGTAGAGTTTCCCCATGATGCGTGTCGTTATTTATACGTGTTGTTCGGGGAGAGTGTCATTATGTAGTGGAGCTGCCTTGGGAGTTTCTTTGTGTTTATTGGAGATCTCAGGGGAGAGTGCCTGTGTTTATTCTGGATTTCGGGGGAGTGTGTCAGTATTTATTGTGGTGCCCGGGTAGAGTGTCATTATTTCCTGGAGCTGTTCGGGGAGCATCTCAGTATTTAGAGAGTGTCTGCATGAACTGTGTCCTTATTTATAGGGGGTGCTCACGGAATGTGTCATGGTTACTGGAGCTTACAGGGGAGTTTGTCTGTGTTTATTGAGGATCTCTTGGGAGTGAGCCAAAATTTATTGGGGCTCTCGAGGGAGTGTGCCGATATTTTTGTGGTTCTGGGGGGCTGTGTCAGTATTAATACAATGTCTCAAGGGATTGTGTCGGAATTTAAACGGTGTGCCCGGGGATTGAGTTAATATTTATTCATGATCTCGGGTCTGTGAGTCTGTATTGGGGATCTCGGGGTAGTGTGTCGGTATATATTGGGGATCGCGAAGGAGTTTGTAATATCTCGGGAGAGAATGTCAGGATTTTTTTGGACGCTTTGTGTCAGCATTTATTGGTGATCTCGAGTTAGAGAGATGATAATTTTTTGGGCTCTTTGAGCAGTGTGACAACATTTCTTGGAAATCTCGGGTAAGTCTGTCAGTATTTATTGTGGAATCAGGGGAGCGTTTCAGTACTTATTGGCGGTCACGTGGGATTATGTCAGTAATTATTGGCGATCTGAAGGGGTTGTCATTATCTGTTGAGTATCTCAGGGTATTGAATCAGTATTTATTGAGGGTCTCGGGGGATTGTGCCAGTATTTTTTGGGGATTTCTGAGGAGAGTGTCAGTACTTATTTGGGACCTTGGGGGAGTGAGTATATATTTATTTGCGATATCAGGAGAGTGGGTCAGTATTTATGGGATGTCCCGAGGCAGTGTGCCAGTTTTTATACGGTGAGCCGAGGGACAGTTTCATTATTGATTTGGTATCTCGGGGGAGTGTGTCAGCATTTATTAGGGATCTTGGGGGAGTGTGTCACTATTTAGTGGTGATCTCGAGGGCCAGAGAAAGTATTTCTTGGGATTCTCAGGAGAGTGTCAGATTCTATTGGGATTCTGGAGGGAGAGTGTCGGCTTTTAATGGGGATCTCTATTAACGTGTTTATTATTTATTGGTGATCTCGGTGTATTGTGTCATTATTTATTGGTGATCTCGGTGGATTGTGTCATTATTTATTGGGGATCTCGGGGGCGTGTGTCAGTATTTATGGGGGATCTCGGGAGAGTAGGTCAGTATTTATAGGATGTCCCGTGGGAGTTTGTCGGTATTTAGAAGGTTTTCCCGGGGACAGTTTCAGTATTTATTGCGGCTCTTGGGGTAGAGTGTCAGTATTAATCTGGATCTTGGGCGAGTGTGCTAATATATTTTCTGGATCTCGGGGTAGCGTTTCAGTATTTATTGGGGATGTCGGGTCAGTACATTATTATTTAATCAGGACCTCATGGAAGAGTGTCAGTATTTATTTGAGCTCTCAGGGAAGTGTGTCAGTATTTATTTGGGCTCTCGGGGGAGTGTGTCAGTACTTCTAAGGTGTCTCCGTGAAATATACCTGTATTTATAGGTGGTGCCCGGGGAGACTGTCAGTATTTACTTTGGCCTTCGTGGGAGTGTGTCTGTGTTTATTGGGGATCTCAGATGTGCGTGTCAGTATTTATTGGGAACCTTTGGGAAGTGTGTCGGTATTTACATGGTTTGCCCGGAGATTGAGTCAATACTTATTGGGGATCTCGGGGGTGTTAACCTGTATTAGGGATCTCTGGGAGTGTGTTGGTGTATATTGTGGATCACGAGGGACTGTGGCAGTATCTTTTCCGGATCTCGGGATCGCATGTAAGTTTAATTTGTGTTCTCGGGGGAAAATGTCAGGGTTTTTTGGGCTGCTTTGAGGAGTGTGTCAGTATTTATTTGTGCTCTCGGGGGAGTGTGTTAGATTTTGTTGCGTTTCTCAGGGGCAGTGTGTCAGTATAAATTGGTGATCCTGGGGAATGTGTCGGTGTTTATTGGGGCACTCGGGAGAGTGTGTCAGTATTTATAGGCTATATCTGGGGAGTGTGTCTGTATTTATAGGGTGTTCACAGGGATAGGTTCAGTATTTATTGGGGATCTCGGGGGAGTGTGCCAGTATTTATTGGGCAGCTCGGGGGAATGTATCAGTATTTATAGGATGTCTCTATGAATTATTTCATTATTCATCGATTGTGCAAGGCGAGAGATTCTGTATTTATTGGAGCTACCGGGAGGGTATGTCAGTATTTATAGAGGACCCTAAGGGAGTGTGTCGGTATTTATAGGGTGTGTCCAGGGAGTATCTCAGTATATATTGGGGCTCCCGGGGGAGTGTGTCACGTTTTTGGGGGATCACCAGCGAAAGTGCCTGTATTTGTTCGGGATCTCGGTTGAGTATGTCAGTATTTATTGGGGATCGTGGGGGAGTGTGTTGATATTTATTGGGGTGCGCGAGGTTAGCTTCATTAAATATTGGGGATCACGGCAGACAATGTAATTATTTATTCGGGTTATCGGGGGAGTGTGTTGGCTTTTAGTTGGGAACCTGAGGGGACTCTGTCAGTATTTATAGGGGATAACGGGGAAGTTTGTCAGGTTTTATTAGAGTTCTCGGCGGAGAGTGTCAGAACTTTGTGGGGCACTCTGCGGAGTGTGCCAGTGTTTATTGCCACACAGGAGAATGTGTCAGTATTTTTTGGGGCACTCTGCAGAGTGTGCCAGTTTTTATTGGCCATGCGGGAAAGTGTGTCAGAATTTTTTGGGGCACACTGCGGAGGGTGCCACTGTTTAGTGGCCACTCAGGAGAGTGTGTCAGTATTTTTTTGGGCACTCTGCGGAGTGTGCCAGTCTTTATTGGCCACTCGGGAATGTGTGTCAGTATTTATTCTTGCACTCTGGACAATATGTCAGTGTTTACATTGCTTCTCTTGTGAGCATGTCAGTATTTATTGAGGCTCTCCATTGAAGGTACCAGGTTTTGGATGGGGCCTCTCGGGAGTGTGTCATTATTTATATTGAATCTCCATTGATTCTGCCAGTGTTCAGATGGGGCCTTTATGGAGTGTGTCAGCTTTTAAAGCTGCATCTATCAGTAGTGTGAAAGATAATGTTGAGCGTGTCCATGGACAATGTTAGTATTTCCGGGGAACTCTTGGGAGGTTATCAGTATATATAGGAGTGTCGCCGGATAATGTGTCAGTATTTATATGCAGTCTGTTGTCACTCTGTGAGTATTGAAAAGTAGTCCCCGAGCTGTGTCAGTTTTTAAGGGGAGTCCGCGGGGAATGAGTCAGTATTTAAGGGGGGTGGCGGGCATGTGATCGGGTGGCGATTATGTACTCTATTGTCACTGGAGCAGTAATCCAGAGACACAGGGTATTGCTCTGAAGACCCAGGTTCGAATCCCAACACGGCAGATGATCTCATGGCATCAGATCATACATGGGCAAGGAAGTCTCCTGCTGATTAACACGTACCGCCCACCCTCAGCCGAGGAATCCGTGCTCCACTATGTTCAAGATCACTTGGATGAAACACTGAGTATGGCAACGATGCAGAATATACTCTGGGTTGGTGAATTCATTGTCCATCACCAAGAGTGGCTGGGTAGCACCACTGCTGACAAAGCTGGCCGAGTCTTAAAGGGCATAGCTGCTAGATTGGGGCCAAGGCAGCTGTAGAGAGAACGAGCAAGAGGAGAAAACATACTTGACCTCATCCTAACCAACCCATCTGCCGCAGATGAAGCTGTCCATGGCAGAATCAGACGGATTGAACACTGCATAGTTATTCAGGAGGCGAAGACCAGACTTCACAATGAGCATACCCTCCATCGTGTTGTCTGGCACTATGACCATGCTAAATTTGATAGATTTCGAATAGAGTTAGCAATTCAAGTCTGGGCAGCCATCAGGTACTATTGGCCAGCAGCCACAGCAGAGATGTTCTCAAACCCAATCTGAAACCTCATGGATGGGCATATCCCCAACTGTACCGTTACCTTCAAGCCAGGGGATCAACCGTGGTTCAATGAAGAGTGCAGGAGGGCAATCCAGCTTCAGGACCAAGCATGTCTATAAAATGGATCAATTGTTTCCTCATCACTCTAGTATCCATCATCAGTAAAGTAATTGAATGGCTTATCAGCCGTGCTATCTAGTGACTCTTGCTTCGCATTAAGCTGCTCACTGACGTCCAGTTTGTTGTCCACCAAGGTCACTCAGTTCCAGACTTCATTACAACCTTGATTAAAACATGGACAAAAGCGCTAATCTTGCGAGGTGAGGTGAGAGTGGATGTCCTTGACATCAAGGCCGAGGGCGTCATCAAAGGGCAATAGCAATAATGGAGTCAATAGCACAATGAGTCAGCCTAGCACAACGTAAGATGTTTGTGGTTGTTGGGGCTTAGTCGTCTCATCTGCAGGTGATCGCTGAAGTAGTTCCTAAAATTAGTCTCCTGGGCCGAACCATCTTCATCATTAGGTCAGAAATGGGGATGTTTGCTGATGATTGTACAATGTTCATCAACATTCGACTCCTCAGATACTGAAGCCGCCCGTGCCCAAATGCAGCAGTACTTGGCGAATACCCAGGCTTGGGCTGACAAGTGACATTTGCGCCGTACAAGTGTCAGACAGTGACGACCTCCACCAGGAGAGAATCCAAACATCGCCCCTTGACATTCAGTGTCATTACTATCAACGAATCCCCCACTATCAGCATCCTGGATGTTGCCTTTGTCCAGAAACAGGACTGGTAAATGTTGAGGCTACAGGAGCTGGCCATAGTCTAGGGACCCTGCGACGAGCAACTCACCTCCTCACTCTCCAAATCCTGCCTACCATCTACAAAGCACACATCAGGAGCGTGATGGGCTACTCCCCACCTGCCTGGAGGAATGCAGCTCTCACAACACCCAAGGAGCTTGACATCACCCAGGAAAAAAAAAACCGTTCGGTTAATTGGTACCACATCCACAATCATTCACTTGCTCCACCACCGAAAACACAATAGCAGCAGTGTGTACTATCTACAACATGCACTGCAGGAATTCGCCGAGGCTCCTTCGACAGCACTGTCTAAACCCACAGCCACAACTATCTTGAAGGACACCTGCAGCGGATATAAAGAAACACCACCAATTGAAAAATCCCCGACCCAACCTCCCACCCCCCACTTCCTCCAACTCATTCCCCATCCTGACTTGGAAATATATCGGACGTCCCATCGCTCTGGCTGGGTCAAAATATTGGAACCTCCCCCCCCACCCCACGCCATTCCCCCGCCTAATATCACTGTCGGCTTCCCTACATTACATGCACTGTAGAGGCTCAAGAAGCCAGCTCAGCATTACCTTCTCAAGGGCAACTACGGATGGTCAATAAATGCTAGCACTGCCAGAAAAGCCCACTCTGCAAGAATGAATTAAAATAATAATTATTAAAGAGGGTCTTGTAAGTGCATCAGTATTTATAGACTCTGTGAAGCCTGTGGTACTTTAAGGGATCTTCGGATGGTGTGTCGCTACTTTAAAGGGTTCTGCTGGCTTGTGTCATGTATTAGAGAGGGTCTCTGGGCAGTGTGTCAGTATTGACAGTGTACGCCGTGGTGTGCCTCAGTATTTATAAAGGTTCAGCGGAGAGAGTCTCAACATTTATAGAGGATCACTCGGGAAAGTCTCAGTATTTGAACGGGTTCTCGGAGACTGTGTCTGCATTTACAGTGTGTTCCCCAGTACAGTGCAATTAATTAGAGGGCTGTCCCACCTCGTGATTCACCGTTTGCGAGAATTTCCAGGTGTGTGAGAGAGTATTTGTAGGTTGTCGAGAGGTATGCCTGACCATTTTCACTGGGCCCAGGAAATATCTCCGTAATTAGTGGGCTCACCTTGCAGTTTGTCTGTATCTAATGAATGTCTTTAATAAGTGTGCCGGTCGTGACATGGGGTCATCGAGTAGTGAGCAAGTGTTGACGGGTACAACAGGGGTATTGAGTGAGCATTCAATGTGTGCAAAGGGTAACAGCAATTGTGGCCTGTGAACAGTGTGCTGGTATACATTTAGGGCCTCTGGGGAGTGTGTCAGTATTTCATGGTGGTCCTTGGGTAGAGCATCAGTATTTCATTGGGGCCCAGGGGCATGTGTCGATATTTGCTGCGGGTACCCGGAGAATGCGGTGGTGTGTGCTGGGCGTCCGTGGAGAATGTATTGGTATTTCAAGGGGGACCCTGAGGAGAGCGTCCGAATTCCGTGGGAGCCCGTGTTGAGCGCCTCCCTATTTCCAGTATGTCGCTGGGGTGTGACCGGATTTTCTGACGGCCCCTGTGGAGTATATCTTGATTTGCAAGGGGAACTGGGAGATTGTGTCTGTAATTTCTGGGGAACCTGGTGAGACTGCTGTTCTATATTTGTCATTCCTGCGGATTGTGAAAAATTTTGATGAGGGTTCCTGAGGTATGTGTCGGAATTTACTTTTTGTCCCTGGGGAGAGAGTTGGGGTTTGGTGGGGGTCCCTAGAAATTGCGTGGGGATGTGCAAGGGGTCCCTGGAGAGTGTGTCGTGATTTGATGGGTCCGCTGAGGACTTTGTCGGGATTTGCTGTGTGCCTCTATTTAGTGTGTCGTGATTTTCTGGGGACACCTGTGGAGTGCGTGGTCATCTGATGGGAGTGCCTGGGGAGCGTGTCAGTTTTAGTAGGGGTCCATAGGGAGTGTGTGTAGACTTCCTGTGAGTCCATGTGGAGTGTGTCGGGATTAACATAGGGCCCCTTTGGAGTGTGACTGTATTTCCATATTGCCCCTGGGGAGTGTGCAGTTATTTGCTGCGGGCCAGAGGCGAGAGTGTTGGAATTTGCTCCAGGCCCATGGGGAGTGTTAGGGGTATTGTTGGGTGCCCCTGTGGAGTGTTCGGGGCTTTGCTTCTGGTCCCTGTTGAGGGTGTCTGGATGTCCTTGGGCCCCTGGCAAGTGTGTCGAGATTTACTGGGAGCCTTTGGATGCTGTGTCGGGTTTTGCTTCGTGTTCCAGCGGAGTGCATTCAAATTTGCTACTGTTCCCTGGGAAGGGTGTCAGGATTTGTTGTGGGTTTCTGGGGAGTGTGTCAATGTTTCTTTGTCTTCTTGGGGAATGAGTGGGGATTTGCTGCTTGTCCCTGGGGAGAGGGTCGGGATTTTATGGGGGTCCCTGGGGAGTGTGTCAGTGTTTCTATGGGACTTTGGAGAGTGAGTGGGGATTTGCTGGAGGGCCCTGGGATGGGTGTCTGGATTTGCTGAGGGCCACTGGGGCGTGCGTTGGGATTTGTTGGCTGTCCCTAGGGAGAGTGTAGGGATTTTCTGGGGACCCCTGGGGATTCTGTCAGGATTTGCCAGTGGGCCCTGGGGTATGTAGTGCGGTTTGCTGTGTGTCCCTCGGGGATGTTTCTGTATTTTCCGCAGGTTCCCTGGACATTTTGTCGGAATTTCGAGGGCTCTATGTGGAGTTTCTCGATGTTTCCCGGGAGCCCCTGGGGGGTATGTCGCTATTTCCTTCTGGTCTCTACGGAGTGTGTCCTCATAGGCTGGAGTAATAAAACCAGCAAGGGTAGCCTCTGGGGAGAGTTCACTGAGTGTACTCGAGATTGCTTCTTGGGGAAATATGTTGTGAAATCAACCTGGAGTAGGCTATTCTGGATTTTGTATTGTGTAATCAGGTGTGATTAATTAATGACCTCATAGGAAAGTATCCTCCAGGGAAGAGTGATGATAGCATGCTAGAATTTCAAGCGCAGTTTGAGAGGGAGAAACCTAAGTCCCATACTATTGATCGGGCGTTGAACGAAGGTAACGAGATCAGCATGAGTGCTTATTTGCCCCTAGTGGTCTGGGCAGGGAGACCACAATGTTCGACAGTTGATGAACAGTGACAGGTATAAAGGAGATATTCAATTCCTTCCAAGTAAAATTTATTCCAAAGAGGAAGAAAGATGACAAGGGACTAAAAAGCATCCATGGCTCAACAAGGAAGTGAAAGATTAAACAAAGTCAAAATCCAAGGCATGCGAAATTGAAAAGGTCAGTGGCAAGCTGGAAGGTTGGTAAATATTTAAAGGTCAAAAAATGCCTGCTAAATAAATAAATAAATAAATAAAAATAAGCTAAATTATGAATGAAAACTAGCGCAAAATATTAAAATTGATAGCAAAAGCTTCTGCAAGTATAGAAAAGGAAAGAGAGGAACAAAAATGAATATTGGCCCCTTGGAGGATGAGACTTGTGTTTTAATAGTGGGGAACGCAGAATTGGCAGAGACGCTTAATCAATATTTTGCTTCAAATTTCACGGTGGAGGAACCTAGTACCACCCCAAGAGTAACATGTAGTACAGAGGGTATAAAGAAGGATGAACATAGAATTATCACCATCACGAGAGAAAAATACTGAGCAAACTCTTGGGTTTAAAAGCTGAGACGTCGCCAGGTCATAATGGGCTGCATAACAGGGTCTTAAAGGAAGTGGCAGTGGAGATAGCGGATGCATTAGGCGATAATATTCTAGTGTCCCCTGGGTTCATGAAAGATTCGAGTGGATTTGAATAATGCTAATATAACACCCTTATTCATATGGTGGGGGAGGGGAGGAGGAGGAGGGAGGGAGAATGTAGGAAACTATAGACCAACTAGATAAACGTATGTTGTTGGGAAATTGCAGATATCCTTTCTGAAGCAAGTATTAATGCGGCAATTGGAAAGACAAAGGGTAATCCATCAGAGTCAGCATCGTTTTATGAAGTTTAAATCGTGTTTGACTAACCTTCAAAAGATTTTTGAAGATTTGACAAGCAAAGTGGATAATGGGGATCCTATTGATGTAGAACGTCTGGATTTCCAGAACGCCTTTGATAAGGTGCCACTCAAAAGATTAATGGACAAGGTAATTTTCACCGGAAAGGACTCTCGTATTTAGGGGATATACATTAGGTTGGATAAGACGATTGGCTAACCAGGAGAAAGCAGAGAGCCTGATATATGGCTCTTTTTTTCTGAATCACATGATGTATCTAGTGGGGCGCCTCAGGGTTCGGTTCTTTCGTTCCAAATTATTTCAATCTATATTAGTGACTTATTGAGGGATAGAAAGTACAATAGCTAAGTTCTTAGATTGCACCAAAATAGGAGGGAAAGTAAGTTGCAATGGTGAACAAAGAAATTAACAAATAGGGAAGCATAGATTACATGAATGGTCCAAAATTTGGCAGATGGAGTTTAACGTGGATAAGTGTGAGGTTATCCATTTTGGTCGGAAGAATAAAAAGGCGACATGGTATTTAAATGGAGAGAAACATCAGAATGCTTCAGTGCATAAGGATCTGGGGTCCTCAGGCATGAATCTCTGAAAACAACTATACAGGCAAAGCAGGAAATAAGGAAGGCAAATAGAATGTTGGCATTTATTGAGAAAGGAATAGAGTGTAAAAATGGAGAGGTAGTGTTGCAACAGTACGAGGCATTGGTGAGAACGCCCCTGGAGTACTCTGTACAATTTTAGTCCCCTTACTTTAAGAAGGATGTAGTTGCATTGGACGAGGTTCCGAAGAGGTTCACTAGATGAATATCGCAAATGTGGGGCTTGTCTTATGAGGAGTGATTGAGCAGTTTAGGTCTATACTCCCTGGAATTTAGAAGGAAGAGAGGGGATCTAATTGAAGTATAGAGGAGGGAAATGGGTATAGGCAAAGTACATTGAAGCGGATGTTTCCCCACGTGGGACATTCCAGAACGAGAGACCATGGGTTTACTCTAAGGGTTGGAAGATTTAAATCAGAGGTGAGGAGCTATCACTTTTCTCAATGGGTCGTGAATCCATTGACTTCACTACGTCAGAGTGCTGTTTAAGCTTGTCTGCTGAATATATTTAAGGAGGAGACAGGCTATTTTGTAAATTAGTGATGCGGTGAATGGTCATGTTGAGAGGGCAGCAATTTGGAATTGAGGTCGAAATGGTATCAGCCATGATCGGATTGAATGGCGGGCCACGCTCGAGAGACTGAAATGTAAACTCCTGCTCCAAATTCTTATGTTCTTATTTATTTCCTTGGTGTGCCTGAAGAGCACCTGTGTATTTCCTGCTGCTCTGTGGGGAGCATGTCGATATTTCCTGTGGGTCCCTGGGGAGCGAGTCTGGATTTCCGCTGGATCCCTGGAGAGTGAATCTATATTTCCTATGCTTCCCTAGGTTGTGTCTCTGCATTTCGAGGATGTCCCTTCGGAGTTTTTCGGAGTGCAGACTGTCTATGCAGAGCATGTCAGAAATTGCTGCAGCTCCCTGAAACGCGTATTGGGAATGGCTGCGTGTCCCTGGGGAGTTTGACGGAAATATGATGGTTCCCTGGGGTATGTCTCCATGTTTATATGGTTCCTGGGGAGTGTATTGGTATTCCAATTTGGTCTCTGTGGAGTGCTCCGGGTCTCCTGGGTGTCACTGGAAGCTGTGTCTATTTCACTGCCTTTGCTGGGGAGTGTGTCGGGATTTACTGCGTGTCCCTGAGGAGTCTGTGGGGATTTTCTGTGTGTCCCTGGGCAGTGTGGCAGAATTTGCTGCGTGTCTTTGGTGAGTGAAATATTCAATTTTCAGAACAATATTCCGGCTTTTGGGAGAGCGGACTTTAGTAACATAAGGCAGGATGTTGCCAAGGTAGACTGGGAAAAGCTACTTGTGCGGAAATCTATGGAGGCACAGTGGGGTGCGTTCAAAAGTTAAATGTGGAGGGTACAGGCTCAACATGTTCCCTCTAGCATATTAGGAAATAGTAATAAGCCCAGAGAACCATGAATAACCAGAGATATTCAGAATGCGAAGAGAAGGAAAAGGGGTCTTTCAACAGGTACAAGGGAAGCAAATCAGCGATGGCATTAGTGGATTACAGAAAGTGCAGATTGGAGCGTAATAAAGCAATGAGGAGAGGAAAGAGGAGATATGAGAAAGCTCTGGCTTGTAAAAGTAGGGAAAACACCAAGATATTGTATAAGTATATCAATGGGAAGACGATAACCAGAGAAATATTAGGGCCTATTGCGGGAGAAGGGGTCAATCTATGGTGGAGCTAGAGGACATCAGTAAAGTGCTGAACGAATACTACACATCCGCCTTCCTTCAAGAGAATGAGAATCAAGGTAGGGGATTCTTTGGGGGTATGGGGAGGGGTGGGGGGGGGGGTGCGGGGGGGACTTCGAGCTTCTTGAGCAAAAAGTGATATTGGGAGTCATTATGCATTGGATGTGTTGGCATGCTTAAAAATTGACAAAGCTCCTGGTCCGGATGATTTGTGTCCCAGACTGCTGAGGGAGGCAAGGGAGGAGATCGCTGTGGCTCTGACCCAAATTTAAAATATCTGTCTGCCGATGGGGGATCTGCCAGAGGACCGGAGAACAGCAAACGTGGTTCCGCTATTTATGACAGCTTGTAAAGTTAATCAAGGAAATTACAGGCCATTGAGTGTCATGTCAATAGTAGGGAAACTATTGGAGAAAATGATGAAGGAGAGTATCTATCGACAATTGCATAGACAAGGTTAAGTCATGAATGGTCAGCATGGATTAGTCAGCATGCATAACTAATTTGACTGAATGTTTTGAGAAGATGACGAGGTGTGTAGATGAGGGAAACGCAGTCTATGGAGTTTATGTTGGATTTCAGCAAAGCCTTTGACAAGGTCCCACATCGGAGACTTAAAAAAAGAGGCAAACGCAGGTGGGATATAGGGTAATTTGAAAAGCTGGATTCAAATTTGGCCTACTTGTAGGACACAAAGGGTGATGACAGAAGGATGATTTAGTGAATGGAAGCCTGTGTCCAGTGGTGTAGCAAGGGATATGTGCTGGTTCCCCTATAATTCATTTAGAGAAACGACATAGATTAATTTGTGGGTGGTAGGATTAATTAGTTTGCAGACGACACAAAGATTGGTCGGGTAGGTAACGATGGAGTGTCTTGTTCTACAGGAAGATATAGTAGGGATTGTCAAATGGGCAGATAAGTGGCAGATGAAATTTAACCCTGAAAATTTTGAGTTGATGCACTTTTGAAGGAGTAATTTGACAAGGAATTATTCAAGGAACGGCATGACAATAGGAAGTTTTGAGGAACAAAATGACCTTGGCGTGTGTATCCATAGATCTTGGAAGGCGAAGGGGCATTTTAATGGGGTGTTGAAAAAGGCATACAGGCACTTGTCTTCATCAATTCAGGCATAGATTACAGAATCTGGAGATCATTTTGGAGTTGTATAGATTCTTCTTGTGTCCAAAGATATATTACTGCGTGCAATTCTGGACGTCTGTTTTTCGGAAAAATGTCATTGCACAGGATGGGGTGCAAAGGAGATTCACTAGTATGTTGCCTGGGTTGAAACATTTAAGTTAAGAAGATAGGTTGGGTAGAGTTGGGTTGTTTGCGTTGTAGCAGAGAATATTGAGCGGCGATTTGATCGAGGTGAACAGGATTATGAGGGGCATAGAGAAGATGCAGAGGGAGCAGTTCTCCCCTTATTTGAAGGGTCAGACACAAGAGGCCACAAGTTCAAGGTGAGGGGCGTAAGGTTTAGGGGGGATGTGAGGAAAACGTTTTTTAACCCAATGGGTGGTGACGGCCTGGAATGCGCTGCCTGGGCGGCTGATGGAGGCCGGTTGCCTCACATCCTTGAAAATTACCTGGATGAACACTTGGTACGTCATAACGTTCAAGCTATGGGCCAAGTGCTGGTAAATGGAATTAGTTAGGCAACTCTGACGTTTTTCACTTGTCGGTGCAGACTCGATGGACCAATGGGACTCCTGCACTGTGTGACTCTGTCACTCTGTGAAAGACTGAAGTCCTGCCGTCTGCTGTTTCCGCCATTCCTACCATCAGTGGGCCCCATGATCCCATTGGGGCCCGATAAATCCAATACTGTATTGCTATATAAAAATGTTGGATGTAAAGGCGGTTAACTGAACCTGTTTGTTCAGTGTCTGAAATTAACGTCAGTCTCCAGAGAACCTAACTCTGTCACTGGGGGATCCCACTTTTATTAATAAGGGGCATGTTTAAATATTTGTCTCATACTGTCAGCGGGAGCATCTGCAACGGCAATTAACAGTGATCAGCAGCTCGAGAGAGAGAGAAAGAGAGAGAGAGAGCGGAGAGAGATCAGAATCTGAGAACAATGGAATGGAAAAATTCAACAATGGTTCAGAAGCTCAGAACAATAGATTGGAACATTCTAGCCATTGACAGGGGCTTATCCCAGGGTCTTTACTGGCTTTCCCAAGATTGGGTATCTTTTGCAGCGGGGATCGAAGATGTACTTGTGGTTATTCAAGCAGGATTCTATCCCATCCTAGCAATTGTTGGTGTCCCTGGTAAGTCTCTCCATCCAGTTATTTATTCTCTAAAACATGTTTAACTGTATTAGTGTTCTGATCCTTTAAAATTTGAAGAAATTGAAGCCACTGTCTTCAGTTTCAGTCACTGATTCCATTCACTAGAGAGCAGCTAAACTCCCCTGTCTGATTGATGTCAGAGGATTTTCACAAACCCCATTCTGCAGTATACCTGAGCTGGATTACAAACACATTTTCTCTCCATCCCCAATTATGCCCACGAACACTTCCATCATATTAGAAAATATGAAACAGGAGCAGGAGTATGTCCGTTATCCCTTTAACCCCGCTCCATCATTCCGTGAGATCATGTCTGATCCTTTACTTGAACGTGATTGCCCTGCACTATTTGCTTGATATTTTTAATCTGTAGGAATCCATCGATCTCAGTCTTGAACATGCTCCACAGCAGAGCCTCTACAGCCCTGTTGTTCAGATAATTCCAAAGATTCACGACCCTTTGACTGGAAAATAAAACAGTTCCCCTTCTCAGATTATGTGGCCTATCCATTTCACTGACATTATGCCCCCTGGTTCTCGAACAACCAGCCAGGGGAAACATCCTTCCTACACATACCCCATCGAACCAGAGGATAAACTTCCAGTCTATGTTACCTTTCCTCATAGGACAATCCTCCATCTCAGGAATTATTTTCGTGAAATTTCGTAGCAATCACTCTATACTTCTACATTATTCCTTAGGTAGAGGGACCAAAATTGCACATAGTAAGCCAGGTACTGCCTCAACAAGTTTCCTTATCATTGCAGTGAGACATATTTAATGACATACTCAACTCTTCTTGTAACAAATGACAACATGCAATCAGCATTCTTTATTGATTACTGTACCAGAATGTTGCATCCGACGCCCCATTAAAATTCAACACTTCTCTGCCTCTCACCATTTAAGAAACATTCTGCACGACTTTGTTTCCTACTAAAGTGGATTAGCTCACATTTTTCCATCTTCCATCTGCTATTTTTCCCCGCTCACTTTGCCTCTCAAAATCTCTTTGAAGGACCTTTGCCTCCTCCTCAGCATTCACATTTCCGGCTAGTAATATGTCATATTCAAACTTGGAAATATTACATTTATTGACAACATCCAAATCATCGATATATGTTGTGAGTAGGACCCCACTCACTGATATTTGCAGTGCTCACTAGTAGCTGCCTACCAACCTGAAATTCACCCATTTTACCCTATCTCTGTTTTATGCCCGTTAACCAGTTCTCAATTCAGGCTATAATATTGACCGGAATCTCATGCACTCACATTTTCCCAAGTAACCTCTTTTGTGTGAACCTCAAAGAATCAGACAATCTCAGAATTTTTCTGGCACAGAATGTGGGCATTCGGCCCAGCATGGCTGCACCGGGCCCTATCAAAATCTTTCTGAAATTCTAAATGTACTACCCCGCACCCCGCCCCCTAGCTATTGCACTAGTCATATCCTCAAAAACTTACATCAGGCTTGCGAAACAAGATTCCCCTTTCAATAATCCATGTTATCACTGCCCAATCTTAACACTTTGTGTCCAGTTATAACATTTTTTATATTGGACTCCAGCATTCTCCATGTTGCTGATGTTAGGTCACTAGTCTGTAAATCACTGCTCTTCTCTCCCTCATTTCTTCAATAATGGAGTTATTGTTACCTCATTCCAATAGTTAAAAATAATTCAGAGTTATTTAAATTTGAATGGTAACGACTGATGCACCTATTATCGTACAGTCAGGTCCTAAAGAGCGCTAGGATGTAATTAAATGCAAACTTAAAAACTTATAAATTAGGGGCAACAATAAGGAATTCAATCCTTCGGGCCTGCTCAACCATTTATAAAGATCATGGCTAGTCGGACTGCAAACATCTCGCGTACCACTTGTCAACCTTTAGCCACTTGTTTCAAAAGAATTTCCGTCATGTACATCATGTCATACAAATGAATTTCCATTGGAGCTGACAATTCATCGTTCTTTTATGGATGCTGCGGGAATTCTTACACAGAACCCTTAGTTCAGTATTGTCGCAGTTTTTGTAAAACCTTTCTTAAGATTTCAATCACTATCTCTTACTGCCATGCTCTAATCATAATTGTCTCTTATATTATCTTGATCTATTGCCTTGCCAGTTCCCTTTAATTTGGACAATCTACCTCGACAAGACAACTTAACCCTTTATTTATTTCAATGCCCGCTGTACTTTCCTATAGTTATACGACTCAGCAGGACGATAGTCCCGTCACAGTTCAGGTGAAATCCTGAGCAATGTTAGAGCCGCCGCATTATCGAATAATGTTCCCAGTGCTCCACGAACCAGAAGTCACTTCTCTCACGTCAGTCTTTAATCTCTCTCATCTTACTTACCCAATGCAAGTTTTCACATATTTCAGGCAATTATCACAATTTTATTTCATTTGATCATCTGCTATACAAAAAGCTGAGAAATCCTAAAATCTCAGAAACCAGTTTGAGCTATCTACTTAGCGATATCACTCATCAGCATCTCGGCCTTAGCGCAACTGCAGAATACACCCTCATATGTGTCTAGCTAAATCCTGACTCGACTAATCCAATATTCTCCTGGCCACAAAATTCCTGACACAAACCTTCGCCAATTCAGCTCATCCAAATCTCCACTGTCCTTATCCTAACTCTCGGCACTTCGCGTTCACCCATCTTACCTGTGATCACTTACCTCTAATGAATAACGGCCTTGCAGCTCCTCACATTTAATATTCTCATTCTTGTGACTGGATCTCGGCATTGCTACGTCCTCCAGTTATTCTCACTCACCTTTCCCTTCCTATTATCCTGCAAATTATTCCCTTTCCATTATTTATTCAATTCTGTAAATGGAAAGTTAGTCGGGGGGAGCGGGGGTGCTGTCAGTGGTTTTCTGGAGGTTTTGTGCTGAGCTATTCCATAAATTCAGGGAGGAAAGAGGATTCGGTGACCCAACTCTCGATTAGGAACGGGGACTGTAGCCTCAGATCATCCGTTTCTTTATCATGATCAAAAAATGGAGCGGAGCAGAGGCTGCAGCGAAGGGATGCTCTGTAAAGATGGAGGGCGATGGGTCCTCTGCCCTACCATTTGGGGTTCTTCAAGAACGCTTCAACAACTTACACATAACCCAGGAGCAGAGTGTGAGGCGACTCTGATTCAACGAGAAGGTGATCACAGTCCTATGTCGCCTCCTTCAACACAACATGGAGCCCCACACCATGGTTAGGATGGAGCTGTCAGTGGCCGTTACGATCACAGTTTAATTGACCTTCTATGGATCCAGAACTTTCCAGTCAGGACCGGGTGACATAACCAAAGTCTCCCATTGTGCTGCACATCGATGTATTCACTCGGTGACATAGACCATCTAACCCGGCTGAGTTGAATACATCGTTTTCCTCCCTCAGCAGGGTGAGAGGTCCCATGGTTTTCCCAGGATGGTGGGATTCCCAATGGTGTACGTGGCTCTGCTGGGAAGCGATGAAAGCGAGGGGAGAGGTACGGGAAATGAAAGAACTCTCGCTCCAGACATATATTGTTTAATATATATTATTTTATGGACGTGGATGTCACTGGTCAGTTGCCCTTGAGAAGGTTTTGGCGTGCTGCCAAATGTAGAATTGCTTTGTGAACATGCAAAATGCATCATGTACGTGGATGTTCACTGTGCTGACCTACACCACGAAACATTCATTCTGAAGAAGTCAGGCATTCCCAGTGTCCTCGGACCTCCATGGAGAAGCAGATGGTGTCTTCTCTGGGATGAAGGCTGCCTCCCAGCAACCCCCTCACCCCCCCTCCCCCCCCACAACACCCCTCCCCCCCAACCGCACCCCCCCTCCCCCCCAGCCCACTCCACCCTGATGCATATCTAAAATTTAAAAACACCGCCGTCGTCCCGGGAAGTCTGTCAGAGAGTGCCTGGAAGACTCAGATTCCCATTGGGCAACTTTCCTTGCCCAGAATTGATCCCCCATTCTCCACTGCCACATCCATCACATTGGCCACTATCCTAAAATTAAAACAAAAAGCATCAAAAAACATTTTCATTAACTTTGCTATCCAACAACATATCAAATTTTGCAAACACAACTGAACTATTTACTGTTGTGTATTCCATAAGTAACCGGCTTTTGGCTTCTGTCGCCCTGCCTAGTGTTCGAGCACAGTGCTCCCCCATTGACAAACCAACATGCCAACAAGAAGTGGGACAAGCCTTTAAGCCCCGCGAGCCTGCTTCACCATTTAATAACGTCATGGCTGATCTGATAATAACCTTGAATATACACTGCACATACTCCTGATAAAATGTTGCCCCCTTCCTTACCACAATACAATAAATCTCAGCCTTAAAGTTATTCAATGACTCTGTATCCATTACATTTTCTGTAAGAGAGTTGCATAGAGTCACGGCTCTGTGAAGATGCAAAATATCGCCTCACATCCGGTTTAAATAGGCGAGCCCTTCTTTTTTGAACAGTGACCCCTACTTCTAGATTTTCCCACAAGAGCAAACATCCCTTCCACATGCAGCCTCTCAAGACTCCTTAGAATCTCATGTGCTTCAATTCATATCTTTGTGTCATCAGCAAATTTGGCAGCCATATGACCACAGTGGGTCTCAGGTGCACCCCAGAAGTATCCGACCGTTGTGCAAAGCCACATTCCCCCTGTTCGCATCTGGAACCTGCGCCCCAACTGCACCACAGCTTGCTGAATCTGACAGCCGCACGCTGCCAATTTACTGGATTTAAAACTAGTCCGGATTTCCTTAGCTGCTCCTCTTTGGGGAAAAGGTGCAGTCAGTGGCCTGTGACTGAGGCAGTGGTGAAGAGTTAATATCGCTGCATTCGTAATCCAGAAGGCCAGGCTCGTGCTTGTGGCTCATGGGTTCAAATCCAGTTAAACCGGTATTAATTATCATAAAATCCGCCTTGTTCAACAATGCAGGTTAAAAGTTAAATATGTCGTCTTCATCAGGACTCCAGATCCAGAGCAATATGGTAAAATCTTGAATACTCTCTGAAATTGCCTTAAAATATCCGCAGTGGATCGGCATCAGATCCGTTGCCAGGGGCACACGCTTCGCTTGAATGTTGATAAAAATGCTGCTCCAGTACAACTACAGGACTGGTATTTGCCTGTCAATGTGGAAAATTACCCAGCTATCCTCTGTACACAAAAATCAAGACAAACACAAGCGGACCAATTACCAACCCATCAGTCCAATCCCAGCATCAGTAAAAGGGATGGAAGGAGTCATCATTAGTGAAATGAACTGGCACTTCCTTACCAATGACCTGCTCACTGACTCTCAGTGTGGGTTCCGCCAGGACCACTCAGCTCTTTAGCTCATTATAACCTTCGTTCAAACATCGGCAAAACAGCTGAACTTACTGCTGACATGAACTTATAAAAGAGCTGTAGCAACCACAAAGGAAGATGGTTGTGGTTGTTGGTGGACAATCATCTCATCTCCAGGAGATCAGTGCAGTCCTTCCTCAGGTTAGTGTGCTCGGCCAAACGAACTTCAGTTGCTTCATCAATGCCATCCCTTCCATCATGCGGACAGAAGTGGTGATTTTTGAGTTGACCACGCTTGCCAAGAACTATTTGTGACTCCTCAGATTCTGAAGCAGTGTATTCTTAAATTAAGCATGATCGGAAAAATATTCATGCTTTGTCTGACATGTGGCAATTAACATTTGTACCACACAGGCGCCAGTCAATGACCATCTCCAAAAAGAAAGAGCTTAACGATCACTCGTTGGCATTCAAAGGCATTAACATCACTTATAACCCCACTATCTAAACGTGGTTTTGCATTAAACCAGAAAGTGAACGAGGCTAGTCATATAAAAACTTTAGCGAAACGAGAAGGTCAGAGGTTTTAATTCTGCGGAGAGCAACTCACCTCCTGAATACCGCAAGTCGGCCCACCGGCTACAAGTCTCAAGTCAGCAGCCTATCGTTATACTCTCCACTTACCTGAATGAGTGAAGCTCCAAATAAACACACATGAAGCTAGACACCATGTAGGACAAACCCCAACCTTCTTTATTGTCACTGCAGCCACAAACAATCACACTATCCACCAACAACACAATGTCTCAGCAAAGTTTACCGCAGGCGACATTCAGTTCAAGAACTCTCCACGGCTCCTTAGAGAGCACCTTCCACAACCACGACCTCCAACACACTGAACGAGAACAGAGCAGACCCAAAGCAAGATCACCACCAGGAAGTTCACTTCAGAGACACCCCCAAACTGGCTTGGAAAAAATAACGCCATTTGTTCACTTTCATTGGGTCCAAATTCCTGGAACTCCCTCCTAAGTGCACGGTGGGGCTTCTACTGCTGCCATTCAACAGGGCAGCTCATCACCTCCTTCTGAAGGGCAACAAGGTTTGGGCAATAAATGCTGACGTAGACAGCGATGGTCAGATCCAATAAATGGATAACACAAACGTCCCAACAGTGGCGATAGCTTGAACCTGGTACTGAATTGATCACAGAGTTGCCAGTCAATCACTTAGATTGGGCAGGATGCTCGACATTAGGCAATGAAGGCCCAGCTGAATGTTCAGTGGCTGTGAGGAATTCGGTATCTGAGGGGTTACTTTTTCCATTAGCTCTTCAGGAAACCTCGCCATTCGAAAACCCCAGCACTTTTATTGTTATTGGAGCTGGAAACTTGCATGCCTGATAGATAAATGATTTTAAAACCAACACATGTCCATTGATGTCGAGATCTCAATGAAAAGGTCCTTGGGGAAAGCTCAACACTTAAACTAGAAAACTGATCTGACCGAAGATTCACTCAAGACTGTAGAATGTTTCATCTGTATGTTAAATAGAATCACATCTATTGAATATATTCGGGATTTACCCTCTGCACTTTATTTCTTTCTTCAACCTACAACTTAGAATTTAGAATTCAGCTTAGAAAGTAGAAGAGGTAAAAATCTTGTGTAACTTTAACATAGTACTCAGACAGATGTCTGTATCTGTAATTTTAGGTAATTCCTTGTGCTTTCACTTCTCGAAATAATAATAACGAGATATTTTACCACTAAATCCTAAGGATCCACCTGATAGTATTAAGGGCTCGAAAAAAGGAACGCTGTTTGATGCTTATCAATAAGTAGTTCAAGCTTGGATTCAAATGTATCAATCAGTACACCTTAAAATTTAGTCAAATAAAACACCTTTCACACTCCTGCGACAGCATCAGGCAGACAACCAGCGAAGGTTTAATGAAAACCACCTTCATACAAGGGCTCTCATTGAAACGGCTATTGGCTCATGATGTGGTTCATATACCACAAACACTCTACAGTCTGCACCTTCCAGGGTATGCCGTATGATTACAGTTTGCTGCATGGCCTGTAACTTGGCGCTGTGAAAGAGACTGTCACTGTAGCTAGAGGAGAGCCAGGAAGGGAGCCTATCTTGGAATGAGAAAGAGGAGGTTGAGCATAAGGAAGAAGATGATGATAATGAAGAGGGGTATAGTGAGTGATAAAGCCCAAGAGAGAACCCTGGGGATAAGGTGCTCACTTGGTGGGCTCAGGAGTCAATGCAGGACGTCATCGTGGCCAGAGACCGGTACATCCAGCATCACTTCACATGATGGCTGCCTTGGAAATGTGTGAATCAACAGCTGGAAGGGAGTGGAGGGTCGTCAAAACACCTGGGCCACGGCATTGAATCCATCATGTCATACATCAGGTTTACTGGATGCTACGCACAGGCTGCCAGAGAATGGATGTTTAGCCCTGGCCACATTGTGACTTCAAAAGCACGTGGAAATTGTTTTAATTTTACACTAAAAAGTTTTTCTTTATTCTTCATGGCACGTGGGTGTGTCACTTGCAAGGCCAGCATTTATTGCTCATCTCTAACCATCATTAAACGGAGTGCCTTACTATACCATTTCTGATGGCACTTAATAGTCACCTATGTTGCTGAATTTCTACAGCTACGGGCAGGCCAGACCGGCTAAGGACGGCAGATTTCCTTTTCTAAAGGACATCAGCGAACTAGATGGTTTTTTATAACGATTGATAATGGTCTCCTGCTCACCGTTACTGACAGCATATCTACGTTCTAGATTTAATAATTGAATTAAAATTCCAGCCGCTGCCGTTAAGAGATTTGAACCCCGCGGGCACGAGCATTAACCTGAACGCCTGGATTGCTTGTGCAGTGAGTTTTCTCAAGGTTTCACCGGATATATGATGCTTTCATTACTGAACAGCGCATAACCGAGCTAATGACCCAATGACTCCTCGAACCAACACTCACGGACTCTGCTATGTAGTATTCCCCTTCTTCATTCGGCGAAGTGGAGACAGGCTGTTTATCTCTCTGGCGATATGTCTGTGAGGGCCATGGTGCTTAGAGTCTTCATGCAGGAACCCATTCAGACCCTGCTTGTGACTGCACTACCTGCATCTCTGCACGGAAAGCCGCTCTTACTTGGTCTCGGGTATCAGATGGTTCTTCTAGCTAAGCGGGAGAGGATTCAGACGAAGTTCAGATTGCCTCAAAATGCATCGATCCCTCACCAACCTGTTCAGATTGCTCGGACCTTAGTGTGGTGCATCGATGGCTCGTGTGTCGTGTGCCGCTAACGCACCTCCGCCTTGCCATCTTGACACCGGTTTGCTACTCGAGATAGTCCTTTTCGGGGCCCTAAGCTCCTCTGCCACTACTTTAACAGGGGTAGGGCCACAGCGCACGTAGTCTCAAACTGCTGCATGGACTCAACTCGAGGTTGTCCACAATCTCATGGCTGCTCATCATAGGCTCCCTAAGTAGAGAAATGTCATGATAACTATGGGCTCGTCCATTCAGAGAGCATGAGCTATCAATGCCTCCAAAAACACAGTTTGATTGTCCCTTAGCTGCTTTTGTTGCTCCAAATACTGAACCCCAGCTGAGACTTATTCGGTCTGCCTCAGTGCCTGGAGGAACATCTCTGTGACTGCCCCCCGCCCCCCCACCCTCCAGCGGGAAATGTGAACAGAAACCCCTGCCACTGATACCTGCCCCTGTAGACTGTTGATGTGCGTATTGCCCAGTGCTCCCAACTCTTTGGACCAAGTTGAGCCTATTGGAGTTTGTGTCTCTGAGCTGGTGCCTGCTAAATGCGATGACAGTGATGATGTTTCCTCCGAGACCTCTACCTCCTTCTCGTGTCTGAGCCCTGTCTCGTCTCCAGGAGTTGAGGGCAGGGCAGCAGCTCTGAGACCTGTGAGACAAACACAAGAAAGTAATGAGATGAGGTCATGCAGAGCATCCACTGTGTTAAAGAACTTCTTCAAATGCTCTCCTGTTACTCTACTGCTGCAATTCACTGTCGCCATGGGTAAAAACTGTCATAACTTGGAACTACACAGTATGATTCTGACCAGAGCTGCCATTACCAGACAGTACCGCCACCCCCTAACCCATCCGCCCGACAGCCCACGTCATCAGCTACACATAAGCATTTATACCAGCGACGTGTTACCCTGGGAGGGGGACTCGCTGTAATCCTAAGGTTCCATGGGTGGTATCCTGTCAATTTGCATTACCTTCTCCTCCACAGGCCCAATAGAGTGGAGATTTGGGTTTGCTACCCATGGTCCTCTGCAGCTCTCGGTCGTTGTCGACCCTCTTCTCCTGAGGCGAAAGGAGGGGAAGGAAAAACGAGTTCTCTCGTGTCACCGTGATTGGAGATCCTTCCAAGAGGTCTCCAGCTCATTCCCCTCAATTCCATCCTTAATCAATTACATTATTTGCTTAACCTTGGCGATGGGCAGAGGTTCCTGCAGCGTTGCTGAGCATCAGGTACCTTGTGCCCATCCGATGCCCAACTTGCTGTATGTAGCGATGCCAGTCTGTGTGCCCAGTAGGGGCTTCTCACTGACCTTGACGACGTGCAGAAGTTCACTGAGGCGCTTTGCACACTTTATCCAGATCCTCCGATGGTCACCCATGGAGCTGATGACCTCCGCTATCGTCAACCAACGTTCATTTTCTAATGGCCAGAGTGGATCTGGATCCTATAGGGAACAGGATGCCTGTCAGAACCATTTACAGGCCGTGCACTGTGAAGTGGGTTAATGATGCCTCCTAGGATTTCGGTGGGAACCTGGATTCTTCATAGATCATGATTTGAATGTCCATGTGTCTGCCAAATTCTGCATGGAGGGTGTCTAAGTAGCCCTCACACCCTTGAAAACTTCTAGGGTTCACAGTTGTTGCAGGGAATGCTCGTTGGAGACAAGGACGACCTGCAGAACTCATGGCTGATAAAAGCCCAGCAGTGCCAAAAGTCTGCAGCAGAGAGAAGATATAATAAGGCCCACGTCGGGCGTTGTAGGAGCAGACCATCAGAATGTTGAAAATGAGATTCTAGTTCCTGCACTAGTCTGGTGGAGTGCTGCAACATAGTCGGTAGACGGTGTGACACATCATCGTCGCCTGCTGCGCCCTTAACAACGTAGCGCTGCTACAGGCAGGGGAGCTGGAAGATGAGGAGTTGGAGGATGTCTCTGATGTTGCAGACATCGACTAGGATGAGATTCTGGGGTGATCGAAGACGAGGATGATAAAAATGAGGCCATCGCACTGACCACCATAGGCAGGTGCACTTAGGAGTCAGATGCACCTGGACTGGTGGAATTTAATGACGACATGTAGAGAGCAGACAACACAGATCCTCACATTGCAGCTATTAATGTTTGACTGTATTCTGGCAGTATGCATAGCACTGAGAATCTTCCTTTCACGGAGATGCAGTGGAGGCCCCAGTAGTAGCTCAATCCACAGAATCACAGAAACACACAATGCAGAAGAGGCACTTCGCACCATCGAGTGTGCACCGGCACGTGAGAAACACCTGACATACCTACTTAACCCCATTTACAAGCTGTTGTCCCACAGCCTTGAATATCATGACGTGCCAAGTGCTCATCCATGTACTTTTTTAAAGGAAATGTGGCAACCCACCTCCAGCTCCCTACCAGGCAGCGCATTCCAGACGGTCCCCACCCTCTGGGTAAAAAATGTTCTCCTCATATTCCCCCTAACCTCCCACCACTCACCTTGAACTTATGCATCCTCATTCCTGACCATTCAACGAACGGGGGCAGCTTCTCCCTATCCACCCTGTCCATGCCCCTCATAATCTTGTAGTCCTCGCTCAGGTTACCCCTGATTCTCCTGCACTGCGACGAAAGCAACCCAAGTCTATCCAAACACTCTTCAAAGTTAAACGTTTCATTAAAGGCAACATCCTAGTGAATCTCCTCTGCAACCCCTCAAGTGCATTCCCATCCTTTCTATAAAGTGGCGTCCAAAAGTGCATCCAGTACTCCAGCTGTGGCCTCGCCTGGGTTCTATACAACTCCAACATGACATCCTTACTTTTGTAATGTATGCCTCGATTGATAAAGGCAAGTGTACCAGAAAACTTTAGCACCACCCCACTAACATGCCCCTCTGCCTTCAGAGATCAACGGACAGACGCGCCAAGGTCACTTTGTTCCTTTGGACATCCTCGTGTCATCGCGTACATGGACAACTTTCTTGTCAAACTGCTCCTTCCAAAGTATATCACCTCACACTTTTCGTGGTTAAATTTCATCTGCGAATTATCTGCACATGTGACCATCCCGTCTATATCTTCCTGTAGCCCAAGACACTCAACCTCACATATAACCACCCGGCCAATCTTTGTGTTATCCGCAAAGTTCCAGTCCTACCCCCATGTAGTCACGTATCTCGTTTATATCAATGGTGAATATTAGGGGACCCAGCACTGACCTCTCTGCTAAGTCACTGGACACGGGCTTTCAGTCACTAAAGCAGCCTTATATCATTACACTCTGTCTCCTACAACTAAGTCAATTTTGAATCCACTATATCAAATTACCATGGGTCACATGTGCACTTGCCTTCTTTATACGTCTTCCATTTGGGACCTTGTCAAAGGCTTTGCTGAAATCCATATAAACTGGATGAACTGCACTACCCTAATCTACACACCAGGTCACCTCCTCAATAAAATGAATAAATTTGTTTGGCAGGGGCTCCCTCTGAATAAACCATGCTGACTAACCCCGGTCAAATCTTGCTTCTCCAAGCGGAGATAGATTCTCTCCTACGGAATTTTCTAAAATGGTTTCCCTACCAGTCTAGGACACTAATCACCTGGATGTGTAGATTTGTTCACTTTTAAGCCTGCTAACAACTTAAATACCTTGACACTCCCTGTATCAATTTGCTCAAGAACCTAGCAGTTTATCTCCCCGAGTTCCACACTTCCATCCGCATTCTATTGGATGAAGAAGGATGTTAAGTAGTCGGTCAACACTCTACTGATGTTCTCGGGCTCCACCCATAGGTTGCCCCATTGGTCCCTAAAAGGCACTATTCTGTCCCTGGTTATCCTCTTCCCTTTGATATACCAGTAGAATATATTGGGATATTTCCTACCTTTACGAGCTAGAGCTTTCTCATGTCTCCTCTTCGCTCTCCTAATTGTTTTCTTAGCTCCAGCCTGCACTTTCTGCATTCTACTAATGCCTCCATGGGTTTGCTCCCCTTGTACCAGCTAAACGATTCTCTTTTCCTTCTAATTGTATACTGAATATCTCTCGTCTTCCATGGTTCTCTGGGCTTGTTACTCCTCCCTATCAGCCTAGATGGAACATGTTGAGAATGTACCCTCACCATTTCCTATTTGAACGCAACCCCCCAACACTATATTAGATTTCCCCAAAAGTAACTGTTCGCAGCCTACCTAGGCCAGATCCTGCATTATTTTAATGAATTCCGCACTCCCCCAAAGCAAAACATTTTTTTTTGCAACTTGTCTATTTCTTTGCCCTGTACAAGCTTAAAGTTAACCATGTTGTCGTCTTTATTACTAAAATTCTCCCCCACACCACCTTAGCCACTTGCCGGGCTTCAATCCCCATGATTGGATGCAGCACTGTCCAGCCCCTTCTTGGACACTGTACATATTGACCTAAAAAGTTCTGCTGTACACATTTCAAGAACTCCACTCCATCCAAGGCTACTACACTATCCTAACCCAATTAATGTTGGGAAAGTTGAAATCCCCTAATATAATTACCCTATTGCTGTTGGTTTTAGACACCTTTGCAAATTGTGCACTGATTTGCTGCTGAAATTCCCTGACTATTCGGTGTTCTATATTAAACACGTAACAACATGGCTGCCTTTTTTTATTCCTGATCTCTACCCACCAAGCTTCATTTGATTCCCCCACCATGATATCATCTCTCCATACTGCGGTAGCTGACTCCTTAACTAATAATGCAATGCCTCCTCATCTTTTACCCCTTCCCCCATCTCGAGTGAAGATTCTGTATTCCGAAATCTTGAGCTTCCAATCCTGTCCCTCCTTCAACGACGTTTCTGTGTTTGCTACGATATCACAATTACACCTATCAATCTTCACCTGTAACGCTCATGTCATGAAATTAGAGGCCATCCAGCCTTGCCCGACTCCCCTGAAACTTAATGTCCAAGCTTCCAGGTGGATGATGATGACATGCAGTGAGATATATCCATAGACCTTCATAGTGGCTCGCTGAAATTCTGACTCCTGCCCTGCTCAGACGAGGTCACTTGCGCTCTGCCATCAGGAACATATCATGGACGTGCAGCCAAGAAAACTTCAGTACAAGTGATCACTTTTAGCCTTTGGCCCCAAAGCACTTCAGGATAAATGTATCACCGGGCACTGATGCTGAAGAGGTGGGGGCCAGCCACACCTTAAATATCCGATAGCACACAGAGAGAATGCTGGAACTCTGCGATGGCTGCCCAACATAAATTGGCAGCAATGACAAGCACCGTATAGAAGCATGCATCAGTGATATGTCCACGGACTGTGCAGCCCAAGGTTTGCTTTGGTCTCCAGGCTTCTCAAAACACAGGGAAGAATGAGTAGACTGGGACACTTGACTTTAACTTGCGCTGGCATAGAAGTTTCACATCTGATTGACACAAATACTGCTCATCATAATAGTTAGCATGCGTGTGCGTTTATGCACGTGTGTGAGAGGGAATGTGTGTGGCAGCTTATTTTTATGTGTTTGTGTGCATGTGGATGTGATTGTGACTTTTTTGCGTGTGTAAGTGCTATTCAGTGTTTGTATGTGCATTTGTGTCTGTGCGTGCACTTGTGTGTGCGCGTGAATCTGTGTGTCCGTGTCCATGAGTGTTTGTGTGCGACATTGTGCAAGCGAATCTGAGTTTCTGAGATTGTGAGTGGCTGTGTCTGTGCGAGTGTGTGTGTCAGCATATGTGTGAGTCTGTTTGCATTTGTGTTAGTTTGGTGTATGTGCATGTTTGTGTGCATTTGCGCATGTGCATGAAAATGTGCATGTGTGTGTGTGTGTATGCAAGAAAGAGAGAAAGAGAGTGTCACTGTGAAAATCAGCAAGGTAAACGCAACCACACACATAGCCCCACATAGACACATTTAAACACACACACACATGCAAACACACACACACTGACACACACAAACACACTAACACTCACTCACACACAAACATACACCTAAAACACGAACGAAAGCACATAGAATCAATAACACTCTCACAGACAGTATCTTTATCACACACATACAAATACATACAGAAATACACAGGCAGACATAAAAAACGAAACACACGTACAGAGGAGACATATGGACACAGAGCCCCATACTGACACATGGATAGACTGTCCATTTTTATGTGAGTGCGTGTGTGCGCGTGTGTGTTTTTGTGCCTATGGTATTCTCAGTGCGTTTGCATTGCTGCCTGTGTGTTTGCTTTAGTGTGTGTGTGTGTTTGTGTGTGTGTGTGTGTGTGTGTGTGTGTGTGTGTGTGTGTGTGTGTGTGTGTGTGAGTGTGTGTGTGTAAATGTGTGTATATGTGTGAATGTGTGTGTGCGTGAATGTGTTTGTCTGTTTGTGTTGCTACTTCACTCTCTCTCTCACTCCCTCTGTCTATGTATGTCTGTGTGTGAGCATGTGTTTGTGTGTTTTTGGGTATGCAGTTGTGCGTTCATCTTAGTGTGTGTGAATTGCGTGAGGCTGTTATGTTGTGAGAATGACAGTGTGCATGAAGCGTGTTTGGATGTTTGTGTGTGTGTGATCATGCATCTGTGTGACTTTGTTTGTGTGCATGCTTCTGTGTATGTGATTGTGTGTGTATGCGTGTGTATGTTCCTCTGCGTAGGGGCCAGATAATGTTTTCGTGAGTTTGTTTATGTTTATGTGCGTGTGTATGTGATATTTATTCAGTGTGGGTGTATCTGTGTGTTTGAGAGCGTGCGTTTGTGTTTCTGCGCATGTTTCTAACAGAGACTGCTTTTGACAGTTGTGCTTTTGATGTTTTTGCGCTGGGCAGGTGAGTGTGTCTTTGTGCGAAGTATGATATTTATTCAGTGCATGTGTGTCCGTTTCTATCTGTGTGTGCAATAGAATGTGCTCATCCTTGCGTGTTTGTGCCGTGAGTTCTTGCGTATCTGTGCATTTGTATGTGTGTGAGAGAGAAACAGAAATACTGTGAATGTGTTATTGTGAAATACAGAAATATTTGCATACCCATACACATACTCTGACATATAATCACACTTACACACGTACAAATACAGACATGCACGGACAGAAGCACACGAAAACACACACTCTCACACAAGCACTGTTTTACTCACAAACATACACATCCATACAAAAATACACAGGCACACGCAAAACCACACACGTAAATAAAAGCAGCCATGAACATGCGCATGCATGCACAGGCCACACTGACACACAAACATACAGTGTCCATGTTTGTGTGAGCGTGGGTTTGTGTGTGTTTGTGTCCGTGCCTGTGTGTATCTGTGTCTGTGTCTCTGTGTGTCTTTCTCTCTATACATATGTGTTTTTGAGTGTGTGTGTGTGTTGTGTGTTATTTTGTGAGATTATGTGTGCAAGTATCGACTTGTGTGTCTTTCTCTGTATGATTGTCGGCATGTGTGAGTGTTTGTGCGCCCTTTTGTGCATGTGTGTTTCTGCTTGTGTTTCTGAGAGAGAGACAGTGCATGAGTATCTGTGAATGTGAGTTTGTGTAAATGCTTGAGTTAATCAATGTCTGTGTGTGATTGTGCTACATTAATTGTGTTATCTATGTGTACGTATGTTTATGTGTTCAATCATGTACGTGTGTTTGAGTGAGTGAGCGTGTATATGTTTTCCTGTTTGTGTGAGTGAATATGTTTTGCTGAGTGGGAGTCTGTGTGTGTGCGTGCGTGCGTTTCGGTCTATATTTCAGCCAGCTTGTTTCCCTGCATGTGTTTGATTATTTGTGTGCGTGTGTGTCTGTGTACATATGTGATAGTGTGTCTGCGATTCTGTGTGTGCACGTGTCTGCATGTCTATGCTTCTGAGTGCTTCTTTGAGTGAATATGTTTGTGAATGTGTTTGCCTGTGTGTGTGTGTGTGTGTGTGGGGGGGGGGTGTACTTGTGTGAGTGAGAGAGAGGGAAAGTGCATGTGTGCGCATGAGACCTTATGTATGTTTATGTGTGTGTATTTCTGCATGTGAGTGCATGTTTTGCTTTGTGTGTTTGCCTTGCGTCTTGAGTGTGAGGTTATGTGTGTGTGTGTGTGTGTGTGTGTGTGCGTGTGTGTTTGTGCGTGAGTGTATGTGTTTCTCTTGGCTTTTGTGTTGCTGCTTGTGTTTGTGTGTGTGTGTGTGTGTTTCTGTGTGTGGGTATCGGTCTGTGTGTTGTGTGTACATGTGCGTAAGTGTTTCTGTGTATGCATGTGTGCTTTTATCAGAATGTGCGTAGAGTGTGGTTGGCTGCAAAATTGACTTTGTGCCTTAATTATGTTGGAATGTTTGTGCACTTTTGCATGCGAGTGTGTGTGTGTGTGAGTGTGTGTATGTGTTTGTGTGTGCGTATGCGTCTGCAGGAGACATATTCAATATGACTATATCTGTCTGCTTGTGAGCATGTGTGTGTGTTTCTGCGCATGTGTGTGAGACCCAATTTTGGTACAGATTGTTTTTACGTGTTTCTGTGCATGCGCAGCTGAGTGTGTCTTTATGCGTGTGTGAGAGGTATTCAGTGCTTGCATGTGTGTTTGTGCCTGTGTTTGCATGTGCCTTCATGTGTGTATCCATGAGTATGTCCATCATTGTGTGTGCGTGCGTGCTATTGTGTGTGTTTTTGTGCGAGCACGCACATGTGTGAGTTTTTGTGTCTATGACTGGTTCTGTCTGTGTGAGAGCTTGTGCTAATATATGCGTGAGTCTTTGTGCATGTGTGTTTTTAATGTGCCTGTGCATTTGTGTGTGCATGTGAGCAAGTGCATTGGAGTTTGTATGTGTGTGAGAGTGTGTTGGTGCGTGTGTGTGAGAAAAGGTGAGACAGAGAGAGTGTGTGTTTCGGCGTGAAATACAGAAATGTAAACGTCTCTATACAAATACTCTCACATTTGTACACACACACACACAAACAAACACACACACATGCGTGCATGCATGCAAAAACACAAGTACTCACACACACAAACACACTAACACTCAACCTCTCTCTCTCTCTCTCTCTCTCATAAAAACAAAGATTGAGGCACACGGACAAATGCACACACTCTTACACAAACAATGCCTTTCGCACAAATATGCACATACATACAGAATTACAAAACACACATGCAAAACCACAAAAACGCACCAAAAGGTATACACGAACACATGCATGTGCACAGAGTCCCACCGTAATGCAGATATACACTGCCCATGTGAGTGCGAGTGCATGTTGGTGCTTGTGTGTGTCGGTTTGTGTATGTTTCTGTGCATTTGAGTCAAAGGGCTTTTTGTAGCGTTTGCTTGTATGTGTGTGTGTGTGTGTGTCTGTGTCTGCATGTGTGTGCGTGCATGAGACTTATTCAGTGTGTGTATATTTTTGTGTGTAAGCGTCCGTGTTTGTTTCTGTGCATTTTCGTGACAATTGTGCTTATGTGTTTGTCTGCATATACATATGATTGTGTATTTGTGCGTGTGTGAGAGTTATTCAGTGTGTGTGTATCCATTTGTGTCGGTGTGCACACATGTATGGGATAATTCTTGTGTGTATTCATGTGAGTGAGTATTTATGTGAGTGTGTGTGTGAGAGAGAGAAATAGAGAGGGTGAGTGTGTTTAATTGTGAAATACAAAAACAGTACACGCACCCGCATACATACTTTCACGTCTGCACACTCACACACAAACACACACACACAGACACAAATACACAGACACACACGCACACACACAAACACACACACGTACAAGCAGAGGCATGCAAGCACAAAAGAACACGGACAGGCAAGAACTCTCACACAAACACCGTCTTTCTCACAGAGATAGACATACATGCATAAATGAACAGGCACACGTGCAAAACCAAACACACATAACAAAATGCATACACGAGCACATACACATGCATTCGCAGACCCACGCTGACACACATGTTAACTGTCCATGTGTGTTTGTGTGTGTGCGTCTGTGCGCCTGTGTGTGGATATGTCTGTGTGTATGTTTTTTTTTGTGTGTCTTTCTTTCTATACGCCTGTGTGTGTGTGCGTTTCTATTGTTGTGTGCTTGTGCGATTGCGTGTGCACCTCTATACTTGTGTGTGATTCTCTGTATGTGATTGTTCGTGGGTATGTGTTTGTTTGTGCATCCCTTTCTGCTTGTGCTTCTGACAGAGAGACGGTGTTCATGTGCACTGCATGTGTGTATCAGTGTTTTTTGTGCGCGGATGTGTGTGTTCATATATTTGTGAGTGTGTTTCAGTGTGTCTGCATGTTTTTGCATATGTGCTTGAGTAACTCTATGTATGCTTATTTCTGTATGAGAGGGAAACAGTATTCTGCGAAATTGTCCGCGAGTGGATGTATGCTTCTGTGTGTGCATGTCTGCGTGTGTGTTTTGTGTGTATGTGTGTGTGTGTGTGTGTGTTTGTTTATGTTTGCTTCTCTGTGTGTTTGCATTGTGGATTTTGTGTGTGTTCATGGGCGTGTGTGTGTGCTTGTATGTGTGTGTGTGTATTTTGGCGTGAGTGCATCTGTTTCTTTGACGTTTGCAGAGCTTTTTCTCTCTCTTTCAATCTCTCTCTCACGTCCCATCTATGTGTGTATGTGGATGTGTGTTTCTGTGTGTGTGTGTGTTTGTCTGTGTGTGTGTGTGTGTGTGGCTGTGTGTGTGTGTATCGGAATTTCAGTGTATGCATGTGTTCGATCAACTGAGTGTGTTTGAAGTGTGCGAGACTGCTTGGTTGAAAGAAGGACTGTGTGCACGAAGCGTGTGTTTGCATGCTGGTGGTTTGCACTCTTCCATGTGTATAGCAGTGTCTTTATGCATGCTTATCTGTATGTGATCGTGTGTGTTTGCTTGGGTATATTTGTGTGCGAATGAGTCGAGTGTATTTTCCAGAAATGTGTGTCCCTGTGTGTGTGCTTGTGTGAGTATCTGTTTGTGTGTGTGTGTGTGTGTGTGTGTGTGTGTGTGTGTGGTTGAGACTTATTCAGTATGAGTGTATTTGTGTGTGTGTGAGTGGGGGACTGTGTTTCTGTGCACATTTTTGACAGAGAGTGTTTGTGACAGTTGGTGTTTGTGCCTGTGTCCATGTACATGAACATGTGAGTGTGCCTTTCTCTTTATCTGTGAGCACGCGCAATCGCGCGTATGTGAGTGTGTGAGTGATTACATGCGCACATGCTGACGTTTGGGTGTTTCTCTGTATGTGATTGTTTTTGGGCACGTGTGTATGCAAACCGTTTTGTGTGTTTGTGTATCTACCTGAGTTTCTGAGAGATAGACAGTGATTGTGTGGTACTGTATGTGGATGTCAGTGCGTTTTGGTGTGTGCATTTGTGTGTTCAATTGTACGTGAGTGTGTTTCAGAACGTCATGTTTTTAGAAATGTTTCAAAGTGTTTATGTATGTATGTGTATGTGTGTGTGAGAGAGGGAGAGAATTTGGTGTGACAATCTGCGTGAGTGTATGTGTTCCTCTGTGTGTGTATGTTTGCATGCATGTTTGTGTATTTATGTGTGCGTTTCTGCATGTGGATATGTGTTCTTGTGTATTTATCTAAGAGAGAGGGAGAAAAATAGAGTGAGCTAGAGACAGAAAGAACGATGGAGAGAGTGAGTGAGAGAGAGAGAGAGAGAGAGAGAGAGAGAGAGAGAGAGAGAGTTGTGCATGTTTATGTGTGTGTGTGTGTGTGCATGTGTGTTTCAAGATCTTGTGTGTATGTGTGTTTCTGTATTTCTGTTCCTGTAACTTGTGCCTGTGCATTTCTGTATTGTGTGTGTATTTGTGCGTGTGAGTGTGTGTTTGTGCATGTGTATGTGTGTGTTCGTGTTAATGTGTGTGTGTGCTTGCAACTTATTCAGAGTGAGTGTATTTGTGTGTGTGAGTGTGCGTCTGTGTTTCTGTGCATGTTTCCAACAGAGAGGGCTTGCGACAGTTTGTGCTCGTGGTTTTTGTGTGCGTGTTCAGGTGAGTGTGTCTTTAAGCATGTTTGAGAGCTATTCCATGTTTGTGTGCCCGTTTCTGTCGGAGTGTGCATGTGTGTGAGTGAGAATGTTTGTATGTGTTCGTGTGCATGAATATTTGCCTGCATGTGAATTTGTGTTTGTGGGTACGCCTGTTAGTGTGTGAAAGAGAGAGACTGTGAGTGTAAAATACAGGAATGCACAAGTTACCACACACATACTCTCACATATGCACACTGACACAAGAACACTCACAAAGACACACACACAGGTTCACCCAAAGATATGTACAAACACAGACATGCACGGCCAGCAGCACATGGACAAATACACACTCTCACAGGAACATTGTATTTCTCACAAAAATACACAGGCACATATTCAAAACCACACACACGTACCAAAAAAAAAAAATACAGGAGCACACACGCACACACAGGCTGACACTGACACAGGCATACAATGTCCGTGTGTGTGCGAGCAGGAGTTTCTGTGCATGCATGTGTGCGTTCATCTGAGTTTGTGTGACGTTTGTAAGACTTCTTGGCATTGAGAATTAATGTGTGCATGAAGCGAGTGTGCATGTTTGCAAGCTTTTGTGTATGTGCTCTTGCATGTGCCTGAGCGTGTGTGTGTGCAGGCGTCTTTGTATGTGACTGTGTGTGACTGTGTTTGTAAACTTTTGTGCGTTTGAATCAAAGGGTGTTTTCGAGAGTTTGAACATGTAGGTCTATGTGTGTGTGTGTGTGCTTGTGATTATTCGGTCTGTGTATTTGTATGTGAGAGAATGAGTCTGTGTGCTTCTGTGCATGTGTGTGACAAAGAGTTTTTGTGACAGTTTTTGTGTGTGTGTTTGTGTGCATGTGCATGTGAGTGTGTAATTCTTCCTTTGCGTGCGTGCATGTGTTTGCATGTGTGTGTGTGTGTGTGTTTGTGTGACTACGTGTGCACAAGCCTACTTGTGCGTATTTCTCTGTATGTTATTGCTAGTGGGCACGTGTGTGTGTCTGCGACTTTTTGTGTATGTGTGTTTCTGCCTGTATTTCTGACAGAGAATCAGTGTTTGTGCGGCATTGTATGTGTGTGACCGTGTGTTTCCGCGTGTGCATTTGTTTGTTCATAAATGTGGCAATGTGTTTATACATGTGTGAATGTGTGTGTGTGTGTGTGCTTGTTTATTTAGCTGTGCTAGTGTATGCATGTGAGCGTGTGTGTGAGTTTTTGCATGTGAGTGGCTGTGCCTCTGTGGATTTGTGTGCAAGTTAATGTTTCAGTGTGTGTGTTCTGTTGTTACTTTTGGTGCCTGTGCATGTGTGTGCATTAGGGCAGCTCTATGAGAATTAGTGCAGAAATGTGTGTGCTTGTACATGTGTGTGTGTGTGTGAAGGAGAGAGATAGTGTGTGGGTCTGTGTGTGTGTGTTTGAGAGAGAGAGAACAGGCAAGTGTGTGAGTGTATTTGAAATACAGAAATGTACACACACTCACACACATAATTTCATACACAGAGACACGCGCACACACAAACACACACATACATGCATGTGCACACACACTGTCATACCACCATTGTCTCCCTCTCAAACACACATTTACAGAAATGCACAGGCACACAAACAAAAACAGACACATGAGCCGAAATACATACATGAACACAACTATGAACATGCAGGCAAACAGTGAAACACATAGGCTCTCCACAGTTTGTCTGACCGTATGTGAGTGTTTGTGTGCCTGCCTCTCTGTCTGCCTTTCTATACGTGTATGTGTGTGCGTGTGTGTGTGTGATTAAGTGTTCACATGTGCACCTGTGCATGTTTCTCTGTGTGTGATTATTTGCGTGTGGAAATGCATTTGTGTGTGTGTGTTTCTGTTTCTGTTTTTCAGAAAAAAACAGTGTTTATTTTGCGTTGTATATGTTTGAGAGAGCGAAAAAAGAATGGGAGATAGAGTGGGTGGGGGAGAGAAAGAGAGAGAAATCTGTCCGTTTTCGTGTATGTGATTCTGTGCGTGTCTATCCAAGTGTGGCTGATGTGTGTGTGTGTCTCTGTGTGTGTGTCAATGTGTGTGTGTGTATGTGTGCATTTGTTCATGTGCGTGTGTTTGTGTGTGCGTGAGAAAGAAAGAGAATTTGAGTGTGTCAGTGTGAAATACAGTAATGTACATTTACCCACACACATACTCTTACATACATACACACACACACACACACACACACACACACAAGCACCTGCACGCACAAAAACATACAAACATAGACATGAACGCGCAGAAGCACGTTGACACAAAGACACTCCCACACAAACACATTCTTGGTCACACAGGATGTCTCAATCATATGGAAAAACACAGGCACACAAGCAAAACCACACACACGAACCGAAACGCTTACCTGGGCACACACAGCCTAAACTGACATAGGCACACAGTGGCCATGTGTGTCTGAGTGTGTATGAGCGCGTCTGTGTGTGTGTGTCTGTGTGTGTGTGTCTTTGCCTGTGTTTGGTTTTCTGTCTTTACGTGTGTGTTTGTGTGCAGATGTATAAGTGCGTGTGTGTGTTTTTATGATTACGTGTGCACATGGCTACTTGTTTGTGTTTCTCTGTATGTGACTCTTAGTGGGTGTGTGTGTGCATCTTTATGTACGTGAGTGTTTCTGAGAGAGTGACATTGTTTTTTTTGCACTGAATGTGTGTGTCAATGGGTTTTGGTGTGTGCATGTGTGTGTTCACATATGCGTGGGTGTGTTTCAGTACGTGTGCGTGTTTTTGTATTTGTGCCTATCTAGTTCTGTGTGCATGTTTATGTGTGTGTGTGTGAGGGAGAGTGTGTTTTGTGACAGTGTGCCTGAGTGAATGTGTGATCCTGTGTGTGCATGCTTGTGTGTGCGTCTGTGCAGGTATGTGTTTTAGCATGTATATATGTGTGCATATATGAGTGTCTATTTATGTGCCTGTGTGTGCACGTATACGTGGGAGAGAGAGAAAGCGAGAGAGAGAGAGAAAGAGGGAGAGAGTGATGCCTGTCTGTTTCTGTGTATGGGATTGTGTGCGTGTGTGTGCACGTGTGCGTGTTTTTATGTGTGTCTGTGTATGCATGTTGGTGTGTGTGTGTGTGTGTGTGTCAACAGTTGTTAGTGCGTGTGTGTGTGTGAGTGTGTGTGTGTGTGTGTGTGTGTGTGTGTGTGTGTTGCAACATTTGTGTGTGTGTGTGTGTGAGTTTATTTCAAAATGCTGCTTGTTTGTGTGTGCTTCGGTATGTATGTGTTCCTGTAATGCGAACTTGCACATTCATGTTTCTTTCTGTATTTGTCATTGTGCATGTACATGTGTTTGTGTGTATGTGTATGTGTGCGTGTGTGTCTGTGTCTGTGTGTGTGTGTGTGTGTGTGTGTGTGTGTGTGTGTGTGTATGTGTGTGTGTTTGTGTGTGCCTTTCTATGGGTGGGTTCATGTGTATTTGTGTGTTATTCTGTGTGTGTGACAGAGAGAAAGAGAGAGCAAGGAAGACAAATATATATAGAGAGAGTGACAGAGTGGGAAAGAGAGAGAGAGAGAGAGAGTGAATGAGGCGCGTGTGATTCTGTATTTGAGATTGTCTCTGTGAGTAAATGTGTGAGAGTGAAACTTTGTGCGTCTGTGTTTCAATGTGTATTTCGATTTCAGAGCATGCATGTCTATTTTTCTTAATGTGTGTAACAGAGCTTTATTGTGAGTGCATGTGTGTATTGGGTTGTATGTGTGTGCATGTGAGTGAGCAATGTTAATGTGTGAGTTATTCCGTGTCTGAGCCTGCTAGTGCTTGTGTTTGTTCACATGGGTGTGTGTGTTTGCGTGCATGGCTGTGAGCGTGTGTGTGTGTGTGTGTTTGTTATGCAACTGTGTTCGTGTGTGCATGTGTCGTAGCGGGTATGTGAGTTCTTGAGTGTTTGAATGGCTGCATCTGTGTGAGAGTGTGTGCATGTTATTGTTTGTGTGTGTCTGCATGTATTTTTCATTGGGTGTCTGTGCCTGTGTGTGCATGTGAGCATATGTATTAGAGCAAGTGTTTTTGTGTGTGTTTGTGTCTGCGTGTGTGTCTGCTTCCGTGTGTGTGTGCCTGTGTGAATGTGCGCGTGTTTGCAAGAGAGAGGGGAAGAGTGAAAGAGATTGAGTCATTGTTTGATTGTATTTGAAATACAGACACGTACACATGATGACACACATAATATCATACATGCACACACACACAAACACACAGACATTCAGGCAGAGGAGAACACATACAAGCAAAACAATGACATACAATAACTGTCTCCCTCTCACACACACATCCAAATTCATGGAGACATGCACAGGCACACAGGCCAAAATAAACATACGTGCCAACATACATAACCAAATAAATGAACATGCAGCCCCACACTGACGCTCACAAACACTATCCATGTGTGTGTGTATTAGATTGGTGTGTGTGTGAGTACATATGAGTGAGTAATGTGAGTGTGAGTTATTCCGTGTCTGTGCCTGTTAGTGGTTGCGTTTATTAAGATGTATGTATTTGTATGTGTGTCGTTTTGCCAATACGTGTGTGCATGTTTGTGTGTGTCCGTGTATGTATGTGTTTGTTTGTGTATATGTGTGTGTGTGTGAGAGAGAGAGAGACAGAGAGGGAGAGAGTGTTCTTGAATGTTTGTGTGTGAGTGAATGCATACGTTTCACCATGCGAGTGTTTGTGATTGCATTTGTGTGCGCATGTTTACATGTGTGTTTGTGTGTGTGAGTGATCATGGTTTTTATGCGTTTTTTGCAGGATGTGTCCTTCGATGCCTAGCCCTTCAATCATATTGCGTTCATAATTGCCCTTGTGAAGTGTGTGTGTATCTGAGTGTGTTTTCTTGTTTGCATGAGGGTGTGTACATGCGTGCATGCTTTGTTGTGACCGTTTGCCTGTGTTTGAGTGTGTGTGTGTGTTTTTTTTTGTTTATGTTTCTGAGAGCGAGTGTTGCTTATATTCAATTTTGTAGAACGTATGGGGTAGTGTGTGCAAGCAAGCGTGTTTGTTGGTTGGCATTGCTTATGTGCGTGCATGTGAGTTTGTGAGTGTGAGAGCGGATGAGAAAGACATAGAGACAGAGAGACCTTCTCTGTGTGTGTTTTTTGTGTGTTTGCAAGCATGTGACTGTATGTGAATGTCTGTATGTTTGTGTGTCTGTGAAAATGTGTGTGTTTATGTGTTTGTGTGCAGCTGTGCATCATTTTGTGTGTGTGAGTGTGTACATATATGAATGGCGGCATCAGAATGGTTCCGTGAGAGTACGTGCGTGAATGTGTGTGTGAGAGTCTGTGTGTGAGTGTGTGTGCTTGAGAGTGTATGTTTTAGTGTGTGTGTTTGAGTTTGTGTGTATGTCTGAGTGAAAGTGTAGTTGTGTGTTTGCGTGTTTATGCATGTGTGTGCACACGTGCACGTGCGTGTATGAGCAAGAGAGAGAGAGGGAGAGAGTTTGTTCATTGATTTATGTGTATGTTTTGTTTGCGTGTGTATTTGTGTGTGTTTGTTTCTCAGAGGTTGTGAGTGAGAGAAAGAGAGGAAGTATTCCGATGAAAATGCCTGTATATCTCAATATTTATACACGTGTTTCTGCATGTGCATGTGTGTTCATGTGATAGTGTCTCTGTATTTGTGCGAGAGTACTGGACTGAGAGAGTGTCTGCGTGCGTGTATAGAAGGATGTTCCTGCATTTATTTGAGAGTGTGTTTGTGTGTAGATGTCTGTACGTGATTTAACGTGGTCATGTGTGTCCACGCGTGTGCTTGTGTAAGTGTGTGTGTGTGTGTGTGTGTGTGTGTGTCGGTGTGTGTGTGCCTGTATGTTGGTCCTTCAGCTTTTCTATGTATTTTGTGTGAAAAAAATGTCTATATGTGCTTGTGTGTTTCCGCATTTGTTAGTGCATATGTGCGTGCATATGATTGTTTTTATGGGTGCTGATTGAGTGTGTGGATTTTTAAGAGTGAATGTGTTTGTTTCTGTGCGTGTGTGTGTGCTCGAATGTGTGCGCGCACCTGTGTGCTTATATGTGTGTACCTATGCATGTGTTCACGAATGTGTGCGTGTCCATGCGAGCTTCTGTGAGTGTCGGTGCTTATGCGTACATGTAATTGTGTGTATGAGTGCTTTAGTTTGTGTGTGTGTGTGACTGAGTGCGTCTGATATGAATGTGAGCGTGGGTGGGCGAAAAAATGGATGTGACAATTTCCGTGTTTGAAAATGTGTGTGTGTGGTTTTGTGTGCGTGTATGCGAGAGGGAGAGAATGACAGAAGGGAGGGAGAGCGATATATTTTCTGTGTGTTTCTGTGTGTGCGTTTGTGTGTGTGTTTGTGTGTGTGTGTGTGTGTGTGTGTGTCTATGTCTATGTGAGATGCCATATTTGTTTGCATGCTTGAGTGTGTCTATCTCATTGTCTGTTTGTTTTATTCTGTGTCGATGTGTGTGTACATGTGAGTGCTTCTGATCTGGTGAGTGTTTAAGCTTGTAGGTTCCTGTGTCCAAATGTGTCCATATGTACGAGTGCTTTTGTGTGTTCCTGCATGTGGGTGTGCGTGTGTGTGCGTGTGTGTGTGTGTTTGTGGGTGCGTGTGTGTGTGTTTGTGCATGTGAGTTTGCGTGTGTGTGGTGGGGAAGGTGAGACAGAGAGGGAGAGTGTATGTCAATGTGTTAGTGACCGAAAGCGTGTGAGTGTGCTTCTGTGGGTGTCGGCACTTATGCGTGCGTGCATGCCAGTGTGCATATGAGTGCTTGAGTATGCCTGTGTGCGTGTGCCTGAGTGCGTGTGATGTGAGTGTTTGCGTGTGTGACTGAGAGCATGTGTGTGAGAATGTTTGTTTTCGATAGTGTCTGTGTGTGTAAGTGTGCGTGTGTGTGTAGTGTGTTGCTGTCTGCATGGTGTAATTGTGTGTGAGAGAGAACTAGTTTTTGGTGGCGGGTGTTTGCATGTCAGTGCATTTTGGTACTGTGTGCTTGCAGCCGTGTGGGGCGGAGGGTTTCATTTGTGAATGTTTCTGTACTTGTTTTTTTGGAATGTACACTATTTCAGGCTGTGTCAGAGAATGTGTTACAGCTTGTGTGTGATGGTCTATATATGTTTGGATAGTCTTTGTTTGATGGTGTGTATGGTTAGTGGGTGTGTTTTTGTGTGTGTGTGTGAGAGAGAGTGTGTGTGAATGCGTTAGTGATTGCATGAATTTGTGAGTGTGCCCCTGAGTGTCAGTCCTTGTGCGTGAGTGCATGTCAGTGTTCATATGAATTTTTTAGTTTGTCTTTGTGCGAGAGACTGAGTGAGAGTGATGTGAGTTTGAGCGTGTGTGGGTGAGAGCATGTGTGCGCGAATACTTGTTTAATGCTATGCGGGTGAATCTGTGTTATTGTATGTGTGTGTGTGTGCGTGTATGTGTAGGCATGCATGTGTTTTTGAGCACGTGTGTCTCTGCCTTTGTTATTCAGCGTTGCAGCTAGTGTTTGTGTGACAATGCTTGTGTGTGACAGTGTGGGTCTGCATGTGTTTGTATGCTTAGGTGCGTGCATGTGTGTGTTTGTATGCATGTGTGGTCTGTTTGTGTGCATGTGTGTGTTTCGATGTCTGAGTTTATGTCTTACTGTCAGTGAATTTCTGTGAATCTGTGTGTATGTGCATGTGTTTTTTTGTGCATGTCTGTGCATTAATTTAAGTGTGTGTGTGTCCATGTGAGGAAGAGTTCAGTGTTCATCTGACAGAGTGCCTGTGCGTGTCAGTTTGTGTCCGTATGTCGGTGAGCTTGTGTAGGTGCATATGTGTGTTCATGTCTGTTTGTGAATGTATTTGTTTGTGTGCATTTGTATGTAAGGATGTGATTGTACTGGAGGGGCTGCAGAGGAAATTCACCAGGATGTTTCCTGGGATGAAACATTTAACCTATTAAGAGAGGTTGTATAGACTGGAGTTGTATTCGTTGGAGCAGAGAAGACTGAGGGACGACCTGATCGAGGTGTACAAGGTTATGAGGTGCATGGTCAAGGTGGATAGCGAGCACCTGTTCCTCTTAGTTGAAGGGTCAGTCACAAGGGAGCATAATTTCATGGTGAGGGGCAGGAGGTTTAGAGGGGACGTGGGGAAAAACTTTTTTACCCAGAGTGTGATGACGGTCTGGAATGCAATGCCTGGGAGGGCATTGGAGGCGGGTGGCCTCACATCCTTTTAAAGGTACGTGGATGAGCACTTGACACGTCACAACATTCAAGGCTGTGGGCCAAGTGTTGTTAAATGTGATTAGGTAGTTAGGCCAGGTGTTTCTAACGTGTCGGTGCAGACTCAATTGACCGAAGGCATCTTCTGAACTGTGATCCTGTGATTCTGTGATTCTGCGTTTGTAATTGTTTGTGTGTTTTTGAGAGAGAGTGAGAGTGAGAGAGAAAGAGAGAGAGGGAGAGGAGATATAGCTTATTAGGTCGACTGTTAGCTTGTCAGCTGTACTGTTAACGAATGTATGAATGACTATAGGTGTGTGAGTGTTTCTGTGTTTGCTGGTGAATGTCTACGCGCATGTTTGCATGTCTATGAGCGTTGATTGAGTGTATGAATGTGGGATTGTGAGTGCATGCGTTTTTGCATGTGTGTGCGTGTGTCTGAGATAGAGAGGCACAGACAGACAGAGAGAAAAAAGGGGTTGGAGAGAGAAATATAATTTTTGGGCGTGTTTGTGTTTGGTTGTGTGTGAGAGAGTCTCTGCCAGAGCATGTATCTCATTCTGTATCTCTGTGTTACTGTAAGCCCATGTCTGTGTGCATGTGAGTGTTTGCATTGTTTGAGTGCTTGAGCTTGTGAGTACCTGTATTTCAATGCGAGCGTATGTTTCTCTTTTTAAATATGTTCCTGATTGTGTTTCAGGACCTGTGTAGGTGTGTGTGTATGTGTGTGTGTGTGTGTGTGTGTGTGTGTGTGAGTGTCCATGTGCATTTGCGTTTTACTGTGATTGTGAGTGTGTGTGCTTTTGTGTTTCATTGGGGATGTGCGTGTGTGTGAGAGAGAGTGAGAAAGAGAGAGAGAGATAGAGAGTGGGGGGCAGTTTAAGTGAATGTGCTAAGGACTGCATGCGTGTGTGTTTGTGTGCGCTTCTCTGAGATTTGGCACTTGTGCGTGTGAACATGTTAGCCTGTGTACGAGTGCTTGAGTGTGTCTGTCTGAGTGTGCTTGATCTGAGTTTGAGCGTGTGTAGGTGACAGCATGTGTGGAAGAATGTCTGCATTTGACAGTTGATGTTTGCGTATGAGTGCGTGTTTGTGTTTCTGTCTTCAAATGTGATTATGTATGGTAGAGAAAGAAATATATATGGAGAAAGTTAATTTTTTGGGGGTATGTGTGTGTTGGTCAGCGTATTTTTTTAGTGTGTGTGCCGGAGTGTGGAAATGGAGTGTGGTATGTGTTTTTACGCACCTGTTTATTGCATATCTGCAATTTTTCAGAGTGTGTGTGTGTGCATGTGTGTGTGTGTGTGTGTGTGTGTATGGGTGTTTGTGTGTGTGTCTGTGTGTGTGCGTGTGTGTGTGTGTGTGTGTGTGCGCGCGTGTGTGTGTGTGTGTGTGTGTGTGTGTGTGTGTGTGTGTGTGTGCGTGTGTGGGTGTGTGTGTGCACGTGTGTGGTTGTGTGTGCGTGTGTGTGTGTGTGTGAGTATTTGTGTGTGCTTGTGTTTGTGTTTGTGCATGTGTGAGAGATAGTGTGTGTGAATCCGTTAGTGAATGTATGCATGTGTGTGCACCTCTGTGTGTGGGTGCTTGTGCGTGTGTGCATGTCAGTGTACATACGAGTGCTTGAGTATGTCTGTGTGTGCGACGTAGTGCGTGTGATGTTAGTGTGAGCGTGTGTGGGTGAGAGCATGTGTGTGAGAATGTATGTATTGTTATGTGTGTGTGCTTGTGTGCTTTGTGTATGAGTGTATTAGTGTTTTTGTTTGTGAATGTATGTGTTTTTGAGCATGTCTGTCTCTGCTTGTGTTTTTCAGTGATTAAGCGAGTGTTTGTTTGACAGTGCATGTGGGTGAAAGTCTGAGCCTGTATGTGTCAGTGTGCATAGGTGCCTGCATGTGTTTCCTTGGATGTATGTGTTATGTGTGTTTGCGTGTCTGTGTGTGTGTTTCTGTATTATGTCAGTGCATGTGTGTGTGTGAGAATGTATGCGCGTTTCTGTCTGCTTGCCTGTGCATTTATATATGTGGGTGTTTATGTGTGAGGGAGAGACAGTGTTGATGTGACAGAGTGTTCTTGAGTGTCAGTTTGTGTCCGTGTGCTGGTGTCCTTCTGTGTGAGCATATGTGTGTTCATATGCAACTGTGTATGTGTGTGCATTTGTCTTTGCATATGTGATTGTGTTTGTGAGGCAGAGATAGAGAGAGAGACAGAGAGAGAGAGAGAGAGGTTATTTAGTTTTGTGTGAGTTTGTCAGAGTGTTTATTATTTACTTTGTGTATGTGTAGGTTCCTGCGGGCACAGGGTTGCATACGTGAGTATTTATGTGTGAGTTTTTGTTTTCATTTCTGCATGTGCACTTTTCCAGTGTGCATGTGTGTGAGAGTGTTTGTGAATTTTTCTTTGAGTTTTTATATGTGGAGAGTGTTTACTTGAGGGATTGTGTGTGTGTGTGTGTTTGACTGTGTGTGTTTGTGTGTGTGCGTGAGTGATTATATGCATGTGTGCTTTTACGTGTGTGTTTGATTGTGTTTGCAAGTGCAAGCGAGTGTGCATGTGTTGTAGCTTCTTTCAGTGCTGGTACGTTTATACGTGCATGTGAGTGTATGTGTTGATGTGAGAGAGAAGGACAGAGGAACAGAGGCATTGTGTCTGTGTGTGTGTGTGTGCTTGCGTGTGTGTGCGTGTGTGTGCGTGTGTGTGCACCAGTTCTTACATGTGAGTGTGTCTCAGTCTCAATATGTCTGTGTGTGTATGAGCATACGTTAATGTAAGTGTCAGTGTGCACCTGTGAATGTTTGTGAGCGTGTAAATATTTGGATGCTTGTGAGTGCATGAGGAGGTGCACATGAGGGCTTGCATCAGATTGTGTTCGTGAGAGTTTGTGCATGAAAGTCTGTGTCAGACTGTGTTTTGAATGTGTGTGTTTGAGGATGTGTTTGTGCGTGTGTGTTGTGTTTGAGCGAGTGGATGCGTGTATGTTTGCGTGTGTGTTTTGATGCACGAGGGAGAGGGAGATGGAGAGAAAGATAGTTTTAGCATTGTTGAGGTTATGTGCAATTGTGTGCGTGTGTTAATGTTTTTTCTGTGTGATTCCCAGGGTGTGCGAGTGAAGGAAAGAGAGGCCGTGTTTTGTTGACAATGTGTGTGCATCTCATTGCATTCACGTACTTCTGCGTGTGCATTTGTACTCATGAGACTATGTGTTTGTTTCTGTGAATGTTGTTGAGTTTGAGGCTCCCTGCGTGAGTGGGAGTGTTTGATCACACATGCGCGCACGTGTGTGTCTGTGTGTGTGTGTTTGTGACTGTGTGTACAGGTGAGAATCATTTGCCTTAACTTTTACGTGGTGTTTTCCTCACTCCTAGGCTAGCAGGTGTTTCCCATCACTCATTGCTCTTGACAAGCGTTTGTATCATTGTGTCATCCTCTGCGTGCATGTGTGCGAGCGTGTGTGTGCTTGAGTATGTGAGTGTGTGCCTGTATGTTTCGTTTTGTGTGTGTCTATGTGTGTGTGTCTATGTGTGTGTGCTTGTGTGTGATATGTGCATATGCTTGTTTGTGCATGTGTGTGTTTTTATATTTGTTTGTTTCTGCTTGCGCTGGTGTGTGTGTGTTTGTTGATTGTGTTTCTCTCCATGCGTGTTTGTGTGTGAGTTTAATTCAGTTTCTGTGTATTTGTTGTTTTTGTATTTGTGTGTTCCTGTTTTTGTGGGCATGTGTCTTTCTTTCTGTGCATCTGCGTGCGTTTGTCTCTGTGTGCATACAAAATAATAAGTGGCCTCCCCTTGGAACCCTCTACCACACCAATGCTTTCTTTAAAATGCCTTAAGCAAGGCATCACCACCAGGGTTTGCACCCTCCTTCCGATGTCCCTCTCCCCTATGTCACCACATACATTCAAGTTGTCTTCCACGCTATCACAAAATTCAATTTCTCCAAAATTCACTCTAAAATTCACTCAAAAGAGCATTTTCCCAGGTTCTGTTTCTTCTTTATATAAAGTGTATATTTGGGTATTAGGCTTGTTGCCCTCCAGTTCATTCAGGGACCGTTTATTTTTGCTTGACACCTGCTCTCTACCATTTTGCCACAGTCTCTCTTGAGTCCTGCTGTGTCTATGCCGTGAAGGGTGATGGCTGCGCGTCTCACCTTTTGAATCCCTCTTGCAAGGCAACAGCCCAATTTACCCTCTTCTTGTTTAATTCACTTCAATTCAAGTCGTAAATCTGTCAGTAGAAATGAAGGCACCTTTCAAGTGTGAAGCTAAAACTCAACTTTACAATTTGGTAACACACCAGTACAGAAATACCCATCAAACTTTAAGTTATAAAGCTAATCGAATCCTTACGTTAACAAATACAAATATAACAGACTTGATCTCTCTCTATTCCTTAAGTGTTTGTGTGTGTGTGCATACATGTGTGAGTGTGAGACTGGGGGTGTTTTTTAAAATTAATTTTTATGGAATGTGGACTTCCCTGGCTTGGCCAACACTTATTACCCAGAAATAGTGGCCCTCCAGAAGAATTTGTATCTTTGTGTGTTTCAGTGAGTGTATCTCAGTGTTTGTGTGCATAACACTGCATGTGCGTATGTGTGTGCGTATGTATGCGTGTGTGTGTGTGTGTCAGAGAGAGAGAGAAAGAGGGAGAGAGAGAGAGAGAGAGAGAGAGAGACAGAGAGAGAAGGAGTTTGTGAGGGTTCGTGAGTGTGTCCACCAGTAAAAAACGTGGGGAGAAGGTTTCAGTATCCTACCTCTCTCGGATGCCTGTAATTGAAGACCACCCTCAGTTCTTCCTAGTTGTCCTGAGATCCCCGCCATTCATGACTTCTCCCATCACCCCTATTCCCTGCATTGATCCGTTAACCGCTGAATCACCATTTGGTCCGCCTTTTAAGTTGTACACTCCTGTTGACCTTTACTCCCTTCCCTCCTCAACGCCAGTGTTCATAATTAATTCATTGCATCCTTCCAATGTATCACAGAGCATCCTGTTGTTCTGTCATGTTCACTTAATTCAATAAATCTAACGGTGCAGTTAAACGTTTAAAATTATCTATAACTCCTTAATCAAACAGGTAACTTGTTCCCCAGCCAAATGTATAATATCAGTATTTATTTCATTTACTTACAGCGAGCTTAATCACAATTGTGATCCTGAAGTTCAAGAACTGTGGCTTTTCCAAATGTGTCACTTGTTACCTGTGGCCATGGCAGTGGCGGATCTACTGGTCATTATCCTGGACTTGATATTGAGGCACATTCCGATTGTTTTTCGTGAGCAGTATTACTTCCTGTATTCGACCGACATGTGTAATATCCACGCTGTCCTGCTTTATGCAGCCACTGACTGTTCTGTCTGGTTCACCATCACTTTCACCTTTGATTGATCTGTGGCCATTTGTTATCCGAAGCTGAAAATTAAATATTGCTTTGAGAAAACCGCATCTGTGGTTCTGGGAACAGTGGCTCTGCTGAGCTGTTTGAAGAACATTTCCTGGTATTTTGTGTTCACAGGTTCGTATTTGCTGATGAATGTCCCGTGGTTCTGTGATGTCTCAATGTATGTTCGGGTCTCTAGGCTCTGGGCAGCAATCGAATTCCTCCACCACATTCTAACCCCGTGTGTCCCATTTGTCCCGATTCTGCTGCTCAATGTTCTCATCGTCAGACACATTTTAATGAGCAGCAGAGCCCGCAGGAGACTCCGGGCTCACAGCAGTGGGGAGAATCCCAAAGACCCAGAGATGGAGAGTCGAAAGAAATCCATCATTTTACTGTTTGTGATCTCGGCAAATTTTATCCTGTTATGGTCAACGTTAATGGTTTATTCCATATGGAGGCGGATGTGGAATTTCGGGTTAGATGTTGTTCATTTAGATTGGTTTGTTGTGGAATTGGGCTTCATGCTACAGCTCCTGAGCTGCTGCACTAACAGTGTAATTTATGGTTTAACACAGAACCCGTTCAGAAAGCAGTTGAAGAATGTTTTACTCCAATTCTTCAATTCTTTAAATTATGTGAAGATCTCAATCACTGAGAGTCCCCATTGGCCGGGCTGCCTTTCCATCAAGGATACCCCTCATTGATTGGATAGGGGGGAAAAACAACGCTTTACTTTTGTGCCATGCCATTTTCCGGTACTTTAGTGACAATCAAAGTGACGAAAGCTCACATTTCCCCTGATACTGCCTGTCAGTGCTTATTAACGCCCCTAGCGTTACACCTCTTTTCTCTCCATCTCTCTCTCTCCCTCTCTCTCTCTCTTCAGCACAAGCAGCTCTTGGAGCGGACATTTCAGGTCCCAAACATCCTTCCACATTTTCAGCAAAATCTCGTCATCTTGCACGGGACATTATACACCATCAATTCGTTTCTCCCTCCCCCAAGGCTTCCTTAACTGCCTCTGCAAAGTCCCTGTGCAGGGTTGTCGCCTTCTCCCGACCTGGTACGTCCGCAGGTTTCGCTCAGTATCCACTTCAAGACTGCAGTGCTAAACGTCTCCAGATATCCCCTGGGCATTTACCTTTCACCCGTATGTGGATATCAAGGGGATGCATGGCATGGAAAGCTTGCATTTCTCGCAGTTTTTTCCAAAAGTCTGGGTTGTTATGCATTCTCAGTAGTTCTTTAAGCAAAATCTGCTTATCCCCCGGGCTGAATGGTGCGTTCTTAAATTTCTCCGTAACTGTCTCAATCTCCCAATCTTTCCCCTATTCCTCATTCCCCTTTCCCCGTTCGGTTTTTAATTAGCCTTTCCTGGCATTATTTTTCCTAACAGTTACTGCCATAGGGGCAATGGTATTCAAACGGGCACAGTGGGACAATTGGTTCATATGAGGGTTTTGTCCCAACTCCATCATAGTTTTCTCCCTCGGAACTCACCTCCTCTTGATCATTATCCCTACATGCTGCCGCCACTGCCCTGATCTGTCCTGAAATTGACTTTGACTCTCTCTCTCTAATCCACTGGAAATTAGTATTAACCCGTTTGCACATCTTCAGGTACAAGATAATAATAACCATCACCACTTTATTTTCCTTATCATTTTTCAGCTCGAAGTACCACTTTTATTGTTTTCCGGGGTTTCCTTTTGGTTTGCACCCCTCCTTCTGCACTTTTTGATTAGTTTTGACTGCTGTTCCACTATGAATCTCATAATGGAGTCCGCGGTTCCCCAGTCATCTTCCATTGCTAGATTCTGTTTCCCTGACAGCCTTCGGTTCTTATTCCCGTCTATCTCTGTGCGCTCTGTTTGTGCGGCTCTAACTACTGAGTTACTTGCGGTATGTGCGGTTTCACTTATTGCACTGGGGTCTGGCCTGTCAATGCGACTTCGGTTATGATTATATTTCATACCGTAACCCGCCAGCACGGTTCCGCCTCCTACCCTGGGGCCTCTTATCTCCTCTCCTGAGTCCTTCTCCGGATTTTTATGAAACTTAACTGGACCGTTCTCCGGAAGGCATACTGCACTAACTATGGGAGGTAAACGAATATACTCACCCACTTTGCAGAACCGTCGCGAGGATCCGATCCAAGTATCCTGCCGACTACGCCAAACTGCTGTGGTCACTTTGACAAACGGACCACAGGAGTCTCAGGTACAGGTCACGATCGTTTATTCGAGCAATTGCAAGGAAAGCACCATCTTAATGCAGTTTGAGATACCACTCTGCTAAATTTCAAATGTTCAAAATGTTTATACATAATTGGTAATGTACACGAGCAGTTTGCAGATTCCGATCTCGGCAACATATAGTTTACATTAAACAAACATCTCGGGAAACCGCTACATGCATCATATGACCCTATGTTTCACCCAGGCAGAGACCTTCCATCCTACCTAAGCTGGGACCATCTGTTTTTTTCCCCTCTCTGTTGAATAACACACTTAATCTTAGTTCTTTTCGAACCTTAGTCTCTGGTCAAACACCCTAGACCTTGCTGGTTATTGCAAACCCTAACGGTGTACAAAGTTGAGAGTGAATAAGTTTCATCTGGTTTAACTGTTTAATTGTTGATTTAGTGGTTTGTGCTGGCCTGCCTATAGATTCTAATATTTGAAATCCATTCCCTTATAACGAATCGTCCCTCACCATAAATTCTCACTTACTTTCTTCCCCCTAACAGTATGAAACCAAAACTGCATGCATTACTCTAGGGCAGCCTCTCCATGGTCCTTTACAGCTGCAGTAAGGCAACCTTCGCTCCTGTACTCAAGTCCTTTTCAAGTGAAGGCTAACGAACCATTTGCCTTCTGAATGCTTGATGGACCTGCATGCGTGCTTCAGTGATTGTTGTACTTGGACACCCGGGTCTCCTTGTACGTTAATATTTCCGATACTATCAGCTTAGAAATAATAATCTGCAATTCTGTTTGTCTACTGAAGTGAATAATTTCACAATATTCACGTTATTCTATTATACTGATTCTGCCATTCATTTTCCCACTCACCTAAATTGTCACAATCAACTTCAAGCCTCTAATAACCTCCTCATCGCTAACATTCCCATCAAGGTTTGTGTCGTCAGCAAACTTAGAAATATATTTGGATCCGTCATTCCAATCTCTGATATATACCATGAAATGAAATGGCCCAAGCAGTGATCCCTGTGGTATCTCACTCTCTGTCACTCTGAAAAGACCTATTTGCTCCTCCGAAATTCTGCTTCTTGCCTTCCAAACAATTGTCAATCCAAGCTAATATATTTCCCCCAATCCCATGTATTGTAATTTTGCTTCCGACCCTCTTATTTGGAACTTCATCAAAGGTTTTCTGATAATTCAAATACATCACATCTCCTCCTTCACCCTTACCTATTCTGCTAGTTACATCCTCAAAGTCTCCAGCAGGTTTGTCAAACATGATTTCCCTTTCATAAATCCACGGTGGCTTTGTGCAATCCCGTTGATGTTTCCGAACTTTTCTGTTATCACATCCATTATAGTTGATTCTCACATTGTGCAGTTCTGATGTTAGGCTAACCGCTCTCTTATTCGCTATGTTTCCTCTCCCTTCATTTTGTTTAATAGAGTGGGGTTATATTTTTCCACCTTCAAATCTTTCGGGACTGGTCGACTCCCAAATCTGCCCCGCGTTTCTCCCTCTACACTCACCGCCTCTCCCGCTTACCCAGTCTCTCTCTCCAGCTCTCTAATCATCGCCATACTCTTAGCCATCTTTCACCTCATCTGTCTTGCATTCCCACCCTCCATTGCAATTTATCCCAATCACTTCTATCCTTGTTTGCTCCCGGTTGACCATCCAAACTACCCACTCCTTCCAACTGATTCCTTGATCTGACCTCTCTCTCCATCACTGACCCTCAATCTTCTTCTCGCCATTGTATCTCTCCCCATTCCCGTTTACTCCATCCCTCCAATTCAGCCAATGAATCTTCCCCCACTCCATTTCCTACAAATCCCTCTATCCCCTGCTTTCTTCCTCTAAACATTTCCCCTCCAACCATCCTTCCAACTGCCATTCCCCGTTTTGCTAATTATCCCCATTCCCTATTTACACCCTTCATAACCTGGCCCCCTCTCTGACATTCCCTTCCTCTATTTCTTATTCTGTCTCACTCCCGATCTACCTCCCAACCTTTCAACCACCCCCCTCACACATTATTTTGCTGCAAAACTCTCCTCCCAAAGCAACCCTATTTTCACCTCCTGCCCTCTCCCTCTTCTTGTCTTCCAGCTGCCTTAAATAATCTCCAGCCACCTGCCTCTTGTATCACTTTTCTCCGCTTTCCTCCAGTCTTGCAATAACTGTTCGCTCTCCACTCCTCCTTCTCTCACTCTTAATCCATCCCTATCTGCCTCTCCACCTTTCTCTGCCTTCCTTGCGATTTGCCCCTCCTTCTCACTCATCCACACCATCGCATTGTTCCCCTCACATATATGCCATCACCATCGCCCCCAACTTAAGCCTCCTTCACGTTATTTTCTGCTCTTACACTGCTCCAATCCCTCCCAGTCACCAACACTCTCGTACACTCACCTCGATCACTCTCACCACACCTCATTCACTTTCACCACACCTCAATCTCTCTGCCCATACCCATTCTTCTTCGCTCCTCATCACTGCCCCTAAAACCTAAGCTCCCTCTCCCTGCCAAACTTTCCCAATTCTACTCTTCCCCTAATCGTCCTCCTGCCACGCTTTCCATTTCCCCAGATACACCCCTGCACAATCACCCATCCTACCACATCAGCTCCAAGTCTGTTGCATCGTCAGGACCCTTGAGGTTTCCTCTTCCCCCTTACCCCCTCGCTCAATTGCATCCCACTACCCAAATCCCTTCTCTTTGCCCCTCCCAGTGATTCATACCGAAAAATGCAGGGTGGCAAGCTGGGGCATGATGCTCAATGAGGCTTTGTTTAGGGAATTCAAGGGACACTCAGCTCCTAACCTCATTACAGCCTCTTTTCAAACGTGGGCAAACGAGTTGAACTCTAGAAGTGAGGTAAAGTGACTGCCCATTAATTCAAGTCAGCATTTGCACGAGTGTTACATCAAGGAGCCCCAGCAAATCTGGAGGCAGTGGGAATCAGGAGGAAAACACTCTGCTGGCTGGATTCACGTTATTTTCTTCTCTTACCCTGCTCCACTTCCCTTCCAGTCACCAACACTCTCGTACCCTCACATCGTTCAGTCTCCTTCATACTAACACAAAGGATGATGGCTGTATTTGTCGGAGGTCAATCCTCTCAACTCCCTGATATCACAGCAGGATTTCGTCAGGGTTGTGTCAGGAAACAACCAACTATATCCGCTTCATCAATGATCTTTCTTCCATCATAAGTAATGAGTGGGGATTTTCCCTGATGATTACACAATGTCCAGCAACATTCGGGGCTCCTCAGATATTGAAGCAGTCCATATCCAAACGTAGCAAGACCTGTACAATATCCAGGCTTGGGCTGATAATTAGTAAGTGACTTTCACGCCACACAATTGCCAGGCAATGACCATGTCAAACAAGAGAAAATCAAGCCATCGTCCCTTGACTTTCATTGGCATTATCATTACCGAATCCACTACTATGAACATTCTGATACCGTTGACCAGGATCAAGACTGGACTTGCCATGTGAATACTGTACTTATAACAGCAGGTCAGAGGCTAGCAACCCTTCGTCGAGTAATGTACCTCCTGAACCCGCATAACCAGTCCAAATAACCAAGGAAATAGTAAAGAGTTTAATGGAATACCCTCCACTTGCACTGATGGGAGCATCTCCCACAACACTCAAGAGGCATGACACCATGCAGGACTGAGCAGCCAATGCATTGGAACCTCTTCCACAAACATTCACTCCTTTCACCACCGAAGTACAGTGGCAGCAGTATGTAACATTTACAACATGCACTGCCGACGCTCAGGAAGTCTGCTTCGGGAGCATTTTCCACTCTCACGACCATTGCCACATAGAAGGACAAGGGCAGCAGAGAGATGAGAACACCAAATCCTGGAAGTTTCCCTCCTTGCAACCGACATCGTGTGTTGGAAATATATTGCCATTCCTCCACTATCGCTGGGCCAAAATCCTGGAACTCCCTTCTAACAGCACTGTCGGCAAATAGGTGGACTGCAGTGGTTCAAGGAGGCAGCTTATCACTACATTGTCAACGGAAAAAAGGGATGGGAAATAAGCGCTGGCCAAGCCAACGACGTTCACATCCTACGAATGAGTATAAATGAAATAGGGTGTGTGTGTCTAAAGTGGAGATGAAGGTGATCATATATGATTGTTTTGAATGCTGGGGAGAATCAATGGGCGAAATGTCCAGGCCTGCACCTGTTTCTTATGATCTTAGAGAACAGAGATAAAAGCGGGTACAATGAAGCAGAGAACAAAAAAAAAGAACACGAGAAAACAAGAAGTGGTAACATATGCATTCCAAACGGCCCATTGAGCATGTTCTGTCATTCAACACGATCGTGGTTGATCTTGGGCTCCCACTTAATTATCCCGCCCCCTCCCCATGTCCCATATTTCCCATCGACAACAAAATTGGTCGACCCCAGCATAAATCTATTAAAATGACAGATATTCACAGCCCACTTAAGTTGAGTATGCCAGAAATCCACAGCCCATTGAATGAAGCAATATCTTCTGAACTCAGCCCAAAAAGGGGAGAGGGTGGCATAATGGTATTCTCACTGGAGTAGTGCTTTAGAGAGCCAGGGTAATGTCCTGTGGGACAGGTTTCGAATACCAACAGAGATTTGTGTTTAAAAAATCAGGAATAAATAATCTGACGATGACCCCATTGCTGATGGAAAGATTACCCCAATCTGCTTCACTAATGACTTTAAGGGAACAAAGTTTAGCATCATTACCTGGCCTGAGTCCAGACCCACGGCAACGTGGTTGGCTATTAAATCCCTTCTGATTGAGGCCAGTTAGGCGTGGGACATAAGTGCCAGCCCAGCCAGCGGCGCCTACATTTCATGAACAAATATTTTAAAAAAAAATCAGCCCCTTATCCTGAGACCGTGTCCCTGTGTTTGGAACTCACAACCAGGGGAAACAATCTCTCAGCATCCACCATGTGAAGCTCTGAAAGAATCTTTTTTGTTTCAACGATTTCATAATTGTCATTTTGTAACAAACTCCTGAGAAAATAATCCCAGCGCAATCAACCTTTCATCAAAAGATAATGCCCTCAACACAGGGAATAACTTAGTGAGCATTCATTGCCTGCATACAACGAAAGAATGTCAATTCTAAAATATGTTGAGCTAACTGCACGAAGCATTCCACAGGTAGTCTCAGCTATACGCTGTACAAGTGTAGCAAGACACGCTCCCTCTCTCCACCACCTCCCACAGCAATAGACGCTCCATCCCTTTTGGCCTCGTACAACTCACGCACCCTCCATCCCACTCCTGCCAAGTACTAACCAAATACCCACCCACTTCTGCCCGGCACACCATGTACACCCCCAAATCCTATCCCGGCAGTAGCCTCCCACCCTCTACCCCTCACCCGCCTTCTGCCACCACCTTACACCCAAACCCCAGCCCAATTGCACACCTCTCTCGCCGAATGGCTTCCCTGGTTTAACGCCAATAAATCCATCCCCAATGCCGAGCTGCTGTTCACCATCCCCCTTGCCCACTCTAGCCCTGATCTCACATCTCGCAACATCAAAGCCCAATGCCTTGCTTCTAGAAAAACCCACTCCCTGTCTCAGTGCCGCATATGATATAAAGAGGCAAATTGTACTTAGGGGTTGAGACTGGACTATTATTAATGAGGCCCACAAGGTGGTTGGGGTGCGGGACCTGGTTGGTGTGGAGGAGGAGCTGGGAGTTTGGAAAATGATGTGATATCGGCATAACAGGTTGGAGAGCGCTAGTGTTCCAGTGACACAGCCGGGGAGATATAAGAGCCGGGATTTTGGAAATGGGGTGCGATATTTGGCTTCAAGTTTGGAGAGTGCTGGTCTTGAATGGAGAGAGCCAGGGAGGGAGAGGAGCCTTGGGTTGGAGATGGGATGTGAAATTGGGTTTTCAGCTGGAGAGTGCTTGTTTTCCAGGGACGGAGCGAGGGAGAGAGAGGATCCGAATTTTTGGACATGGGATATGAATTTTCGGTTTCCAGGTTGGACAGAGCATGTGTTCCTCTTGCAGAGCCAGGGAGGGAGGAGAGCCGTGGTCTTGGAGCTGGAATGAGCTATTGGGAATGTAGGTGGGAGGGTGCAGTTGTTCCAGGGACAGAGCCAGTACAGAGCAACAATTAAATCAAAATCCAACAGTTTTTTTTACGTTGATTTGGAAAAAACTGAGCAAAGGTCCGCAGATGGGTCATTGATGGGAGATGTAGTTCACATGAAGTTATGATGCAATTACAACAAACTGGAACAAAGCAAATAATAAAATGGGATGCTTTACTCAAAAATTGGATTCCAATGGGAATCTTCCTACAAGGAAACAGTGTATTAATGAGTCCACACCTGGAGTCTACCTTTCCCTCCCCTTCCCCAAACCCCTAAATTGCCTGATAAAGTAAAAATCAGTATTTCCAAAATATAAATGTATTTAACCAAGGAGCACCCATAACGCCCTGAGTAGAGAATTACAAAGATTCACCACACTTTGTGTGAAGTAGTTACTTCTAATCTCAGTTTAAAACCATCTGCCCCTTACACTCACACTATATCACCGTGTTTTAGATCCCCCGACCAGCAGAAACAATCTCTCTGCACCCTCCGTATAAAACCCCTCCAGAATTTTGAAGGTTTTAATGAAGATGCCTCTCATTCTTCTAATGGCCAGTGGATATAATCCTTATTTACTCAGCCTCTCATCATACAGAAACCCGCTCATCCCAGGGGATGACTTGGAGTGACTCCACTGTACTGTTTAAATTGCATTTATAATATTTCTTAAATGTGGAGACAAAAACTGCACACAGTTTTCCAGATGCGGTCTAAACAAAACACTTCAGAATTTTAGCAAGAATTCTGCTTTCCATCGCTTCACTCAGACGAAACATCCCCCGCCTCACAACAACCACCCTGGCACTACTCACTCACTGCACAAACAGGAGCCGTGAGGCATCCCTGGTTTGGCGCAAGCCAATAAAGCCGCACTTCAGAACCCTTTTCCTGCCTTCAGACTTGTCCCTATGCCCTTGTACTCACGCCCCACAGCTTCATACCCACCACTGGACCCTACAATTCCAACCCTAACCCCCCCCCCGTCTAATGGTGGGGACGAGGAGCCAGCGTTTTGGTTATGTGATCTGATATCGGGACTCCAGGTTGGAGACTGTTGGTGTTCCAAGGACAGAGCTGGATACAGAGCTGCAAGTAAAAAAAAAATCAACAGATTTTTTGTGCTAATTGGAAACAACTTAGCAAAGGTCCGTAGCAGGGTCATTGACTGGAAGGTGGAATTCACCGAATGTAATTTTACACCTGCAGCAAAGTATTACAAATGAAAAGCTAAAAATAGGATGAGTTACAATTAGTTTGGATTCCATTATGGAAAAAATAAATAAATCTTCCTACAATTATACAGGGCATTGTTGGATAAAACCATGTGACTTCTGGACCATTTCGATTTTTATCCACAAGGATGTATCCCCTGGAGTATGTGCAATGAAGGGTTATTAGACCGTGCCCTTTAGGATGAGAAGGATTTCCTAGGAGATGAGATTGAATAGACTAGGCCTATATTTACTTTTTTGTTAAAGAATGAGAGGTGATGGATCGAAATACTCAATCGGCTTGACAGGATTGATCTTGGCATAATGGTTTCCCCTGGGCTGGATAGTATAGAACAGATTGATCATTTAGGACGGAGATGAAGAGAAATTCATTCTCTCCAAATCTTTGTAATTCTTTATCACAGGGAAGTGTGGGCAATGACTCATTGATATTATTGAAAACAGAGTTTGATGGATGTTCGGGGGTTCATTTAGATAAGGGAGAGGGTGGGGAAAGTGGGGTCGAAGTGGATCAGACATGATCGTGTATAATGATGGAGCAGGATCGATGGGCCAGACGGCCACGTCTGCTTATTTTCCTCATGTTTTGCGAATGGAGACAAAGACAGGGTCAATTAAGCAGAAAGAAAGAACAAATGAATAAAATAACCCTGAGCTGGAGTGGACCACCCTTTCCATTGCGACTGCTCATCCATCCAATACCATCGTAGCTGATCTTGACTTCAACTCAATTTCCCCACCCGTTCCTGAAATCCCTTAATTACATTAGATGTCAAAAATTTGTCCTTCCAGAGCTTAAACGTTATTAACAATAGAGCATCCACAACACTTTGGGATAGTGAATTCCACAGATCCAACACACTTTTGAGCGAAGTAATTTCTCATCTCAGACCAGAATGATCAGACCATTCTCCTGAAACTGTGCCCGCGTGTGCACCTGCATTTCCGATTCCTCGACCAGCAAAATCAATTGCAGGGTTTTCACCGTGTCAAACCTCTCCAGAATCCTTTAGTATTTAATGAGATCCCCTCTCATTCTTCTGAACTCCAGTAAATGTAGCATAATTTGCTCAGCCTCTCATCATGCGGCAAACCAATCAACACAGGGACTGACCGAAGAAAACTTCACTGTAGCATCGGCAATGCACGTATATCCTTTCTTAAATGTGGAGACCAAAACAGCACACAGTATTTCAGATGTAGTCTCACCAAACCCCAATAAAACTGTAGCACGTATTCTGCCTTCCCATGCTCCACACAACAAAGCATCCCCCGTTTCACGACACCCACCGTGGCAGCACTCATTAATGCCACAGCCAGGCTCCGGGTGGCACTCCTGGTTAGGCATAAAATGATCCACCCTCATTTCAGATCCACTTTCCTTCTACCTTCTAGTCCCCAGGGACTGACAAGTAAATGCCCACAAATTAAACCCCGCCCCAAGCCCAGCACCCCAGTAACCGCGCCACCCCCCCTCCCAACAGCAGCTGCCCACGCCCCAACCCCAGCAAAAATGGTGCAGAAGGGAGTCTGGGAGTTTGGAGATGGGATGTGATATCGGGAATCGAGGTTGTAGCGAACTGGGGTTGCAGGGACAGAGCTGCAATTCAAACTAAATACAAACGGTTGTTTAAGTTGAAAGGAAACAACTTAGCAAAGGTCTGCTGCTGGGTCATTTATTGGAAGATATAATTCATGAGATATTTATATGCAGCTACAGCACACTAGTACAAAGATAATAGTAAAATGGGATGTGTAAGGGGATAGGAATCTAAGGGAAGTAAAATTATACAGTTTATAATTATTCAATTATACAGGGCATTGGTGAGACCACACCTGGTGCTTCTCGGCCATTTAGCCGTCCAACCCTAAGAAAGTGTATACTTCACCTGCAGAGATTGCAGTAAAATGCCATGTCTCGGATGCAATTAATTCCCCCCACTCACGCACAAGCACACAGACACTATCCAGCCAACAATCTTAACCTGCCTATAGAATAATTCACAACAATATAATGGAAGTTATTATATTTTCATGACAATTCACCCCCTGCCTTGCTGGAAAACCAACAATTAGATTTTGTCATCCAGCCATATGCTTGATATATAAATCAAATGGTTGCAGCAATAACTCCATCTAAATATCCTTGCCCTTCTCTCTCGAAATCTGCCCAGAAACTTTAAAGAATTGTGGTCTGTAGAAATAATTGTTTCTGATCAATTGTTCGCAAAGTAAATCTCAAAATGCTGCCATGCCAATAACAGGCCAAAATTTCTTTTTTTGATCGCTGAATATCTTTTCTGTTGTACGTTAAACTTCCGTGAAAAATACCCTTCTGGTTTTTAATTTCGATGTCATCTTCTTGAAAATGTAACACACTAATGCCTATATCGTTCGCGTCAAAGGACAAGCTAAATTTCTTGGCATTATTATCTACTGCCAAAAGAGTTAATACAGTTTTCACGTTGGCAAATGCCTTTTGCCGTTCCAGTGTTTACTGAAACTACTTTTCTTCCAATAGTTCAATCAATGGAGCAACCACGTTGATGAAATCTAGTACAAATTTCAGGCAAATCCTACTCATGCCTGGAAATCACAACACTTTTGGTTCTTGTTGCAGGTATGGGGAAATCCACGAGACCGTTTATATTCACATCTCTCAGAGCGACCTTACCATGTCCAATTCTATGGCCTAGATGTGTGACTTGTGCTTCTTCAAATTCTCTTCCTGCGAAGTTCATGATCAAATTAGCTCCGTGTAATCCACAAAATACTTCTTCCAGTTTGTTTAAAGGCTCCACCCACATTTTACTGATAATTATCTAGCCCTCTCTATAAAATGGGCAATTGCTCAGTCCTATAATTATGTTGTTTGTGAGTCTGTGAAATGTTGTATTTGCAAAGTTTTCATTAAAAAATGGCTTGAATTTAAGCTGATATTGTTCATTTTGCGTCACCAAACCCAATATTTGCTTTGCTCTCTCTGATAATGTTGCTTGACAATGTTCTCTCAAATTGATTTGTGTGAAAAATCAAGTTGATTTTTGTGATAAATTTTGATTTCCAACTTTATGAAGGCAAACTTCCAACCACGGAATAGGATATGATTCCGCTGGTTTTTGTGCATTCACCTTTGAATAATCCACACAGTCTTTATGTTCCATTTGGTTGCAGCACCATCACCACAGGTGAATTACAGTTACAGCATTTGGAGTCAATGATGCCGTTTTAAAACATGAATTCAAATTATTTCTGTGCATGTGATAACTTTGCCAGATTTAACATATACGGCCTTATCAAAGTGGAAACTTTTACACGCACATCGTGTCCAGCTAAATTTATTCTCCCTGTCTATTCCCAGAAATTCCTTTCTGTGGCTTCAATAGCTTCTTCAAGGGACTCTGAAAATATTCTGCAAAGTAAATCAGTATTTCATATAGATTTTCAAGTAATCACTCATTATCCCATTTGGTTTGGGGAAAATTAATTTCTAAAAACTTCATTTCTCTCTTTTTTCATTTTATCTACAGCCATTAATAAAAGCCTTTTGCTCATATTTCCTCTCTAGGTGCTTTGTATGCCGATTTTCATGACACATCCTCTTCGTCTTCCCATAAACACTGAGGCACTCGATGAGCATCCCCTCTCAATAATGAAACACTTCCCGGCAATACCCTATAAATAATGCGACACTCCACTGGTATCCCAAATATCCCTGGCGAATCACTTTGTGGGAATTCTCTATAAACACCGATCCACACCCCTGAAAAGCCCTTCAAACACTGACAGACTGAAGGGGGATACGCTATAAAAACAGAGACACCCCCCGGGGTCATTTTTAAATGCTACGGCACTCTCTGTGGTCCCCCTTTAAATACTGAGACAGTCCCCTTGGATTTTCTCGTAATTTGAAGAGCCTCCCTGGGGACACTTCATAAATAGTGAGAAATTTCCCGGTGATCCCGTATACATGTCGAAATAACTCCATGTTGATCGGCTACAAATACTTTCAAACTGGTCTTGGACCACGAGGCTATGGGCCTTGTGTTTTGGAAATGGGATTAGAATAGTTAGGTCCTTGTTTTATCGGCACAGGTGCTATGGGCCGAAGGGCCTTTTCTCGTGAGCATATGACTGTACGACCACCAATAAATATTGAGACATTCGCTGAGGACAGCGAAGCAATACTGAGGCACTATCAATGGGTCACCTATAAGTACTGGGACACCCCCCAAGGATCACCTATAAGTAATGAGGCACTCTTTGTCGACGCCTACAATTAAATACACACTCCCTGGTGATCATAAATAAATAATGATACACTCCACAGCGAACCCCTATAAACAGTAAGACACTCACAGTGGATTAACTATAAACACTGATACAACCCCCCAGTATCCCCTATGAATAAGGAGACACTCCATAGGGAATTCCCTCTAAATGCAGGCGCAATCCCCAGCAACCCCCATAAATACAGAGTCTTTAAGCGTGGATCCAGTAGACACTCCCTGGTTATCACCTATAAATACTGCAACTCTCCTCGTGGATCCCATATAAATATTGAGCCACTCCCAAGGCATCCCATATAAATGCTGAGGCACTCCCCATGGATCCCATATTAATACGGAGACATTCCATGAGGATCTGCTAGGCATACATAGACTCTCCCTGGGGATCCCCTATTGTTACTACGATACTCCTCGTGGATCCCTATAAATATTGAGACACTCACCGGTGATCCCCTATAAATACTGGGAAACTTTTCGGTGATCACCTATAAAACTCAAACACTCCTGGGTATTTCACGATCAGCACTAATAAGCAAGCTGTGGATCCCAATTAGTACTTAGACACTCCGCGAGCCCCTATAAATACTGAGACACTCTGCGGGGAGCCCCTATAAATACAGACACACATCCTGGAGATATATTATAAATATAAATATATATAAATATAAGCATTAAACAGCCTCCTGACAATCCCTTATTAATATTGAGACAAGCCATGTAATGTTCTAATGATTTTGAGGCAATTCTTGGGAATGCTGTATAAATACGGCAACACTCCGTGGTGATCCCCTATAAATACTCTCCCCAGGGACCCCCCCATAAATACTGAGAAAATCCCCAACGATTCCACGTAAAAAATGAGACACTCCCCTGACTCCCCAAGATTCAGCTATAAACACTGAGAAACTCCCTGGGTGAACAGGTGAATACTTGGTTTCTCCTAGTGGGTCCAGTATATATAGTGAGACACTGCTTGCGGAACCTTCATAAACACTAAAACTCACCCAGAGGATCGCCAATAAATACTGACATACTGCCCGGAGACAGCACATAAAAACTGGGGCGGTCCACGGGATTTCCTGAAAACTGCTGAGGCACTCACTGTGTATCCCCTATAAACACTGATGCACTCAGCGGGTAACCCCTATCAACATTGTGACACATCCAGGGAACCCAACCAATATTGACATAATGACCGGAGACAGCATATAAACATTGAGGCACTCCCTGGGAAACTCTTATAACTACTAAAGTACCGTCCGAGGCTGCACTATAAATACCAAAACCATTACTTGGGATCCCCTTTAAAATTTAATGCTCTCCCAGGCGATACCCGGTAATTACCGAGCTATTCACATTGGTTACTCTATTGATACAGAGACACTCCCCGGGGGCGCGTATAAATACTGACACCCTCTACAGGGATCAATTATAACCACCGAGGCACTACCTGGGAAGCCCCTGTCAATACTGGGCACTCCCCGAGGATACCCTATTAGTAATGCGAGGCTCCTCGGGACCCAATATAAACACTGAGACACACCAGGCGCTCACCATTAAGATCTAAGACACGGCCCAGGGACCACTATAAGTCATCAGGCCATTCCCGGGGATCCCCTTTGAATAACTCAATACTCCTACATGGCCACTTATAACTACCAGCCCATTTCCAGAAAGCGCATTGATAAATGCAGAAAGACTTCCCAGTAACCACCTATATATAGAGATAAACTCCCCAGGAAAAATAGACAAACTCGCCAGGGTCCCAGAGGAAATGTTGGAAAACTCCGCAGGGATCCCCAGGAAATACAGCCCCACCAAACATGGACGCTCAGCGAAAACAGACACAGTCACCAGAAATCCCCAGGAAACAGATGCACATTCATAGTGTCCAAAAGGGTCTATGATGTGCTCCACTAGGACCCGCAAGCAATACAAATACTCTCCCCAGAGAGCTCCATGAAATAAAGACACATTCCCAAGTGACCCTGAGGAAATATATACACGCTCCTCAGTGCCTCCCAGGAAATACATAATCCACTCCCTAGGGATGCACAGAAAATACAGCCACACTCCGCAGGGACCCCCCGGAAATATAATCACACGCACCAGGGGCCCACAGGGGAGACACACACTCTCACTAGAGACTTCCAGAAAATACAGGCATTCTCCACTGTTCCCCAGGTAACACCGACACTCTCTGAAGGACACCCAGAAAACACACACACTCCCTTCAGAGGCCCCCAGGAAATACAGTCACTCTCCCAGAGACACCGAGGAAATACAGACAGACTCCCCATTTACCCACAGGAAATACTGACACTTTCCCCAGGACACCCAGGTAATACTGACATACTCTTAATGTATCCCCAGGAAATGCAGATACACTCCCAAGGAACCCACAGAAGATAAGGACACACTCCCCAGGGACCACCAGGAAATGCAGACACACTCAACAGAGCCTCCAAGGAAATACAAATACAGTCACTAGAGACCCAAAGGAAATAGTGGTACACTCCACAGTGACCACAAGGAAACACTGACTCAATTCCTGTTAGTCATTCTACATTGTAAATGCTGAATCGCTCACCATGTTGAACCCATAAACTCTTGCTTACTATTCGTTGACCGCCTGTAAGCGGCAACACACTCAACAAAAACTCTAAGTACAGACAAACTGCACGGTGAAACAGTATGTGCTGACATACTTCCTGGGGACCATTGTGAGTGCTCAGCCATAACCATTGACAACCTGCAAATAATTCCTCATAGCACTGAGGATGCTGACAAATGCTGATCAACCATTTATATAATTACGCTGACCAGGGGAACACACTGAAAATGCAGATACAGTCCCCGTGAACACTTAGAAACACTCATACATTCCCCGGGAATCCTACATAAACACTGAGACATTCCCCGGGTTACCCTATAAATAAAGACACACTTCCCAGGGATCCCTTATAAATGGTGACTCACTGCCCGGCAAACACTTATAAATACACAACACATGCGCTGGGAACGCGAATCAATACCGATACACTCCCAGCAGACACCTACAGATACTCACATACACCCTGGAGTCCCCCGATAAATACCAAAACATTCCCCGGAAAGCCCCAATTAATACTGACGCACTGTCGGGAGACACAATGTAAATACTGACACACTCATCAGAGAGCACCTAAAAATATGGACAAACTGCCTGGTGACACACTGTGAATACTGACACACTCACCACTGATGGCCAGTTAATACTGATACAAGCTCCGGCGAACAATTATAAATACACGACACATGCCCTGGGAAAATTCCATAAATAACTATGCATCTCCAAGAGAACCTTACAATTACGGAAAGACACTACAGATCCCCCATCCAAAGAACGAAACAGTTCGCAGAGACAAAATCTAAATACTGAAAAAGTCCCTGGAGACCACCTATAAATACTTACATGTTTACTGGCCGTCTCCTTTAAAATCCAGGCACGCTCATTAGAGTTTGATTTAAAAAAAATACTCACACACGTGAGGGCCAATACATGCTGGCACACTCCCAGGAGACCTCGTAGACATAATGACACACTCCCCAGAGGCCCCATGTAAACACTGACACATTCCCAACACGCACACTATTAATAACGACACTCTCACTAGAAATCCAGTGTAAATACTGGCAAACTCTTCCGAGACGCCCAATTAATACTGACACACTCAAATGAGATCTACTATAGATACTGACACACTCACGGGAGGTACACTATAAATACTGACACACTCATCGCCGATAAACTATAAAAACTGACACTCTCACTGGAGATCCCCTATAAATACTGACATACTCAGTGCAGATAAACTATAAATACTGACACACTAACGGGAGATTCACTATAAATACTGACACTTTCACTGCAGATAAATTATAAATACTGGCATATACACGGGAAATACAATATAAATACTGACACACTCATGGGAGATCCATTATAAATACTGACAGTTTCACTGCAGATAAACTATAAATACTGACACACTCAGGGGAGATCCACTACAAATACTGACACTTTCACTGCAGATAAACTATAAATACTGACACACTCACGGGAGACCCACTATAAATACTGACTCACTCACTTCAGGTAAATTACAAATACTGACACACTCACGGGAGATCGACTATAAATACTGACATGCTCATGGGAGATGCACTATAAATACTGACACTTTCCCTGCAGATAAACTATAAATACTGACAAACTCAAGGGAGATCCACTATAAATACTGACACACTCACGGGAGATCCATTATAAATACTGACACAGTGCAGATAAACTATAAATACTGACACACTCACGGGAGATCCACTGTAAATACTGACAGTTTCACTGCAGATAAACTATAAATGCTGACACATTCACGGGAGATCCACTATAAACACTGACACACTCACAGCAAAACCACTATAAATACTGACACACTCACTGCAGATAAACTATAAATACTGACTCTCTCATTGCAGGTAAACTATAAATACTGACTCACTCACTGCAGCTGAACTATAAATACTGAGACACTCATGGGAGATCCACTATAAATATAGACACACTCAGTACACATAAACTAATAATACTGACACACTCACGGGATATCCACTATAAATACTGACTCACTCACTTCAGGTAAATTATATATAATGACACACTCACGGGAGATCGACTATAAATACTGACACACTGACGAAAGATGCACTATAAATACTGACACTTTCACTGCAGATAAACTATAAATACTGACACACTCAAGGGAGATCCACTATAAATACTGACACACTCACTGCAGATAAACTATAAATACTGACATACTCACGGGAGATCCACTATAAATACTGACACACTCACGAGGGATTCACTATAAATACCGACACACTCACGGGGGATCCACTATAAATACCGACACACTCACGGGAAATCCACTATAAATACTGACACACTCACGGGGGATCCACTATAAATACCGACACACTCAAGAGAGATCCACTATAAATACTGACACACTTACTGGAGATCCACTATAAATACTGACACACTCAGTGCAGATAAACTATAAATACTGACACACTCACGGGAGATCCACTATAAATACTGACACAATCAGTGCAGATAAACTATAAATACTGACACACTCACGGGAGATCCACTATAAATACTGACACACTCACTGCAGATAAACTATAAATACTGACACACTCAAGGGAGATCCACTATAAATACTGACACACTCACTGCAGATAAACTATAAATACTGACATACTCACGGGAGATCCACTATAAATACTGACACACTCACGAGGGATTCACTATAAATACCGACACACTCACGGGGGATCCACTATAAATACCGACACACTCACCGGAAATCCACTATAAATACTGACACACTCACGGGGGATCCACTATAAATACCGACACACTCAAGAGAGATCCACTATAAATACTGACACACTTACTGGAGATCCACTATAAATACTGACACACTCAGTGCAGATAAACTATAAATACTGACACACTCACGGGAGATCCACTATAAATACTGACACAATCAGTGCAGATAAACTATAAATACTGACACACTCACGGGAGATCCACTATAAATACTGACACACTCACTGCAGATAAACTATAAATACTGACACACTCAAGCGAGATCCACTATAAATACTGACACACTCACTGCAGATAAACTATAAATACTGACACAATCACGGGAAATCTACTATAAATACTGACACACTCACGGGAGATCCACTATAAATACCGACACACTCACTGCATGTAAACTGTAAATACTGACCCAATCATTGCAGGTAAACTATAAATACTGACACACTCACGGGAGATCTACTATAAATACTGACACACTCACGGGTGATCCTCTATAAATACCGACACACTCACTGCAGGTAAACTATAAATACTGACACACTCACTGCAGGTAAACGATATATACTGTCTCACTCACTGCAGGTAAACTATAAATACTGACTTACTCACTGCAGATAGTCTATAAATACTGACACACTAAAGGGAGATCCACTATAAATACTGACACACCTACAGCAGATAAACTATAAATACTGATACACTCACTGCAGATAAACCATAAATACTGGAACACTCACGGGTGATCCCCTATAAATATTCAGACAATCACTGCAGATAAACTATAAATACTGACACACTCACGGGAGATCCCCTATAAGTGCTGAATGCTCTTGTGAGATAAACTATAAGTACGGAGGCATCCACGGTAGATCCACTACAAACACTGACACACTCATTGGGGGTCCACTATACATACTTACACACTCACTGAAGATCCAAAATACATACTGACACATTCACTGTAGGTCCACTATAAATGCTGACAAACTCACTGGAGATCCACTAAACATACTGACACGCTCACTGGAGAACCACTATAAATACTGCAACACTCACTGCAAATAAACTATAAAAACTGAAACAGTCTCACTGGAGATCCACTATAAAAATTGACACACTCACTGCAGATAAACTATAAATACTGCCACAGTCACAGGAGATCCGCGATAAATACTGACACGTTCAGTGCAGATAAACTATAATTATGGACATGCTCACGGGAGATCCACTAAAAATACTGACACACTCACGGGAGATCCCCTATAAATATTGACATACTCACTGAAGATAAACTATAAATACTGACACACGCAATAGAGATAAACAATAAAATCTGACACGCTCAGTGGAGATGAACTATAAATTCTAACACACTCACGTGAGATCCACTATAAATGCTGACCCACTCACGGGAGATCCCCTATAAATACTGACCCATTCACTGCACAAAAACTATAAATACTGACAGACTCACGGGAGATACACTATAAATGCTGACACACACTGCAGGTAAACTATAAATACTGACACACTCACGGGAGATCCCCTTTAAATACTGGCACACTCATGGGAGATCAATTATAAATACTGACACACTCACTGCAGATAAACTATAAATACTGACACACTCACGGGAGATCCACTATAAATACTGACACACGCAGTGCAGATGGAGTATAAATACTGACAGACTCACGGGAGATCTACTATAAATACTGACTCAATCACTTCAGGTAAATTATTAATACTGACACACACGGGAGATCCACTATAAATATTGACACACTCAGTGCAGATAAATTATAAATACTGACACACTCACGGGAGATGCAGTATAAATACTGACACTTTCACTGCAGATAAACTATAAATACTGACAAACTCGAGGGAGATCCACTATAAATACTGACACACTCACGGGAGATCCACTAAAAATACTGACACAGTGCAGAAAAACTATAAATACTGACAGACTCACGGGAGATAAACTATAAATACTGACACACTCACGGCAGGTAAACTATCAATACTGACACACTCACGGGAGATCCCCTATAAATACTCGCACACTCATGGGAGATCCATTATAAATACTGACACACTCACTGCAGCTAAACTATAAATACTGACACACTAACGGGAGATCCACTATGAATACTGACACACTCACTGCAGATAAACTATAAATACTGACGCACTCACGGGAGATCCACTATAAATACTGACTCGCTCACTTCAGGTACATTATAAATACTGACACACTCACGGGAGATCGACTATAAATACTGACACGCTCACGGGAGATGCACTATAAATACTGACACAGTGCAGATAAACTATAAATACTGACACACTCACGGGAGATCCACTATAAATATTGACACACTGACGGGAGATCCACTGTAAATACTGACAATTTCACTGCAGATAAACTATAAATGCTTACACACTCACCGCAGATAAACTATAAATACTGGCACACTCAAGGGAGATCCACTATAAATACTGACACACTCACTGCAGATAAACTATAAATACTGACACACTCACGGGAAATCCATTATAAATACTCACACAGTCTCTGGAGATCCACTATAAATACCGACAACCTCACGGGAGAACCATTCTAAATACCGACACACTCACCACTGGTCAACTACAAATACTGACACACTCACTGCAGGTAAACTATATATACTGACTCACTCATTGCAGGTAAACTATAAATACTGATTCACTCACTGCAGGAAAACTATAAATACTGACAAAATCACGGGAGATCCACTATAAATACTGACACACTCATGCAGATAAACTAATATTACTGACACACTCACGGGTGATCCACTATAAATACTGACACACTCACTTCAGGTAAATTATAAATACTGGAACACTAACGGGTGATCCCCTATAAATACTCAGACAATCACTGCAGATAAACTATAAATACTGACACACTCATGGGAGATCCCCTATAAGTACTGAACGCTCTCGGGAGATAAACTATAAATACGGAGACGCTCACGGGAGATCCACTACAAATACTGACACACTCATTGGAGGTCCACTATACATACTGACACACTCACTGGAGATCCACTATACATAAAGACACACTCACTGTAGCTCCACTATAATTGCTGACAAACTCACTGGAGATCCACTGTACATACTGACAGGCTCACTGGAGATCCACTATAAATACTGCAACACTCAATGCAAATAAACTATAAAAACTGACACTCTCACTGGAGATCCACGATAAAAATTGGCACACTCACTGCAGATAAAATATAATTACGGATATAATCTCCGGAGATCCACTATAAATACTGACATACTCACGGGAGATCCCCTAAAAATACTGACACACTCAGTGAATATAAACTATAAATACTGACACACTCAATAGAGATATACTATAAAATCTGACAGGCTCACTGTAGATGAACTATAAATTCTAACACACTCCCGGGAGATCCACGATAAATACTGACACACTCACTGCAGAAAAACTATAAATACTGACATACACACGGGAGATAAGCTAAAAATTCTGACACACTCACTGCAGGTAAACTATAAATACTGACACACTCACGGGAGATCCCCTATAAATACTGGCACAATCATGGGAGATCCATTATAAATACTGACACACTCACCGCAGATAAACTATAAATACTGACACACTCACGGGAGATCCACTATAAATACTGACACACTCGCTGCAGATCAGAAATAAATACTGACAAACTCACGGGAGATCCACTATAAATACTGACACACTCAGTGCAGATAAACTAATAATACTGACACACTCACGGGAGATCCACTATAAATAATGGCTCACTCACTTCAGGTAAATTATAAATGCTGACACAATCACGGGAGATCGACTATAAATACTGACACACTCACGGGAGATGCACTATAAATACTGACACTGTCAATGCAGATAAAATATAAATACTGACATACTCACGGGAGATCCACTATAAATACTGACACTTTCAATGCAGATAAACTATAAATACTGAGACACTCAGGGGAGATCCCCTATAAATACTGACACACTCACGGGAGATCCACTATAAATACTGACACACTCACGGGTGATCCACCATAAATACCGACACACTCATTGCAGTTACTACTATAAATACTGACACACTCACTGCAGGTAAACTATATATACTGACACACCAAAGGGTGATCCACTATAATACTGACACACTCAGTGCAGATAAACTATAAATACTGACACACTCACTGCAGATAAACTATAAATACTGGAACACTCACGGGTGATCCCCTATAAACACTCAGACAATCACTGCAGATAAACCATAAATACTGACACACTCACGGGAGATCCGCTCTAAGTACTGAACGCTCTTGGGAGATAAACTATAAATACGGAGACACTCACGGGAGATCCACTACACATGCTGACACACTCGTTGGAGATCCACTATACATACTGACACACTCACTAGAGATCTACTATACATACTGACACAATCACTGTAGGTCCACTATAAATGCTGACAAACTCACTGGAGATCCACTGTACATACTGAGACGCTCACAGGAGATCCACGATAAATACTGACACATTAAGTGCAGAAAAACTATTATTATGCACAGACTCACGGGAGATCCACTATAAATACTGACACACTCACGGGAGATCCCCTATAAATACTGACACACTCACTGAAGATTAACTATAAATACTAACACACTCAATAGAGGTAAACTATAAACTCTGACACGCTCACTGCAGATGAACTTTAAATACTAACACACTCACGGGAGATCCACTATAAATGCTGACACACTCACGGGAGATCCCCAATAAATACTGACACACTCACTGCAGAAAAACTTTAAATAGTGACACACTCGCGGCAGATAACCTAGAAATACTGACTCACTCATTGCAGATAAACTATAAATACTGACACACTCACGGGTGATCCACAATTAATACTGACACACTCACTGGAGAACCACTATAAATACCGACACACTTACAGCATGTCAACTATAAATACTGACACGCTCACTGCAGGTAAACTATATATACTGATTCACTCATCGCAGGTAAACTATAAATACTGACTCACTCACGGGATATCCATTATTAATACTGACACACTCAGTGCAGATAAACTAATAATACTGACACACTGACGGGAGATCCCCTATATATACTGACACACTCACTGCAGCAAAACTATAAATACTGACACACTCACGGGAGATAAACTATAAATACTGTCACACTCACTGCAGGTAAACTATAAATACTGACACACTCATGGGAGATCCCCTATAAATACTGGCACACTGACGGGAGATGCCCTATAAATACTGACACACTCACTGCATATTAACTATAAATACTGACACACTCACGGGAGATAAACTATAAATAAGACACACTCACGGGAGAACCACTATAAATACAGACACACTCACTGCAGGTAAACTATATGTACTGACGCACTCATTGCAGTTAAACTATAAACACTGACTCACTCACGGGAGATCCACTATAAATTCTGACTCACTCACTTCAGGTAAATTATAAATGCTGACACAATCACGGGAGATTGACTATAAATACTGACACACTCACGGGAGATCCACTATAAATACTGACACTGTCAATGCAGATAAAATATAAATACTGACACACTCACGGGGGATCCACTATAAATACTGACACACTCACGGGAGATACACTATAAATACTGACACACTCAAGGGAGACCCACTATAAATACTGACACACTCACTGCAGATAAACTATGAATACTGACACACTAACGGGAAATTCACTATAAATACTGACACACTCACGGGAGATCCACTATAAATACTGACACACTCACGGGTGATCCACTATAAATACCGACACACTCACTGCAGTTAAACTATAAATACTGACACACTCACTGCAAGTAAACTATATATACTGACTCACTCACTGCAGGTAAACTATAAATAGTGACTCACTTACTGCAGATAAACTATAAATACTGACACACCAAAGGGTGATTCAATATAAATACTGACAACTCAGTGCAGATAAACTAAAAATACTGACACACTCACTGCAGATAAACTATAAATACTGGAACACTCACGGGTGATCCCCTATAAGTATTCAGACAAACACTGCAGATAAACTATAAATACTGACACACTCACGGGAGATCCGATTTAAGTACTGAACGCTCTTGGGAGATAAACTATAAATACGGAGACACTCACGGGAGATCCACTACACATACTGACACACTCATTGGAGGTCCACTATAAATGCTGACAAACTCACTGGAGATCCACTGTACATACTGACAGGCTCACTGGAGATCCACTATAAATACTGCAACACTCAATGCAAATAAACTATAAAAACTGACACTCTCACTGGAGATCCACGATAAAAATTGGCACACTCACTGCAGATAAAATATAATTACGGACATACTCACCGGAGATCCAATATAAATACTGACACACTCACGGGAAATCCCCTAAAAATACTGACACACTCAGTGAAGATAAGCTATAAATACTGATGCACTCAATAGAGATACATTATAAAATCTGACTGGCTCACTGCAGATGAACTATAAATTCTAACACACCCACGAGAGATCCACTATAAATGCTGACACACTCACGGGAGAACCCCTATAAATATTGACACACTCACTGCAGAAAAACTATAAATACTGACACACTCACGGGAGATAAACTATAAATACTGACACACTCACTGCAGGTAACTATAAATACTGACACACTCACGGGAGATCCACTATAAATACTGACACACTCAGCACAGTTGAACTATAAATACTGACACCCTCACGGGATATCCACTATAAATACTGACTCGCTCACTTCAGGTATATTATAAATACTGACACACTCACGGGAGATCGACTATAAATACTGACGCGCTCACGGGAGATGCACTATAAATACTGACACAGTGCAGATAAACTATAAATACTGACACACGCACGGGAGATCCACTATAAATACTGACACACTGACGGGAGATCCACTGTAAACACTGACAATTTCACTGCAGATAAACTATAAATGCTGACACACTCACCGCAGATAAACTATAATTACTGGCACACTCATGGGAGATCCACTATAAATACTGACACACTCACGGGAAATCCATTATAAACACTCACACAGTCTCTGGAGATCCACTATAAATACCCGACAACCTCACGGGAGAACCATTATAAATACCGACACACTCACCACAGGTCAACTACAAATACTGACACACTCACTGCAGGTAAACTATATATACTGACTCACTTATTGCAGGTAAGCTATAAATACTGATTCACTCACTGCAGGAAAACTATAAATACTGACAAAATCACGGGAGATCCACTATAAATACTGACACACTCAGTGCAGATAAACTAATAATACTGACACACTCACGGGAGATCCAGTATAAATACTGACTCACTCACTTCAGGTAAATTATAAATACTGTCACAATTACGGGAGATCGACTATAAATACTGACACACTCACGGGAGATCCCCTATAAATACTGGCACAATCATGGGAGATCCATTATAAATACTGACACACTCAGTGCAGATAAACTATAAATACTGACACGCTCACGGTAGATCCACTATAAATACTGACTCACTCACTTCAGTTAAATTAAAAATACTGACACACACGGGAGATCGCCAATAAATACTGACATGCTCACGGGAGATGCAGTATAAATACTGACAATTTCACTGCAGATAAACTATAAATAGTGACACACTCACGGGAAATCCACTATAAATACAGACACTTTCACTGCAGATAAACTATAAATACTGACACACTCAAGGGAGGTCCACTATAAATACTGACAAACTCACGGGAGATCCACTATAAATACTGACACACTCACCGCAGATAAACTATAAATACTGACACACTCACGGGAGATCCACTATAAATACTGACACACTCACTGCAGATCAGAAATAAATACTGACAAACTCACGGGAAATCCACTATAAACACTGACACAGTCACGGGAGATCCACTATAAATACCGACACACTCACTGGAGATCCAGTATAAATACCGAAACACTCAGTGCATGTAAACTATAAATACTGACTCACTCATTGCAGATAAACTAAAAATACTGACACACGCACGGGAGATCCACTATAAATACTGACACACTCACGGGAGAACCACCATAAATACCGACACACTCACAGCAGGTCAACTATAAATACTGACACACTCACTGCAGGTAAATTATATATACTGACTCACTTATTGCAGGTAAACTATAAATACTGACTCACTCACTGCAGCTGAACTATAGATACTGACACACTCACGGGAGATCCACTATAAATACTGACACACTCAGTGCAGATAAACTAATAATACTGACACACTCACGGGAGATCCACTATAAATAATGGCTCACTCACTTCAGGTAAATTATAAATGCTGACACAATCACGGGAGATCGACTATAAATACTGACACACTCACGGGAGATGCACTATAAATACTGACACTGTCAATGCAGATAAAATATAAATACTGACATACTCACGGGAGATCCACTATAAATACTGACACTTTCAATGCAGATAAACTATAAATACTGAGACACTCAGGGGAGATCCCCTATAAATACTGACACACTCACGGGAGATCCACTATAAATACTGACACACTCACGGGTGATCCACCATAAATACCGACACACTCATTGCAGTTACTACTATAAATACTGACACACTCACTGCAGGTAAACTATATATACTGACACACCAAAGGGTGATCCACTATAATACTGACACACTCAGTGCAGATAAACTATAAATACTGACACACTCACTGCAGATAAACTATAAATACTGGAACACTCACGGGTGATCCCCTATAAACACTCAGACAATCACTGCAGATAAACCATAAATACTGACACACTCAAGGGAGATCCGCTCTAAGTACTGAACGCTCTTGGGAGATAAACTATAAATACGGAGACACTCACGGGAGATCCACTACACATGCTGACACACTCGTTGGAGATCCACTATACATACTGACACACTCACTAGAGATCTACTATACATACTGACACAATCACTGTAGGTCCACTATAAATGCTGACAAACTCACTGGAGATCCACTGTACATACTGAGACGCTCACTGGAGATCCACAATAAATACTGCAACACTCACTGCAAATGAACTATAAAAACTGTCACTCTCACAGGAGATCCACTATAAATACTGACACATTCAGTGCAGATAAACTATAATTATGCACAGACTCAAGGGAGATCCACTATAAATACTGACACACTCACGGGAGATCCCCTATAAATACTGACACACTCACTGAAGATAAACTATAAATACTAACACACTCAATAGAGGTAAACTATAAAATCTGACACGCTCACTGCAGATGAACTTTAAATAATAACACACTGACGGGAGATCCACTATAAATGCTGACACACTCACTGGAGATCCCCAATAAATACTGACACACTCACTGCAGAAAAACGTTAAATAGTGACACACTCGCGGCAGATAACCTAGAAATACTGACTCACTCATTGCAGATAAACTATAAATACTGACACACTCACGGGTGATCCACAATAAATACTGACACACTCACTGGAGAACCACTATAAATACCGACACACTTACAGCATGTCAACTATAAATACTGACACGCTCACTGCAGGTAAACTATATATACTGACTCACTCATCGCAGGTAAACTATAAATACTGACTCACTCACGGGATATCCATTATTAATACTGACACACTCAGTGCAGATAAACTAATAATACTGACACACTCACGGGAGATCCCCTATAAATACTGACACACTCACGGGAGATAAACTATAAATACTGTCACACTCACTGCAGGTAAACTATAAATACTGACACACTCATGGGAGATCCCCTATAAATACTGACACACTCATGGGAGATGCCCAATAAATACTGACACACTCACTGCAGATAAACTATAAATACTGACACACTCTCGGGAGATGCCCTATAAATACTGACACACTCACTGCATATAAACCATAAGTACTGAAACACTCACGGGAGATAAACTATAAATAACACACTCACGGGAGAACCACTATAAATACAGACATACTCACTGCAGGTAAACTATATATACTGACGCACTCATTGTAGTTAAACTATAAACACTGACTCACTCAAGGGAGATCCACTATAAATTCTGACTCACTCACTTCAGGTAAATTATAAATACTGACACAATCACGGCAGATCGACTATAAATACTGACACACTCACGGGAGATGCACTATAAACACTGACACTGTCAATGCAGATAAAATATAAATACTGACACACTCACGGGAGATCCACTATAAATACTGACACTTTCAAGGCAGATAAACTATAAATACTGAGACACTCAGGGGAGATCCACTATAAATACTGACACACTCACGGGAGATACACTATAAATACTGACACACTCAAGGGAGATCCACTATAAATACTGACACACTCACTGCAGATAAACTATGAATACTGACACACTAACGGGAAATTCACTGTAAATACTGACACACTCACGGGAGATCCACTATAAATACTGACACACTCAGTGCATGTAAACTATAAGTACTGACTCACTCATTGCAGTTAAACTAGTAATACTGACACACTCACGGGAGATCCACTATAAATACTGACACACTCACGGGTGATCCACTATAAATACCGACACACTTACTGCAGTTAAACTATAAATACTGACACACTCACTGCAAGTAAACTATATATACTGACTCACTCACTGCAGGTAAACTATAAATAGTGACTCACTTACTGCAGATAAACTATAAATACTGACACACCAAAGGGTGATCCAATATAAATACTGACACACTCAGTGCAGATAAACTAAAAATACTGACACACTCACTGCAGATAAACTATAAATACTGGAACACTCACGGGTGATTCCCTATAAATATTCAGACAAACACTGCAGATAAACTATAAATACTGACACACTCACGGGAGATCCGCTCTAAGTATTGAACGATCATGGGAGATAAACTATAAATACGGAGACACTCATGGGAGATCCACTACACATACTGACACACTCATTGGAGGTCCACTATACATACTGACACACTCACTGGAGATCTACTATACATACTGACACACTCACTGTAGGTCTACTATAAATGCTGACAAACTCATTGGAGATCCACTGTACATACTGAGACGCTCACTGGAGATCCACAATAAATAATGCAACACTCACTGCAAATAAACTATAAAAACTGACACTCTCACTGGAGATCCACTATAAAAATTGACACACTCACTGCAGATAAACTATAAATACTGCCACACTCACAGGAGATCCACGATAAATACTGACACATTCAGTGCAGATAAACTATAATTATGCACAGACTCACGGGAGATCCACTATAAATACTGGCATACTCACTGGAGATCCCCTACAAATACTAACACACTCATTGAAGATAAACTATAAATACTGACACACTCATTAGAGATAAACTATAAAATCTGACACGCTCACTGCAGATAAACTTTATATTCCAGCACACTCACGGGAGATCCACTATAAATGCTGACACACTCACGGGAGATCCCCTATAAATACTGACACACTCACTGCAGAAAAACTTTAAATACTGACACACTCACGGGAGATAACCTATAAATACTGACTCACTCATTGCAGATAAACTATAAATACTGACACACTCACAGGAGATCCACTATAAATATTGACACACTCACGGGAGAACCACTATAAATACCCACACACTCACAGCAGGTCAACTATAAGTACTGACACGCTCACTGCAGGTAAAATATATATACTGACTCACTCATTGCAGGTAAACTATAAATACTGACTCACTCACTTTAGGTAAACTATAAATACTGACACACTCACGGGAGATCCATTATAAATACTGACACTCTCAGTGCAGATAAACTAATAATACTGACACACTCACGGGAGATAAACTACAAATACTGACACACTCACTGCAGGTAAACTATAAATACTGACACACTCACGGGAGATCCCCTATAAATACTGACACACTCACTGCAGAAAAACTATAAATACTGACACACTCACGGGAGATAAACTACAAATACTGACACACTCACGGGAGATAAACTATAAATACGACACACTCACGGGAGATCTACTACAAATACGGACACACTCACTGGAGATAAACTATAAATATTGACACACTCACAAGATATCCCCGAAAAATACTGGAACACTCACTGAATATACACTATAGAAACTGACAACCCCCCCGCGAAAGGCATGATAAATAATGACACAGTCCCCTGAGAGGCCCAATAAATAATGAAAAATCCACTGCTGACCGTCGCCCCACCCCTCCCCCACCAACCCCGAGATATCTTATAAACACCTTACACATGCTCTGGGAAACCCCAATAAGGACATTTGCACTCCCCGGAGACAACTTTAAATATAGATAGGCTCTCCGGAGACCCGGTCTAAAGACTGACACACTCCCGGGTGAGCCCCAGTAAGCTATGACACACTCTCCTGTGAGACCCCTTGGACAATAAGACATTTACCGGACAGCCCCAATAGACAATGACACACTCACCGGAGAACCCATTAAATACTAACACGCTCACTGGAGATCCACAATATATACTGACACAATCACTGGAGATCCACTATAAATTCTGACATTCACTGGAGATCCACTATAAATACTGCCACATTCAGTGGGGATCCTCTGTGAATGACCACACACTCTTTGGAGACACATTATAAATACTAAAGCAATCACTGGTGATCCACTGTGAATGCTGACATAATCACTGGCGGTCCATGATAAATACTGGCACATTCAATGGACGTCTGCTGTAAATATTGACACATACACTGGAGAGCCCAATAATATTAACACACTCCAGGGAGACCCCAATTAATACTGACACACTCACGGAGAGTTCCTATGAATGCTGGAACACTGCCTGGTTAGCCATTATACACATTGACACATCAATCAAATAAACCCTTTAAAAATGATAGAGTCTTCGAATACCCCATCTAAACACTGAGACGCTACCCTAGGCGCCCTATAAATTCCGAAACACTCCACAGACACCCCATCTAAATCCTGAAAATGAACCAGAGAGCCCCAATGATTTATGACACACTGCCTTAAGAGTACCAGTAAATAACTTGGCATTTATGGGTGAGCCCCAATAAATAATGACACGCTCACCAGGGACCCCAATAAACACTGACACGCTCACTGGAGATCCACTATAAATGCTGACACGCTCCTCCGAGAGCCCCAATACCAAATTTCACACTCAACGGAGACACCAATAAACAGTGACACAATCATTGGGTGTCCACTAAAAATACTGACATGCTCACTGGAGATCAACTATAAATACTTGCACAATCACTGAGGTTTTCCATTAAATACTGAAAAACCTCACAGAGACTCGCTTTATATAGTAACATAATCAGCCAAGAGCCCCAATAACTACCGAAACACTCACTGGGAATCCACTATAAATATTAACATCGTCACTGGAGATCCTCTATAAACACTGACACATTCCATAGAGACATCCTATAAATATTGACACACTCAGCGGAGAACCCCATGAATAGTGAGACACTACCCGGAGACACCAGATAAATACTGACACATCCCCCGGAGAGCCAAATTAATAATGACTCGCAGCCTGGAGGCCACCTGTACATAGTAACACATTAACCACTGATCCACAATAAATATTGACACCCTGCCCGGAGGGTCCCTATAAACATTGACACTCTGCCAGGAGGCCCCCTTTAAATTTTTACTCATTAACCGGAGAGCATGTATTAATACTGATGCAAGCCTGCATTTTCCACAGTGAATACCGACACAATCCCCGGAGACCCCAATAAAAACTGACAAACTCACTGGAGATCCACTATAAATACTTACAAAATCACTGGAGATCCACTATAACTACTAACACACTCACTGTGTATCGACTATAAATACTGACACACTCAGTGGAGATCCACTGTAACTACTGAGGCACTCACTGGAGATCCACTATAAATACTGACACACTCACTGAAGATCCTCTGTAAATACTTTCCTGAGAGACACAATAAATAATGAGACAAAACTGGTGATCCCCAAAAGTCCAGGCACAATCCCCAAGTTAATCTTATAATTGGACGACACATGCCCTGGAACCCGTGGAAAATACAGATACGCTCCCCAGAATGCCTTTCAAGCACTGACAAACTCCAGACAACGCCTGAAAATACAGACACACTCCCAAAGGAGAACCTATAAATACTGACAGACTCTACAGTGGTGCCGTCTAAATACTGACACATTCCCTGGAGACACCCTATAAATACTGAAACACTCTCCAGACACCCACCTAAATGCTGAAACACTCCCCGCAGAATCTCAAGAAATACTAACACACTCCCCTGAGAGAGAAAATAAGTAATGAGACATTCACCTGAGAGCCCATTTAAATACTGACAGACTTGCTCTAGGGCCCCAGTAAACAATCACACGCTCACTGGAAAGCCCAAGAAATACTGATACACTCACGGAGAATGCCGGTAAATATGGAAACACTGCCTGGGGAGGCCTTATAACTACTTACTCACCACCCCTCCCCTTCAATGCCACCCAGTAAATAATGACAGACTCTACAGAGAGCCCAGTTAATACTGAGACATTCCCCTGAGAGGCCCATTAAATAAGGTGATATTCACCGGAGACCCAATTAAATAGTGACATAGTCACGGGAGGTCCACTATAAACATGGGCACACTACCCCGAAAGCCCCGATGAATGCTAACAGCTCACTGGAGGCCACTATAAGTACTCACACATTCATTGGTGATACACATTAAATACTGACACACATTCCCCTGAGACTCCTTAATAATACTGATACACGCCACAGAGAGCCTCACTAAATACTGACACCCTGACTGGGAACGCACTATAAATAAGACACAGGTACTGGAGATCCGCTATAACTACTCACACAGTTACTGGAGATCCACTATAAATACTGACAGAAACACTGCAGATCATCTTTTTAAAAAATGACACATTCACTGGAGAGCACATTAATTAGTGGTACAATCCTGGGAGGTCCCAATAAATACTGAAACACTCCAGGGAGGTTCCAATATATACTGACACACTCCCAGGAGGACCCAATAAGTAGTGGCACACTCACTGGTGCCCTCTATTAACACGGACACATTCCCCTGAGAGCCGCAATAAATGATCACACACCCACCAGATAACACCTATAAATACTGAAAACGTCCCCCGAGTGCCTCAATAAATACTAACACGCTCATTTTAAGTCATAAGTAAATACCGTCACAGTCTCTGGAGGTCCACTATAAATGGTGACACACTCAAAGCAGATCCACTATAATTACTGACACAATCACTGAAAATTAGCAGTAAATAATGACACACAGCCCAGGGACCACCCATACATACTGACAGATTCCTCGGAGGCCGAATATAAACACTGACATACTCAAAGGGGAGCCGTTCAAACACTGGCGCACTCACTGGAGAGGCACTATAAACACGGTCAAACTCCCTACATATAATGACACCCTGCAAATACACTGCAAATACTGATGCACCCCCAGGAAACCACCTATTCACAATTAAACATTCCCCAGAGAGACCCTATAAATACTTATTCAGTGCCCAGAGACCCTCTATAACTACTGACACACTCACGGAAAGCACCTATGAATAAGATAACACTGCCTGCAGAGCACTTATAAATATTGGCACTCCCCCCAAAGACCCGCTATAAATAATTAAAGACATTACAGAGACACCATCTAAATACTGACACAATCCCCGGAGAGCCCCAATAAAAACAGATGCAGCCCCCTGAGAGCACCAATAAATACTGACACACTCCCAGAGAGCCCTAAATAATAATGACACACTCTCTGGAGATCAACTATAAACACCTGCACAGTCACTAGAGAATCCCATTAAAAACTGTCACACTCCCCGCAGTCACTCTATGAATCCTGAGACACTCCCCGGGGAGGTGCTAGACACACTGTTACGCTCCCCGTTTCTCACTATAAATGCTGACCCACTGACCAGAGAGCCCTGCAAATACAGACGCTCTCCCAAGAGAGCCCATATAAAAACTGACAGATTCCCTGGAGACACACAATAAACCCTGGCACACTCTCCAGAGGTCGCCAATAAGTACTGGCACATTCCCCAGAGAGCCCTTAATAATAATGACTCACTGTCTGGAGACACCTTACAAAAGCCGACAACCTCACTGGGGAGGCCCTGTAAATACTGTAACACTGGCTGGAGTACACCTATAAAATAGACACACTGCCTGGAGGCCGCCTGTAAATGCTGACTCATTCATCGGAGAGCACGTATAAATACTGACACACTTCCATGCTTTCCTCACTGAATACTGACACATCCACAGGAGACCGCCTATAAATACTGACACACTCTCTTCATACCCCAATAAATATTGAGACATCCACCAGAGAGACGCATTAAATAGTATCACGCTCCCACGAGAGCCCCAATAAATACGGACGCACTTGCCAGAGTACACGATAAGTATTGACCCACTCCCCAGCGACCCCATCTACTTGCTGACACATTTCCTGGAGACCACCCGTAAATATTGATATACTCACTGCTGACCCCATATAAATACTAAAACACTCTCCCGAGAGCCAAAATGAATATGGGCACACTCAATGGAAATCCAATATAAATACTGAAACAGTCACTGGAGTTACACTATAAATACTGACACATTCTCATGAGAACCCCATTAAATAATGACACACTGTGCAGCGACCCCCTTCAAATACTGACATAATCCCTGGAGGCTCACCATTAATATTGACACACTCACAGCAGAGCCGTTTAGACACTGACAAACTCCCAGAGAACCCGTATACGTTATGACACACTCACCTGACACCCCCTATAAAAATGGGAACGCAACCTGGAGACATCCCAAAATTACAGACACACTCACCGGAGAGCCCGATAAATACTGACAGATTCTCAGGAGACCCCAATTTATTACCGAAACATTCAACACGTGCCACAATAAATACTGACTCACTGCCCTTAGGACACCTATAAATACCAATATAATCTACGCCAATAACTACTGAAAAGCTGTTGGAAAGACATTCTAAATACTGACAACCTCATTAGAGAGCCCCACTAAATAATGACGCACTACCCAGTGACACCATATTAATTCTGACACACTCCATGGGAAACCCATGTAAATGCTGACAGACATACCGGAGGCCCACTATAAATACTGTTACACTCTCCAGAGTCACCGTATAAATACAGACATGCTCACTATGATACCCTATAAGTGCTGACACAGGCCACTGTGTTGCACAATATATAGTGACAAACTCCCTGAAGACCCCCTGTACATACTGACACACTCCCCTGAGAGACCCAATCAATAATGAAACATTCAAAAGAGCGCCCCAATAAATAATGATTCTTCACCGGAGACCCGTGTGAATACTTACCCACTCACTGGAGATCAACTATAAATAATGACACACTCAATGGAGATCCACGATAAATACAGACAGACTCCAACTAGAACCCTAATAAATAATGACAAGCTCAATAAATACCCCAATAATTGCTGACACACTTACTGGAGATCCCCATTAAGTGAAGACACTGTCCCCGGAGAACCCCTATACATACTGACACACTCCCAGGAGACCCCCAATAAATACTGACAAACGCCCTGTTGACGTCATATAAATACTGACAGAATCCCTGGTGAACATCTATAAAAAAACACACAATCGCCAGAGAACCCTGTAAATACATATAGATTCAAAGGAGACTCCGTGTAATTACTGACACATTCAACAGCGACATCCTTAATATACTGACACACGGCCCTTAGACACCCAATAAATACCGGCACGCTCCCCCGACACCACTGTAAATACTGACACGCTCACTGGAGATCCCATATAATTACTGACGCCATCCCGCTAAAAGCCCCAAAAATTGCTGACACACTCACCGGAGACCACAATAAATACTGACAAACTCCCTGTCGATGCCCTATAAGTACTGACAGAATCCCTGGTGTACCTGTACAAATGAACACACAATCGCTAGAGAAGCCTTTAAATACATATAGATTCCCGGAGACTCCGTAGAACTAATGGAAAATTCACCAGAGAACCTCTAAATACTCTGACACACTCCCCCAAGAACCCTAATAAACACTGAGAAGTCATTCGGAGACGTACCATAAATAGGGGCCAACTCCCCGGAGACGCACTATAAAAACTTACACATTTCCCGGAGACACCCTATAAATAAAATCACACTCCCAGGAGACGCCTCAAAAATATTGAAAAACTTCCAACACACCCCTTTAAGTACTGACACAATCGCCAGAGAAACCCTTTAAATAGAGGGACACTCACCATGATCCCCTGTAAATACTGACACACTCACCGGAGACCCGAGATAAACACGGACACATTCACTGGAGCATTTCAATAAATACTAACAAACTCGCCGGAGAACCCTAATAAATATTGACAGGCGCACTGGAGAGCCCTATAAATAATGACACCCTGGCTAGTGACGCCCTATAAATAATGAATCACTCACTGGTCACCCCCTCTCCATGCTGACACGCACCCACAAAAAGCACAAACTACCAGAAAGCCCCTGTAAATACTTACACACTCCACTGAGCGCCATAATAAATAATGACACATTCACAGGAGAGCCCCAATTAATAGTGACACATTTACCGGGGACGCCTATTAGTGCAAAAACACTCACTGGAGATCAATTATAAATAATGACATAACCAATGGAGACCAACAATTAATATTGAAGCACTCCCCCGAGATCCCTAATAAATGCTGACAAACTCACCGAAGACCCCAGTAAATACTGACATATCCGCTGGTGGTCCCCAATAAATAAGGACACAGTGATTGGAGGTACACGGTAAATTCTGACATTATTGGAGAACCCCATTAAATAATGATGCAGTGCCAGGAGACCCCCGATTAATACTGACACAATCACCCGAAAGACCCAATAAATACTGACACACTCACTAGAAAGCCAATATAAATACTAACACAGTTACTGGAGATACACTATAAATTTTGAGATATTACTGTAGATTCCCATTAAATACTGACAGACTCCCCAGATACCTCCTACCAATACTGACACATTCAACGAATACCATCTATAAATACTGACACAGTCACTAGAGAGACTTCAAAATGCTGTCACACTCCCAGGAGTGTCCCCATAAAACTGACACACTGCTTGGTAACACCCTACAGTTGCTAGAACACTCAACGAATAGTGCCGAAAATATTCTCACATATAAATACTGACACAAATCCGTTTGATTCTCAATAAATATTGAAACAGTCCCCGGAGAGCCCAATGAACAATGACACAATCTTCCGAGAGCCTCCAAAAAATGCTGACGCTCTCCCTGTTGACAGCCAAAAAAACCTGACTAACTCCCCGGAGAAACCCTATAAATTTTAATTCCCGGAGGCCTTGCATAAATAATGACACGTTAACCAAATACACACTTTACATACTTACACACCATTGAGACATAATGTACATAATGAAACAGATTGGAGATCACCTACAAATACTCATACACTGGCCAAAGAGCCCCTATAAATATTGACACACTCCTCTGGAAACGCACTGTACAATTCGACAGACGCCCTGTTGACACCCTGTATAAGCACTCACAATTCCCGGCCAACGCTATGAGTGCATATAAATTCCCGGAGAACTCGTTTAAATGCCGGCACTTTCAACAGAGACCCCCTTTAAATACTGATAAACTCTCCCAAGAGCCCTAATAAATTCTGGCACTCTCCCCCCAAGACACACTATAAATACAGAGACACTCACTGGAGATCCCCTATAAATACTGGCAAACTCCCCCGAAACACACTATAAATAAGACACACTGACTGAAGATCACTATAAATACTGGCACGCTCCCCTGAGTTAAACTATAAATACTGACACACTTATTGGAGGTCCCCAATAAATCCTGCACACTCCCATGAGACCCACTACAAATACAGAAACGCTCATTGGAAACCCCTTATAATTACTGGCACACTCCCTGAGACCCATATAAATTCGGACACTCTGACTGGAGATCCCCCATAAATACTGACGGACTCCCACGAGACCCATTATATTTACAGACACGCTCATTGGTAATCCCCGATAAATACTGGCACGCTCCCCCGAGACTCACTATAAATAGTGACAGACTCCCCAAATACCCACTGTAAATACTGACACACTCTCCAGAGGGCCCCTATAAATAATGACACATTCCTCTGGATACGCTCTGTACAATCCGACAGACGCCCTTTTGACACCCTGTATATATACCCTCACTTCCCGGCCAACACTATGAGTGCATACAAATTCCAGGAGAACCCGTTTAACTGCTGGCACATTCAACAGAGACCCCCTTTAAATAATGATAAACTCTCCCAAGAGCCCCAATAAATACTGGCACTCTCTCCCCAAGACACACTATAAATACAGACACACTCACTGGAGATCCCCTATAAATACTGGCAAACTCCCCCGAGACCCACTATAAATACTGACACGCTCCCCCGAGACCCCCTGTAAATAGTGGCACGCTCCCCCGAGACCCCCTGTAAATAGTGGCACGGTCCCCCGAGAATCACTATAAATACTGGCACGCTCCCCCATGACCTACTATAAATACTGGCAAACTAATTGGAGCTCCCCAATAAATCCTGCACACTCCCCCGAGAGCCACTAGAAATACAGACACGCTCATTGGAGATCCCTTATAAATACTGGCACACTGCCCGAGACCCATATAAATTCAGAATGCTGACTGGAGGTCCCCCATAAACACTGACCGACTCCCACGAGGCCCATTATAAATAGAGACACGCTCATTGGTAATCCCTGATAAATACTGGCACGCTCCACCGAGAACCACTATAAATACTGGCACGCTCCCCGAAGACCCACTATAAATACTGGCACGCTCCTCCAAGACCAATTATAAATACTGGCACACCCCCCCGAGACCCACTATAAATACTGGCACGCTGCCCCAAGACAAACTATAAATACTGGCACACTTATTGTAGGTCCCCCATAAATACTGGCACGCTCCCCGAGACCCATTATAAATAGAGACATGCTCATTGGTAATTCCCGATAAATACTGGCACGCTACCCCGAGACGCACTATAAATACTGGCACGCTCCCCCAAGACCCACTGTAAATAAAGGCACGCTCCCCCGAGACACACTATAAGTACTGGCACGCTCCACCGCGACCCACTGTAAATACTGGCATGCTCCCACGAGATCCACTGTAAATACTGTCATGCTCCCCTAAGATCCACTGTAAATACTGGCACGCTCCACCGAGACACACTATAAATACTGGCAAGCTCCACCAATACCCACTGTAAATACTGGCATACTTATTGTAGGTCCCCCATAAATACTGGCACGCTCCCCCGAGACCCATTATAAATACAGACATGCACACTGGAGATACCATATAAATACTGACTCCCTCCCTGAGTCCCACGATAAATACAGAAACACTCAGTGGGGATCCCCTATAAATACTGAAACACTCCACCAAGTCCCACTATAAACACAGACACACACACTGGAGATCCCCTATAAATACTGGCAGGCTCCGTCGAGACCCATTATAAATACAGACACACTCACTGGAGATCATCAATAAATACTGAAACACTCCAACGAGACCCACTACAAACACAGACACACACAGTGGAGATCCTCTATAAATACTGAAACACTCCACCGAGACCCACTATAAACACAGACACACAAACTGGAGATCCCCTATAAATACTGAAACACTCCACCGATACCCACGATAAATACAGACACACACACTGGAAATCCCCTATAAATACTGAAACATTCCACTGAGACCCACTATAAACACAAACACACACACTGGAGATCCCCTATAAATACTGAAACACACCACCGAGACCCATTATAAACACAGACACACACACTGGAAATCCCCTATAAATACTGACACATTAACCGGAGACCTCCTCCAATTACTGACGCACCCTCCGGAGACCCACTATACGTACAGACGCAGTCCCCGAGGGTGCACTTTAAATACTGACACATTCCACCGAGCAACCCCATAAATAAAATCACATTGTTCCTAGGCCCCTATAAATACTGGCATCCGCCACAGAGATCCCATAAAAACACTGAAAAACTCCCCAGAAATCCTTATAAATAACAGACATTGCCCAGATGCGCCCTCTAAATGCTGACACACTCACCAGAAACCCCAATAAATGCTAACACGGTCAGAAGAGACACACTATAAATATGTACTTCTCCTTCAGAGACCCTCTATAAATACAGACACACTCCCTGGAGATGCAATATAGACATTGTCACGTTCTGCCGAGACACGCCAGTAATATAATCACACTCCCCTGAGACCACTATAAATACTGGCACACTACCCGGAGATCCCATAAAATACTGAAACACTCCCCATACAACCCCTATAATTATTGACTCACTCCCTGGTGATGCTCAAGAAATGCAAACAAACTTCCCAGAGAATCTGATAAATTAAACCGATTGCTCAGAGACCTCCTTTAAATACTGACACGTTCGTCAGAAGCCCCCTACATATGCTTGAACACACCCCAGAGACACAGTATGAATACAGGCACAATCACTCTGATCCACTTTAAATACTGACAAACACACAGCAGGCTCTCTATAAATGTGGACACTTTCAATGGGGAATGTCACACTCCCTCAAGGTCCACAACAAACACTAACACATTCACACAGGACCCCCTGTAAATGCTGACACACTTCATGATGACCACCTGTAAATACTGACACACTCCGTGATGAACGCCTGTAAATACTGGTACACTCCGTGATGACCGCCTCTAAATACAGGTACACTCCGTGATGACCGCCTGTAAATACTGACACACTCCGTGATGAACGGCTGTAAATACTGACACACTCCGTGATGAACGCCTGTAAATACTGACACACTCCGTGATGAACGCCTGTAAATACTGACACACTCCGCTGGCAGGCCCTCAAAATAATGACACATTAACAGGAGTGACACAATAAATATTTGGCACACTCACTGGAGATCCACTATAAATACTGACAAATTCAGTGGAGGTCCACGATAAATACTGACACATTCCCCTTAGGGCCCTAATAAATGCTGATAAACTAACCGAAGGCTCCAATTAATACTGACATGCTCACTGGTGATCCACTATAAATGCTAACAAATTCATTGGACGTCCCCATCAAATACAGGCACAATGCAAGGACACCCCGTATAAGTACGAACACATTCACTGGAAGTACCCTATAAGTACTGAGACTCTCCCCGGAGACCCCGTGTAAATACCGACATACTCCCCAGAGACACCCTATACATATTTACAAAGCCTCCGAGAGCCCCAAGTAATACTGTTGCACTTCATAGGAATGCGGCATTAATACTGACACTGTGACTGGAGATATACTATAAGTACTGCCAATTTCACTGGAGATCCCCATTAAATACTGACACACTCCCAGGAGACCGACTAAACAAGCTGAAAGAATCCCCAGAGACGCTGTGAAGAACCCTACAAAGACAAACAAATTTGCGGAACAACGAGTATAAATATTGACACATTCACCTGAGACCCCTAGAAATAGTGGGACGCGCCCCCCTCAAGAGCCGCGTAAAATAAGGACACACTCACCCGAGGGCCCTAATAAATACTGACACACTCCCCAGAGGCACCATATAAATGCTGACACATTCACCATGATCAGCTAAAAATACTAACACACTCACATGTCAACCTGTATTAATACAGACACACTCACTGGAAAGCCCCTATAAATGATGAAACTCTCCCCCAAGACCTAACATAAATACTGACACACTAATCGGAGACCGCCTATAAATACTAACACACGGCTGGGAGACCCCCTATAAATAGTGACAAACGGCTGGGAGACCCACTATAAATACTGACACAATCCCCGCAGATACCTTATAAATACTGACCGATTCGCTTTAGACACAGTATAAATACTGAGACATTCACAATCGACCCCTTTAAATACAGACACAATACCCCAAGTGACCAAATAAATCTTGACAAGCTCACCCGAGGCCCCCCTATTAATACTGACAAGCTCTGGGAAGACCTAATTTAAATACTGGAACACCCGCCAGAGACTCCTTACAAATGCTGACAGAGCTACCGGAGAAACCTTCTAACTGCTGACACATACACAAGAGACCCACTATAAATACTGACACACTCCTTGGAGACCCCCTCTAAGTACAGACACATGCCCCCGAGAAACCCTATTACATACATACAAACTCGCCGAGACTCCCTCTAAGTTCTGGCACATTCCCCGGTGACCCCATATAGATAACACTCCCCAGAGACAAAGTCTCAATACTGACACACTCCCCAGAGACGCCCTTTATTTGATGATGCAATCACTGGAGATCCCCTATAAACACTGACACACAGCATGGAGAAGACCTTATCCATACTCTCAAACAGCTGGAGCGCCCCTTGTCCATGTGATATATAGCTGGAAAACACCTTCTCCACACTGACACACAGCTGGAGAACCAAATGTCCACACTGACCCACAGCTGGGGAACCTTTTCCCCACACTGACACACAGATCGAAAACCGTTTGTCCATACTTACACACAGATGGAGAAGCCCTTGTCCACATTAACACACTTTTGGAGAATGACTTGTACGCACTGACGAACAACTGTAGAACCCCTTGTACATACAGACACACAGCTGGAGAACACCTTGTTCACACTGACACACAGATGGAGAACACCTTGTCCATATTTACACGCAGCTGGAGAACACCTTGTCCATACTAACACAAAGCTGGTGAACCCCTTGTCCGCAATGACACAGAGCTGAAGAAACCCTTGTACTTACTGACACAGCTGGATAACCGGTTGTCCATACTAACACACAACTGGAGAACCCCTTGTCCATACTGAGAAATAGTTGAATAGCCCATTGTCCTGACTGACACACAGCTGGAGAGCCCCTTGTCCACACCGACACAAAGCTGGGGATCACTTTTTCCACACTGAAACACAGCTGGAGAACCCGTTGTCCATACTAACATACAGTTGGTGAACCCCTTGTCCGCAATGACACAGAGCTGAAGAACCGCTTGTACATACTGACACACAGCTGAAGAACCGGTTGAACATACTAACACACAGCTGGTGACCCCCTTGTCCAAACTGACACAGAGCTGAAGGACCGCTTATATAGCGACACAAAGCTGCAGAAACCCTTGTGCATACTGACATACAGCTGGAGAAACCCTTGTACATACTGAAAAACAGCTGAAAAACCGCTTGTCCATAATGACACATAGCTGGACAACACCTTTGTCCACACTGAAACGCAGCTGGAGAACACGTTGTCCAGACTGACACATAGCTGGAGTGCCCCTTGTCCATACTGACACACAGCGGGAGAACACCATGTCCATGATGATACGCAGCTGGATAACCCCTTGTACAAACAGAAACGCAGCCGGATATGCCCATGTCCATATTGACACAGAGCTGGAGGACCACAGGTGCATACTGACACAAAGCTGGAGAGGCCTTTGTCCAGACTGACACACATCTGGAGATCCTCTTGTCCATACTGGCACACAGCTGGAGAACACATTGTCCTTACTGTGTGCCAGTATAGACAAGGTGACAACATGATACACAGCTGGATAACCCTTTGTACAAACTGAGAGACAGCCAGATAAGCGGTTGTCCACAATGACATAAAGCTGGAGTAGACCTTATACACACTAACACAGAACAGGAGAACCCCTTGTCCACACTGAGACACAGCTGGATAAGCCCTTGTCCATACTGACACGTGGCTGGATATCAACATGTCCATACTGAATAACAGCTGGAGAAACCCTTGTACATACTGAAACACAGCTGGAGAACTGCTTGTCCATAATGACACATAGATGGACAACACCTTTGTCCACACTGACACACGGCTGGAGAATACCTTGTCCAGACTGACACACAGCTGGAGAGTCTTTTGTCCTTACTGATACAAAGTTGGAGAACATATTGTCCTTACTCACACACATTTGGAGGCCCATTTGTCCACATTGGCGCACATCTGGAGAAGTCATTGTCCAAACTGACACAAAGCTGGAGCGAACCTTGTCCATTTTGACACTCAGATTGAACACAACTTGTGAACACTGATATATAGCTGGAAAACTTCTTGTCCACATTCACACACAGCTGGAGAACCCGTTGTCCGTACCGAACTCAGCTGGAGATCCCCTTTTCCCTATTAACACACAGCTGGAGAAAACATTGTCCATACTGACACAAAGCTGGAGAACCCCTTGTCCAATCTGACGCACATCTGGGGAACATTGCCCACACTGACACGCAGATGGAGAGGCGTTTGCCCACACTTACAAACAGCTGGAGAAGACCTTGTCCACGCTGACACAAAGCTGAAGAACCCCTTGTCTATACTGGCACACAGCTGGATAAAACCTTGTACGTACAGACACAAAGTTGGAAAATGCCTGGTCCACACTGACTCAAAGCTGGAGTACACCTTATACACACTAACATAGAACAGCAGAACCTCCTTGTCCACACTGACACATAGCTGGATAAGTCCTTGTCCATACTGACACAGAGCTGATTATCAAGTTGTCCATACTGACAAACATTTGGAGAAGCCCTTGTGCACACAGACACACAGCTGAAGAACCCCTTGTACATCCGCTCAAAAGGTTGGAGATCCCCTTGTACATAATAACACACAGCTGGTGAAAAACTTTTACAGACTGACACACAGCTGGTGAACCCCTTGTACATGCTGACACATATTTGGAGAACGACTTGTGCACACTGACATACAGCTGGAGAACCCCTTGTCCATACTGACACACATTTGGTGAACGACTTGTGCACACTGACACACAGCTGGAGAACTCCTTCTACATACTGACACACAGATGGAGAGCCCCTTGTCCACAAGGACACACAGCTGGATAAGACCTTGTACATACTGTCACATTGGTGGAGATCAGCTTGTCCTTGCTGGGAAACAGCTGGAGAAGCCCTGGTCCACACTGACACACAGATGGAGAACGCCTTGTCTGTACTGACACACAGTTGCAGAGTCTCTTGTCCATACTGATACACAGTTGGAGAACACATTGCCCTTACTGACACACATTGGGAGGCTCATTTGACCACATAGACAAACAGCTGGAGAAGGCATTTTCCAAACTGACACACAGCTGGAGAGCCCTTTGTCCATTTTGACACTCAGGTTGAACACACATTGTGAACACTGATATACAGGTGGAAAACCTCTTTTCCACATTCACACACAGCTGGACAACCCGTTGTCCATATCGAACTCAGCTGGAGATCCCCTTTTCCCTATTAACACGCAGCTGGAGAACACATTGTCCATACTGACACACAGCTGGTGAATACCTGGTAAATACTGACACACATTTGGGGAACGACTTGTGCACACTGACACACAGCTGGAGAACTCCTTCTACATACTGACACACAGCTGGAGAGCCCCTTGTCCACACGGACACACAGCTGGATAAGCCCTTGTCCATACTGTCACATTGCTGGAGATCAGCTTGTCCTTACTGACAAAAAGCTGGAGAAGTCCTTGTCCACACTGACACACAGCTGGAGAACCCCTTGACTGTACTGGCACAGAACTGAAGAACCCCGTGTATATAGCGACACAAAGCTGGAGAAACCCTTGTCCATACTGACACACATTTGGATAAGACCTTGTACATACTGTCACATTGGTGGAGATCAGCTTGTCCTTACTGGGAAACATCTGGAGAAGCCCTGGTCCACACTGACACACAGCTGGAGAACGCATTGTCTGTACTGAGACCGAGCTGATGAACCCCGTGTATATAGCGACACAAAACTGGAAAAACCCTTGTCCATACTGACACACAGCTGGAGAACACCTTGCCCAGACTGACACACATTTGGAGAGTCCTTTGTCCATACTGATACACAGTTGGAGAACACATTGTCCTTACTGACACACATTTTGAGGCCCATTTGACCACATGGACGCACAGCTGGAGAAGGCATTTTCCAAACTTACACACAGCTGGAGAGCCCCTTGTCCATTTTGACACTCAGGTTGAACACGCCTTGTGAACACTGATATACAGATAGAAAACCTCTTTCCCACATTCACACACAACTGGACAAACCGTTGTCCATTTCGAACTCAGCTGGAGATCCCCTTTTCCCTATTAACACGCAGGTGGACAACACATTGTCCATACTGACACACAGCTGGTGAACCCCTTGTCTAAACTGACGCAAATCTGGGGAACATTCCCCACACTGACACACAGATGGAGAGCCGTTTGTCCACACTTACACAGAGCTGGAAAAGACCTTATCCACGCTGACACAAAGCTGAAGAACCCCTTGTCTATACTGGCACACAGCTGGATAAAACCTTGTACGTAATGACACACAGTTGGAAAATCCGTTTTCCACACTGATTCAAAGCTGGAGTACACCTTATACACACTAACACAGAAGAGGAGAACCCCTTGTCCAAACTGACACACAGCTGGATAAGCCCTTGTCCATACTGACACAGAGCTGGATATAAAGTTATCCGGACTGACAAACATTTGGAGAAGCCCTTGTCCACACAGACACACAGCTGAAGAACCCCTTGTAAATCCGAAAACACGGTTGGAGATCCCCTTTTACATAATAACACACAGCAGGTGAAAAACTTTTTCCAGACTGACACACAGCTGGTGAACCCCTTGTACATACTGACACGTATTTAGAGAACGACTTGTGCACACTGACACACAGCTGGAAAACCCCAAGTCCATACTGACACACATTTGGAGAACGACTTGTGCACACTGACACACAGCTGGAGAACTCCTTCTACATACTGACACACAGCTGGAGAGCCCCTTATCCACACGGACACACAGCTGGATAAGCCCTTGTCCATACTGTCACATTGTTGGAGATCAGCTTGTCCTTACTGACAGAAAGCTGGAGAAGTCCTTGTCCACACTGACACAGAGCTGATGAACCCCTTGTATATAGCGACACAAAGCTGGAGAAACCCTTGTCCATACTGACACACAGCTGGAGAACACCTTGTCCAGACTGACACACAGTTTGAGAGTCTCTTGTCCATACTGATACACAGTTGGAGAACACATTGTCCTTACTGATACACATTTGGAGGCCCATTTGTCCACATGGACGCACAGCTGGAGAAGGCATTGTCCAAACTGACACACAGCTGGAAAGCCCCTTGTCCATTTATGACACTCAGGTTGAACACATCTTGTGAACACTGATATACAGCTGGAAAACCTCTTTTCCACATTCACGCACAGCTGGAGAACCCGTTGTCCATACCAAACTCAGCTGGAGATCCCCTTTTCCCTATTAACACACAGCTGGAGAACACATTGTCCATACTGACACACAGCTGGAGAACCCCTTGTCCAAACTGACGCACATCTGGGGAACACTTTCCCCAAATTTACACACAGATGGAGATTCGTTTGTCCACACTTACACACAGCCGGAGAAGACCTTGTCCACGCTGACACAAAGCTGGAGAACACCTTGTTTATGGTGGCACACAGCTGGATAAGCCCTTGTCAGCACTGACACATATTTGGAGAACGACTTGTGCACACTGACACTCAGCTGGAGAACGCCTTGTCCATATGACACACATTTGGAGAACGACTTCTGCGCACTGACACACAGCTGGAGAACTCCTTCTACATACTGACACACAGCTGGAGAGCCCCTTGTCCACACGGACACACAGCTGGATAAGCCCTTGTCCATACTGTCACATTGCTGGAGATCAGCTTGTCCTTACTGACAAAAAGCTGGAGAAGTCCTTGTCCACACTGACACACAGCTGGAGAACCCCTTGACTGTACTGACACAGAGCTGAAGCACCCCATGTATATAGCGACACAAAACTGGAGAAACCCTTGTACATACTGAGACACAGCTGGAGTACACCTTGCCCAGACTGACACACAGTTGGAGAGTCTCTTGTCCATACTGATACACAGTTGGAGAACACATTTTCCTTACTGACACACATTTGTAGGCCCATTTGACCACATTGACGCACAGCTGGAGAAGGCATTTTCCAAACTGACACACAGCTGGAACGCCCCTTGTCCATTTTGACACTCAGGTTGAACACACCTTGTGAACACTGATATACAGCTGGAAAACCTCTTTTCCACATTCACACACAGCTGGACAACCCGTTGTCCATTCCGAACTCAGCTGGAGATCCCCCTTTCCCTATTAACACGCAGGTGGACAACACATTGTCCATACTGACACACAGCTGGTGAACCCCTTGTCCAAACTGACGCACATCTGGAGAACATTCCCCACACTGACACACAGATGGAGAGCCTTTTGTCCACACTTACACACAGCTTGAAAAGACCTTGCCCACGCTGACACAAAGCTGAAGAACCCCTTGTCTATACTGCCACACTGCTGGATAAAACCTTGTACGTACTGACACACAGTTGGAAAATCCGTTTTCCACAATGATTCAAAGCTGGAGTACACCTTATACACACTAACACAGAAGAGGAGAACCCCTTGTCTTAACTGACACACAGCTGGATAAGCCCTTCTCCATACTGACACAGAGCTGGATATCAAGTTATCCAGACTGACAAACATTTGGAGAAGCCCCTGTACACACAGACACGCAGCTGAAGAACCCCTTGTACATCCGGTCACAACGCTGGAGATATCCGTGTTCATAGTAACACACAGCTGGTGAAAAACCTTTTCCAGACTGACACACAGCTGGTGAACGCCTTGTACATACTGACACATATTTGGAGAACGACTTGTGCACACTGACACACAGCTGGAGAGCCTCTTGTCCATACTGACACATATTTGGAGAACGACTTTTGCACAATGACACACAGCTGGAGAATCCTTCTACATACTGACACACAGCTGGAGAGCCCCTTGTCCACATGGACACATAGCTTGATAAGCCCTTATCCATACTGTCACATTGTTGGAGATAAGCTTGTCCTTACTGACAGAAAGCTGGGGAAGTCCTTGTCCACACTGACACACAGCTGGAGAACCCCTTGTCTGTACTGACACAGAGCTGAAGAACTCCGTGCATATAGCGACACAAAGCTGGAGAAGCCCTTGTCCATACTGAGACACAGCTGGAGAACACCTTGTCCAGACTGACACACAGTTTGAGAGTCTCTTGTCCATACTGATACACATTTGGAGAACACATTGTCCTTACTGACACATTTCTGGAGGCCCATTTGTCTACATGGACGCACAGCTGGAGAAGGCATTGTCCAAACTGACACACAGCTGGAACGCCCCTGGTCCATTTTGACACTCAGGTTGAACACACCTTGTGAACACTGATATACAGCTGGAAACCTCTTTTCCCTATTAACACACAGCTGGAGAACACATTGTCCATACTGACACACAGCTGGAGAACCCCTTGTCCAAACTGACGCACATCTGGGGAACAATTTCCCCAAACTTACACACAGATGGAAATACGTTTGTCCGCACTTACACACAGCCGGAGAAGACCTTGTCCACGCTGACAAAAAGCTGGAGAACACCTTGTTTATAGTGGCACACAGCTGGATAAGCCCTTGTCCGCATTGACACATATTTGGAGAACGACTTGTGCACACTGACACTCAGCTGGAGAACCCCTTGTCCATACTGACACACATTTGGAGAACGACTTGTGTGCACCTACACACAGCTGGAGAACACTTTCTACATACTGACACACAGCTGGAGAGCCCCTTGTCCACACTGACACACAGCTGGATAAGACCTTGTCCATACATTCACAGAGCTGGAGATCGACTTGTCCATACTGCCACACATCGGGAGAAGCCCTTGTCCACTTTGACACACGGTTGGAGATCCCCTTGTTCTTAATAACACACAGCTGAGGAAAAACCTTTTCCAGACTGACACACAGCTGGAGAACCCATTGTCCATACTGACACACATTTGGAGAACGGCCTGTGCACACTGACACACAGCAGGAGAGCCCCTTGTCCACACTGACACACAGCTGGATAAGCCCTTGTCAATACTGTCACAGAGCTTAATAACCCCTTGTATATAGCGACACATAGTTGGAGAAACACTTGTCCATACTGACACACAGCTGGAGAGCCGCCTGTACATACGGACACACAGCTGGAGAACTGCACGTCCATAATAACACACATCTGGACAAACCCTTTGTCCACACTGACACACGGCTGGAGAACACCTTCTCGAGACTGACACACAGCGGGAGAAAACCATGATGATAGATAAATGGAGAACCCCTTGTACAAACTGAGACACAGCTGGAGAAACCCTTGTCCATTCTGGCACCCAGCTGGAGAACACATTGTCCTTACTGACACACATTTGGAGACACATTTGTCCACACGGACGACCAGCTGGATAAGTCCTTGTCCAAACTGACACACAGCTGGGGAGCCCCTTTTCCATTTTGAAACTCAGGTTGAGCGGACCTTATGCATACTGATATACAGCTGGAGAACAACTTGCCCATACTGGCAAACACTGGAGAACCTCTGGTCCGCACTCACACAAAGCTGGAGCCTCTCTTGTCCATTTTGGCACTCAGGTTGAACACACCTTGTGAGCACTGATATACAGCTGGAAAACATCTTGTCCATATTAACACAGAGCTGGAGAACACATTGTCCATACTGACACACAGCTGGAGAACCCCTTGTCCAAACTGACGCTCATCTGGGGAACACTTTCCCCATACTGACACACAATTGGGAACAGTTTGTCCACATTAACACACAGCTGGAGAAGACCGTGTCCACACTGACACAAAAGCTGGAGAACACCTTGACTATACTGGCACACAGCTGGATAACACCTTGTACGTACTGACGCACAGTTGGAAAATCCCAGGTCCTCACTGACAGACAGTTGGATAAGCCTTTGTACATACTGACACAGAGCTGTATATCAACTTGTCCACACTGACACACAGCTGAAGAACCCCTTGTACATTTGGACACATGGGTGGAGATCCCCTTGTACATAATAACACACAGCTGGGGAAAAAACCTTTTCCAGACTGACACACAGCTGCAGAACTCCTTGTCCATACTGACACATATTTGGAGAACTACTTGTGCACACTGACACACAGCTGGAGAACCCCTACTACATACTGACACACCGCTGGAGAACCCCTTGTCCACACTGACAGACAGCTGGATAAGCCCTTGTCCATACTGTCACAGAGCTGGAGATCACCTTCTCCATACTGACAAACGGCTGGAGAGGCCCTTGTCCACACTGGCACACAGCTGGAGAACCCGATGTCTGTACTGACACGGAGCTGAAGAACCCCGTGTATATAGCGTGTAAAAATCTGGAGAAACCCTTGTCCATTCTGACACACTGCTGGAGAACACCTTGTCGAGACTGACACACAGCTGGAGAGTCTCTTCTTCATACTGATGCACAGTTGGAGAACACATTGCCATGCTGACACACATTTGGAGGCCCATTTGTCCACATGGACGCACAGCTGGAGAGGTCATTGTCCAAGCTGACACACAGCTGGAGCGCCCCTTGTCCATTTTGACACTCAGGTTGAACACAACTTGTGAACACTGATATACAGCTGGAAAACATCTTGTCCACATTCTCACACAGCGGGAGAACCCGTTGTCCATACCGAACTCAGCTGGAGATCCTCTTTTCCCTATTAACACACAGCAGGAGAACACATTGTCCATACTGACACACATCTGGGAAACACTTTCACCAAACTGACACACAGATGGAGAACCGTTTGTACACTGATATACAGCTAGAAAACATCTTGTCCACATTCTCACACAGCGGGAGAACCCGTTGTCCATACCGAACTCAGCTGGAGATCCCCTTTTCCCTATTAACACACAGCAGGAGAACACATTGTCCATACTGACACACATCTGGGGAACACTTTCACCAAACTGACACACAGATGGAGAACCGTTTGTCCACACTTACACAGCCGGAGAAGACCTTGTCCATGCTGACACAAAGCTGGAGAACACCTTGCATATATTGGCAAACAGATGGATTAGTCCTTGTCCGCCCTGACACTCGGTTGGAGATCGCCTCGTACATAATAACACACAGCTGGGGAAAATCCTTTTCCAGACTGACTCACAGCTGGAGAACCCCTTGTCCATACTGACACATATTTGGAGAACGACTTGTGCACACTCACACACAGCTGGAGAGCCCCTTGTCCATATTGACACACGTTTGGAGAACGACTTGTGCGCATTGACACACAGCTGGAGAACCCCTTCTACATACTGACACACAACTGGAGAGCCCTTTGTCCACACTGACACACAGCTGGATAATTCCTTGTCCATAAAGTCACAGAGCTGGATATCAAGTTGTCCATACTGACACACATTTGGAGAAGCCCTTTTCCATTCTGAAACACAGCTGAAGAACTCCGTGTACATCCGGATACACGGTTGGAGATCCCCTTGTACACAATAACACACAGCTGGTAATAACCTTTTCCAGACTGACACACAGCTGGTGAACACATTGTCCATACTGACACATATTTGGAGAACGACTTTTGCACACTGACACTCAGCTGGAGAACCTCTTGTCCATACTGACACACATTTGGAGAACTACTTGTGCACACTGACACACAGCTGGAGAACTCCTTGTCCATACTGACACAGAGCTGGAGAGCCCCTTGTCCACACGGACGCCGAGCTGGATAAGTCCTTTTCCAAACTGACACACAGCTGGAGAGCCCCTTGTCCATTTTGACACTCAGGTTGATCGCAGCTTATGCATACGGATATACAGTTGGAGAACAACTTGTCCATACTGGCACACAGCTGGAGAACCTATTTTCCACGCTCACACACAGCTGGAGTGCCCCTTGTCCATTTTGACACTCAGGATGAACACACCTTGTGAACACTGATATACAGCTGGAAAACCTCTTGTCCACATTTACACACAGCTGGAGAACCCATTGTCCATACCGAACTCAGCTGGAGATCTCCTTTTCCATATTAACACACAGCTGGAGAACACATTGTCCGTACTGTCACACAGCTGGAGAACCCATTGTCCACACTGACACACAGCTGTATAAGCCCTTGTCCATATTGTCACAGAGCTGGAGATCACCTTGTTTATACTGACAAACAGCTGGAGAGGCCCTTGTCCACACTGACACACAGCTGGAGAACCCGTTGTCTGTACCGACACGGAGCTGAAGAACCCCGTGTATATAGCGACACAAAGCTGGAGAAACCCTTGTCCATACTGACACACAGCTGGAGAACACCGTGTCCAGACTGACGCACAGCTGGAGAGTCTCTTGTCCATACTGATACACAGTTGGAGAACACATTGTCCTTGCTGACACACATTTGGAGGCCCATTTGTCCACATGGACGCACAGCTGGAGAAGTCATTGTCCAAACTGACACACAGCTGGAGCGCCCCTTGTCCATTTTGACACTCAGATTGAACACACCTTGTGAACACTGGTGTACAGCTGAAAAACTTCTTGTCCACATTCTCACACAGCGGGAGAACCCGTTTTCCATACCGAACTCCGCTGGAGAACCCCTTTTCCCTATTAACACAAAGCTGGAGAAAGCCTTGTCCATACTGACACACAGCTGGAGAACACCTTGTCCAGACTGACACACAGCTGGAGAGTCTCTTGTCCATACTGATACACAGCAGGAGAACCCCTTGTCCAAACTGACGCACATCTGGGGAACACATTCTGACACACAGATGGAGAACCGTTTGACCACACATACACACAGCTGGAGAAGACCTTGTCCACGCTGATACAAAGCTGGAGGACACCTTGTCTATACTGGCACACAGCTGCATAACACCTTGTACGTACTGGCAAACAGTTGGAAAATCCCTGGTCCACACTGACTCAAATCTGGACTACACCTTATACACACTAACAGAGAACAGGAGAACACCTTGTCCACACTGACACACAGCTGGATAAGCCCTTGTCCGTACTGACACACAGCTGAAGAACGCCTTCTACATCTGGACACACGGTTGGAGATCCCACTGTACATAATAACACACAGGTGGCGAAAAACCTTTTCCAGACTGACACACAGCTGGAGAACCCCTTGTCCATACTGACACAGAGCTGGAGAACCGCTTGTCCATAATGACACACAGCTGGGGAACCCCATCTACATACTGACACACAGCTGGAGGACCACAGGTGCATACTGACACTAAGCTGGAGAAGCCAATGTCCACATTGACACACAGCTGGTGATCCTCTTGTTCACACTCACGCACAGCTGGTGATGCCCTTGTCCACACTGACACACAGCTGGAGAACCTCTTGTCCATAATTACACACGGCTCGAGATCACCTTGTACATAATAAAACAGAGCTTGGGAACACCTTATCCAGACTGACACACAGCTGGTGAAGCCCATGTCCATACTGGCACAGAGCTGGAGAACACATTGTCCGTACTGACACACATTTGGAGACACATTTGTGCACACGGACGCCCAGCTGGATAAGTCCTTGTCCAAACTGACACACAGCTGGAGAGCCCATTGTCCATTTTGACACTCAGGTTGAGCGCACCTTATGCATACTGATATACAGCTGGAGAACAACTTGGCCATACTGGCACACATCTGGAGAACCTCTTGTCCACACTCACACACAGCTGGATCGCCCCTTGTCCATTTTGACACTCAGGTTGAACACACCTTGTGAACACTGATATACAGCTGGAAAACCTCTTGTCCACATTCACACACAGCTGGAGAACCCGTTGTCCATACCGAAGTCAGCTGGAGATCTCCTTTTCCATATTAACACACAGCTGGAGAACACGTTGTCCATACTGTCACACAGCTGGAGAACCCCTTGTTCAAACTGATACACATCTGGGGAACACTTTCCCCACACTGACACAGAGATGGAGAACCGTTTGTTCACACTAACACACAGCTGGAGAAGACCTTGTCCACACTGACACAAAGCTGGAGAACACCTTGTCCATAATGGCACACTGCTGGATAACACCTTGTACGTACTGACACACAGTTGGAAAATCTCTGGTCCACACTGGAACACAGCTGGATAAGCCTTTGTACATACTGACACAGAGCTGTAAATCAACTTGTCCACACTGACACTAAGCTGAAGAACCCCTTGTACATTTGGACCCATGGTTGGTGATCCCCTTGTACATAATAACACACAGCTGGGGAAAAACCTTTTCCAGACTGACACACAGCTAGAGAACTCCTTCTCCATACTGACATATATTTGGAGAACGACTTGTGCACACTGACACACAGCTGGAGAACCCCTTCTACATACTTACACACCGCTGGAGAGCCCCTAGTCCACACTGAAACACAGCTGGATAGGCCCTTGTCCATACTGTCACAGAGCTGGAGATCACCTCGTCCATACTGACACACAGCTGTAGAACCCCTTGTCTGTACTAACACGGAGCTGAAGGACCCCGTGTATATAGCGACTAAAAAGCAGGAGAAACCCTTGTCCATACTGACACAAAGCTGGAGAACACCTTGTCGAGACTGACACACAGCTAGAGAGTCTCTTGTCCATACTGATACACAGTTGGAGAACACATTGTCCTTGCTGACACACATTTGGAGGCCCATTTGTCCACATTGGCGCACAGCTGGAGAAGTCATTGTCCAAACTGACACACAGCTGGAGCGACCCTTGTCCATTTTGACACTCAGGTTGAACACAACTTGTGAACACTGATATACAGCTGGAAAACATCTTGTCCATATTCTCACACAGCGGGAGAACCCGTTGTCCATACCGAACTCAGTTGGAGATCCCCTTTTCCCTATTAACACACAGCAGGAGAACACATTCCACACACTGACACACAGATGGAGAACCGTTTGTCCACATTTACACACAGCTGGAGAAGACCTTGCCCACGCTGACACAAAGCTTGAGGACACCTTGTCTATACGGGCACACAGCTGGATAACACCTTGTACTTACTGACACACAGTTGGAAAATGCCTGGTCCACACTGACTCAAAGCTGGAGTACACCTTATACACACTAACACAGAACAGTAGAACCCGTTGTCCACACTGGCACACAGCTGGATAAGCCCTTGTCCATACTGACACAGAACTGGATATCAACTTCTCCATTCTGACAAACAGCTGGAGAAGCCCTTGTCCACACTGACACAGAGCTGAAGAACCCCTTGTACATCTGGACACACGGTTGGAGATCCCCTTTTACATAATAACAAACAGCTGGGGAAAAACCTTTTCCAGACTTACACACAGCCGGAGAATCCCTTGTCGATACTGACACATATTTGGAGAACGACTTGTGCACACTGACACACAGCTGGAGAACCCCTTGTCCATACTGACACAGATTTGGAGAACGGCTTGTGCACACTGACACACACATGGAGAACCCCATCTACATACTGAGACACAGCTGGAGAGCCCCTTGTCCACACTGACACACAGCTGGACAACCTCCTTTTCCACACTGACACTCGGCTGGAGAACACCTTGTCCAGATTGACACACAGCGGGAGAAAACGATGTCCATGATATTTGACAGCTGGAGAACCCCTTGTACAAACTGAGACATAGCTGGATAAGCCCTTGTCCATACTGACACAGAGCTGGAGAACCACAGGTGCATACTGACACTAAGCTGGAGAAGCCAATGTCCACACTGACACACAGCTGGAGATCCTCTTGTCCACACTCACGCACAGCTGGTGAAATCCTTGTCCAAACTGACACACAGCTGAATAACCACTTGTCCATGATGACACACGGCTGGAGATCCACTTGTACATAATAAAACATAGCTTGGGAACCCCCTTTCCAGACTGACACACAGCTGGAGAAACCGTTGACAATACCTGCACACAGCTGGAGAACACATTGTCCTTATTGACACACATTTGGAGACACATTTGTGCACACGGTCGCCCAGCTGGATAAGTCCTTGTCCAAACTGACACACAGCTGGAGAGCCCATTGTCCATTTTGACACTCAGGTTGAGCGCACCTTATGCATACTGATATACAGCTGGAGAACAACTTGGCCATACTGGCACACATCTGGAGAACCTCTTGTCCACACTCACACACAGCTGGATCGCCCCTTGTCCATTTTGACACTCAGGTTGAACACACCTTGTGAACACTGATATACAGCTGGAAAACCTCTTGTCCACATTCACACACAGCTGGAGAACCCGTTGTCCGTACCGAACTCAGCTGGAGATCTCCTTTTCCATATTAACACACAGCTGGAGAACACGTTGTCCATACTGATACAAAGCTGGAGAACCCCTTGTCCAAACTGACGCACATCTGGGGAACACTTTCCCCATACTGACATACAGATGGAGAACCGTTTGTCCACTTTAAAACACAGCTGGAGAAGACCTTGTACACACTGACACAAAGCTGGAGAACACCTTGTCTATACTGGCACACAGCTGGATAATACATTGTACGTACTGACACACAGTTGGAAAATCCCTGGTCCACACTGACTCAAAGCTGGAGTACACCTTATACATACTAACACAGAACAGGAGAACCCCTTGTCCACACTGACACACAGCTGTATAAGCCCTTGTACATACTGACACAGAGCTATATTTCAGCTTCTCCACACTGACACACGGCTGAAGAACCCCTTGTACGTTTGGACACATGGTTGGAGATCCCCTTGTGGATAATAACACACAGCTGGGGAAAAACCTTTTCCAGACTGACACACAGCTGGATAACCATTTGTCCATACAGGCACATATTTGTAGAACGAATTGTGCACACTGACACATAGCTGGAGAACCCCTTGTCCATACTGACACACATTTGGAGAACGACTTGTGCACACTGACACACAGCTGCAGAAGCCATTCTACATACTGACACACAGCTGGAGAGCCCCTTGTCCACACTGACACCCAGATGGATAAGTCCTTGTCCATACTGTCACATAGCTGGGGATCAACTTGTCCATACTGACAAACAGCTGGAGAAGCCCTTGACCACAGTAACACACAGCTGGAGAACCCCTTGTCTGTACTGTCACAGAGCTGAAGAACCCCTTGTATATAGCGACACAAAGCTGGAGAAACCCTTGTCCATACTGACACATAGCTGGAGAACCGCTTATACATACTGACACACAGTTGGAGAACCGCTTGTCCATAATGACACACAGATGGACAACCCCTTTGTCCACACTGACACACAGCGGGTGAAAACCATGTCCATGATGATACATAGCTGTAGAACCCCTTGTACAATCTGAGACATAGCTCGATAAGCCCTTCTCCATACTGACACAGAGCTGGAGGACCACAGGTGCATACTGACAGTAAGCTGGAGAAGCCAATGTCCACACTGACACACAGTTGGAGATCCTCTTGTCCACACTCACGCACAGCTGGTGAAGCCCTTGTCCACACTGACACACAGCTGGAGAACCTCTTGTCCATAATGACACACGGCTGGAGATCCCCTTGTACATAATAAAACAGAGCTTGGGAACTCCTTTTCCAGACTGACACACAGCTGGTGAAGACTTTGTCCATATTGGTACACAGCTGGAGAACACATTGTCCTTACTGACACACATTTGGCGACCCATTTGTTCACACGGACGCCCAGCTGGATAAGACCTTGTCCAAACTGACACACAGCTGGAGAACCTCTTGTCCACAGGAACACACAGCTGGAGAACCCTTTGTCCACATAGAATAGCATCTGGAGAACCCGTCGTCCATAACGAACTCAGCTGGAGATCCCCTTTTCCATGTTAACACACAGCTGGATAACACATTGTCCATACTGACACAGAGCTGGAGATCCCCTTGTCCTCACTGACGCACAGCTGGTGAATCCTTTCCTCACACTGACATACAGCTGGAGAACCTCTTGTCCATAATGACACACGGCTGGAAATCCCCTTGTACATATTAAGACACAGCTGGGGTACACCTTTTCCAGAGTGACACACAGCTGGAGAACCGCTTGTCCATGCTGGCACACATCTGGAGAACACATTGTCCTTTCTGAAACACATTTGGAGATCCATTTGTCCACACGGACGCACAGCTGGATATTCCTTGCCAAACTGACACACAACGGGACAGCCTCTTGTCCATTTTGACACTCAGGTTGAGCGCACCTTGTGTTCACTGATATACAGCTGGAGAACAACTTGCCCATGCTGACACACAGCTGGAGAACTTATTGTCCACACTCACACACAGCTGGCGAATTCCTTCTCCATTCTGACACACAGCTGGAGAAACCGTTGTCCACATATAACAACATCTGGAGAACCCGTTGTCCATACCGAACTCAGCTGGAGATCCCCTTTTCTATATTGACACACAGCTGGAGAACACATTGTCCAAACTGACACACAGCTGGAGAACCCCTTGTCCACACTGACGCACAGCTGGGGAACCCTTTCCCCACATTGACATCCAGATGGAGAACCGTTTGTCCACACTTACACACAGCTGGAGAAGACCTCGTCCACACTGACACACAGCTGGGGAACACCTTGTCCATACTGACACACAGCTGGATAACACCTTGTACGTACAGACACACAGTTGGAAAATCCCTTGTCCACACTGACACAAAGCTGGAGTACACCTTATACACACTGACACAGAACAGGAGAACCCCTTGTCCACACTGAGACATAGCTGGATAAGCCCTTGTCCATACTGACACAGAGCTGGAGATCACCTTGTCCATAATGAATCACAGCTGGAGAAGCCGTTGTCCACACTTGCACACAGCTCGAGAACCTCTTGTACATACTGACACACGGCTGAAGATCCCATTGTACATTATAACACACAGCTGGGGAACACCTATTCCAGCCTGACGCACAGCTGGAGACCCCTAGTCTATACTGACACAAATTTGGAGAACGACTTGTCCACACTGACACACAGCTGGAGAACCCTTTCTATACACTGACACACAGCTGGAGAACCCATTGTACATGCTGACACGCAGTTGGAGAACACCTTGTCCATACTAACACACAGCTGGTAAACCCCTTGTCAGCACTGACAAACAGCTGAAGAACCCCTTGTACATTCTGACATATAACTGGAGAACCCCTTGCCCACACTGAAACACAGCTGGAGCACGCCATTCCCGCACTGAGACAGCGCTGGAGAGCTCCTGGTCCAGACAGACAAACAGCTGGAGAGCCCCTTGTCCATACTGAAACACAGATGGAGATCCTGTTGACCTTACTTACACACAGCTAGAGAAACCCTTGTCCACACTGACAAACAGCTGGTGAACCCTTTGTCCATACTGACACACAGCTGGAGAACGTCTTGCCCAGACTGAGACACAGTTGGAGAACGACTTGTCCACACGGACACAGAGCTGGAGAACCCCTTTTCCATTCGGAAACACAAGTGGTGATCGTCTTGTCCATAATGACACGCAGATAGAGAACACCTTGTCCATAAAAACTCACAGCTGGTAAACCCTTGTCCGCACTCATACAGAGATGGAGAACCCCTTCTACATACTGACATACAGCTGGACAAAACCTTGTGCATACTGACACACAGCTGGAGACTCCCTTGTCCACACTGACGCACAGCTGGAGAACCCATTCTAAATACTGACACACAGCAGGAAAACCACGTGTCCACACTGACACACAGCTGTAGAGCAGCTTGCCCATACTGACACACAGCAGGAGAACCTCTTGTCCACACTGACACACAGCTGTAGAATCTAATCTCCATACTGACACACAGCTGGAGAACGCCTTGTCCTCACTGAACAACATCTGGAGAACCCCTTGTCCATACCGACCGACAGCTGGAGAACCCCTATTCCACACTGACACACAGCTGGAGGGCCGAATGTCCACACAGACACAAAGCTGGAGAGACCCTTATCATACTGAGACACAGCTGGAGAAACCCTTTTCCACACTAAAACATAGCTGGATTACCCTTTGTCCTTACTGACACGCAGCTGTAGAACACCTTGTCCACACTGACACAGAGCTGGGTAACCCTTTCTCCACACTGACACACAGATGGAGAACCGTTCGTCCACACTTACACACAGCTGGAGACCGACTTGTCTATAATGACACACGGCTGGAGAACCCCTTGTCCACACTGACAAACAGCTGTAGAACCCCTTGAACATACTGATACACAGCTGTATAACACCTTGTCCATGCTAACACATAGCTGGTGAACCCCTTGTCCGCACTGACACAGAGCTGAAGAACCCCTTGTATATACCAACATAAAGCTGGAGAACCCCTTGTCCAAACTGACAGAGACCTGAAGAACCCCTTGAATATACCGACACAAAGCTGGAGAACCACTTGTCCGCACTGACACACAGCAGGAGGACAAATTGTCCATACTGACAAACAGCTGGAGAACCCCTTATCAATAATAACACACAGCTTAGGAACATGTTCTCCAGACGGACACACAGCTGGAAAACCACTTGTCCATGCTGACACACAGTTCGAGAACAATTGTCCACACAAACACAAGGCAGGAAAACCCCTTGTCCATAATGACATGCAGCTGGAGATCCATTTTTCCATGTTGTTACACAACAGGAAAACCCCTTGTATATTCGGACACACTGTTGGAGAAACCCTTGGCCATACTGACAGACAGCTGGAGAACCCATTGTCCATAATGAAACACAGCTGGAGAAGCCCTTGTCCACACTGACACACAGCTCGAGAACATCTTGTACATACTGACACACGGCTGAAGATCCTCTTGTACATTATAACACACAGCTGGGGAACACCTTTTCCAGACTGACGCACAGCTGGAGAACAGCTAGTCCATACTGACACACATTTGGAGAACGGCTTGTCCACACTGACACACAGCGGGAGAACCCTCTCTAAACACTGACACACAGCTGGAGAACCCCTTCTACATACTGACACGCAGCTGGAGAACACCTTGTCCATACTTACACACAGCTGGTAAACCCCTTGTCGGCACTGACAAACAGCTGAAGAACCCCTTGTACATTCTGACACACAGCTGGAGCATGCCATTTCCGCACTCACACAGAGCTGGAGAGCCCCGGTCCAGACAGACAAACAGCTGGAGTTCCACTTGCCCATACTGAAACACAGCTGGAGATCCATTTGACCTTACTTACACACAGCTAGAGAAACCCTTGTCCACACTGACAAACAGCTGGTGAACCCTTTGTCCATACTGACACACAGCTGGAGAACCACTTTTCCATTCGGAAACACAGGTGGTGATCGTCTTGTACCATAATGACATGCAGATGAACCCTTGTCCGCACTCATACAGAGATGGAGAACCCCTTCTACATACTGACACACAGCTGGACAACCCCTTGTGCATACTGACACACAGCTGGAGACCACCTTGTCCACACTGACGCATAGCTGGAGATCCCCTTCTACGTACTGACACACTGCAGGAGAACCACGTGTACACACTGACACACAGCTGAAGGACCCCTTGTCCACACTGACACACAGTTGTAGAACAGCTTGCCCATACTGACACACAGCAGGAGAACCTCTTGTCCACACTGACACACAGCTGTAGAATCTAATCTCCATACTGACACACAGCTGGAGAACGCCTTGTCCTCACTGAACAACATCTGGAGAACCCCTTGTCCATACCGACCGACAGCTGGAGAACCCCTATTCCACACTGACACACAGCTGGAGGACCAAATGTCCACACAGACACAAAGCTGGAGAGCCCCTTGTTCATACTGAGACACAGCTGGAGAAACCCTTTTCCACACTAAAACGTAGCTGGATAACCCTTTGTCCTTACTGACACGCAGCTGGAGAACACCTTGTCCACACTGACACAGAGCTGGGTAACCCTTTCTCCACACTGACACACAGATGGAGAACCGTTCGTCCACACTTACACACAGCTGCAGACCGAATGTCTATACTGACACACGGCTGGAGAACCCCTTGCCCACACTGACAAACAGCTGTAGAATCCCTTGGCCATACTGACACAAGCTGGAGAACACCTTGTCCATACCAACACATAGCTGGTGAACCCCTTGTCCGCACTGACACAGAGCTGAAGGACCCCTTGTCCACACTGACACACAGTTGTAGAGCAGCTTGCACATACTGACACACAGCAGGAGAACCTCTTGTCCACACTGACACACAGCTGTAGAATCTAATCTCCATACTGACACACAGCTGGAGAACGCCTTGTCCTCACTGAACAACATCTGGAGAACCCCTTGTCCATACCGACCGACAGCTGGAGAACCCCTATTCCACACTGACACACAGCTGGAGGACCAAATGTCCACACAGACACAAAGCTGGAGAACCCCTTGTTCATACTGAGACACAGCTGGAGAAACCCTTTTCCACACTAAAACGTAGCTGGATAACCCTTTGTCCTTACTGACACGCAGCTGGAGAACACCTTGTCCACACTGACACAGAGCTGGGTAACCCTTTCTCCACACTGACACACAGATGGAGAACCGTTCGTCCACACTTACACACAGCTGCAGACCGAATGTCCATACTGACACACGGCTGGAGAACCCCTTGCCCACACTGACAAACAGCTGTAGAATCCCTTGGCCATACTGACACACAGCTGGAGAACACCTTGTCCATACTAACACATAGCTGGTGAACCCCTTGTCCGCACTGACACAGAGCTGAAGAACCCCTTGTATATACCAACACAAAGCTGGTGAGCCCCTTGTCTGCACTGACACAAAGCTGAAGAACCCTTTGAATATACCGACACAAAGCTGGGCAACCCCTTGGCCGAACTGACACACAGCAGGAGAACAAATTGTCCATACTGACAAACAGCTGGAGAACCACTTATCCATAATAACACACAGCTGGGGAACATGTTCTCCAGACGGACACACAGCTGGAGAACTACTTGTCCATGCTGACACACAGTTCGAGAATGATTGTCCACACAGACACACAGCGGGAAAACCCCTTGTCCATAATTACATGCAGCAGGAGATCCATTTTTCCATATTGTCACACAGCAGGAAAACCCCTTGTATATTCGGACACACTGCTGGAGAAACCCTTGGCCATGCTGACACACAGCTGGAGAACCCCTTTGTCCACACTGACACACAGCTGGAGAACCCCTTGTCCATACATTCACACAGCAGTCGAACCCCTTGTATATTCGGACACACCGCTGGGAAAATCCTTGACCTTACTGACACACAGCTGGAGAACCCATTGTCCATATTGAAACACAGCAGGAGAACCCCTTTGTCCACACTGACGCACAGCTGGTGAACACTTTTTCCACCTGACACACAGGTGGAGCACCGTTTTTCCACATTTACACTCAGCTGGAGATGTCCTTGCCCACACTGACACACAGCTGGAGTACCCCTTATCCACACTGACACAGAGCTGGAGAACCTCTTGTCCACACTGATACACATCTGGATAAGCCCTTGTCCATACTGACACAGAGCTGGAGATCCCCTTTTCGATACTGGCACACAGCTGGAGAAGCCATTGTACACACTGACACACAGCTGGAGAACCTCTGGTCCATACTGACACACGGCTGGAGAAGCACTTGTACATAATTACACACAGCAGGCGAACACCTTTTCCAGACTGTCACACAGCTGGAGAACCACTTATCCATACTGACACACATTTGTAGATCGACCTGTCCACACTGACAAACAGAGGGAGAACACCTGGTACATTCTGACACACTGCTGGAGAACCCCTTGTCGATACTGTTACGCAGCTGGAGAACACCTTGTCCGTACTACCATACAGCTGGTGAAACCATTGTCCACAATGACAAAGAGCTGAAGAACCCCTTGTAAATGCTGACACACAGCTGGAGAACACCGTGCCCATACTACCATACAGCTGGAGAAACCCTTGCCCGCACTGACACAGAGCTGAAGAACACCTTGTACATACTGGCACACAGCTGGAGAACCACTTGTCCACATTGACAAAAAGCTGCAGACCCCATGTCCAAAATAACACACAGCTGGGTAACACGTTGTCCATACTGACACACAGCTGGAGAACCCCTTGTTCATACTGACTCACAGTTATATAATGACTTGTCCACAATGGCATTGAGCTGGAGATAATCTTGCCCACACGAACAGACAGATGGAACACCCCTTGCCCACACTGACACAAAGCTGGATATCCCCTTATCCACAATGGCACATAGCTGGAGAACATATTGCCCATAATGACACATATCAGGAGAACCCCCTGTCCACAAAGACAACACGCTGTACAACAACTTGTCCATACTGACATACAGCTGGTGTAGCCTTTGTCGACACTGACATACAGCTGGAGAACCCATTGTCAAAACTGACCCACAGATGGAGAAACCCTTTTCCACACTGATGCACAGCTGGAGAAACCCTTGTCCAAACCGACACACAACTGGAGAACGCCTTGTCCACACTGACAAACAGCTGGATATTGCTTTCTCCATCCTGACAAACAGCTGGAGAAAACCTTGTCCATAGTGACGCACAGCTGGAGAACTCCTTGTCTATACTGAAACACGGCCGTTGAACCACTTGTCCGCAGTGACCCACAGCTGAATATTCCCTCACCTAAACTTACACATGGCTGGAGAACTCATTGTCCACAATGAAAAACAGATGGAAAAGCCCTTCCCATACTGTCAAACAGCTGGTGCGCCCCTTGTCCATGCTGAAATATAGCTGGAAAAGCCCTTGTCCACACTGACAGACAGCTGGAGTACACATTGTCCGTACTGACACACAGCTGGAGAAACACATGTCCACACTGACACAGAGCTGGAGAGCCCCTTGTTCATACTGACACACAGCTGGAGACCCCCCTCGTCCATATTGACACACAGCTGGAGAACCCATTGTCCACATTGACGCACAGTTGGAGAAGCCCTTGTCCATACTGACACACAGCTGGAGAACAACTTGTCAATGATGACACACAGCTGGAGAACACATTGTGCACACCGACATACAGCGGGAGAACAACTTGTCCATACTGACACACAACTGTAGCACCTCATGTCCGCACTGAAAACACAACTGGAGGACCTATTCTCCATAATGACACACAGCTGGATAATCCTTGTCCACACGGAACAACATCTGGAGAACCCGTTGACAATAAAGACAACAAGCTGCAGAAAGACTTGTCCATACTGACATGCAGCTGGTGTACTCCTTGTCCAAACTGACAAACAGCTGGAGAACCCATTGTCAAAACTGACCCATAGATGGAGAACCCCTTTCCAACACTGAAGCACAGCTGGAGAAACCCTTGTCCAAACCAACACTCAGCTGGAGATCACCTTGTCCACAATGACACACAGCTGGATATCGCCTTCTCCATCCTGTCAAACAGCCAGAGAACACCTTGTCCATAGTGACGCAGAGCTGGAGACATCCTTGTCCATACTGAAACAAAACCGTTGAACCACTTGTCCACATTGGCACACAGCTGGATATCCCCTCACCTAAACTTACACATGGCTGGAGAACACATTGTCCACAATGAAACACAGCTGGAGAAGCCCTTGTCCATAAAATCAAACAGCTGGAGCGCCCCTTGTCCATGCTGACATATAGCTGGAAAACACCTTGTCCATATTGACGCACAGCCGGAGAACAATATGACCACGCAGACACAGAACTGGAGAGCCCCATGTTCATACTGACACACAGCTGGAGATCCCCACGTCTAAACTGACACACAGCTGCAGAATACGTTGTGCACACTGACATACAGCTGGAGAACAGCTTGTCCATACTGACACACAGCTGTAGCACCTCATGTCCACACTGAAAACACAGCTGGAGAAACCCTTCTCCTTACTAACACACAGCTGGATAATCACTTGTACACACGGAAGAACAGCTGGAGAACCCGATGTCCATACCGACACTCAGCTGGAGAAACCATTGTCCACAAAGACAAATAGCTGGAGAGCCCCTTGTCCAAACTGACACAGCGCTGGAGAACCCCTTGTCCACAATGACACACAGCTGGAGTACCCCATGTCCAAACTGACACACAGCTGGTGAACCCCTTGTCCAAACCGACACACAGCTGGATATCGCCTTCTCCATCCCGACAAACAGCTGCAGAACCCATTGTCCGTGCTGACACACAGTTGGTGAACCCCTTGTCCATTGTGACACACAGCCGGTGAACCACTTGTCCACACTGACACACCGCTGGACAACCCATTGTCCTCACGGACGCACAGCTGGTTCACCATTGTCCAAACTGAGGCACAGCTCTAGAAGCCCTTGTCCATACTCACACACAGCTGGAGAACCCCTTGTCCACACTGACACACAGCTGGACATAAGCTTGAGCACATCGACATACAGCTGTAGAACAGCTTGTCCAGACTGACACACAGCTGGTGTACTCCTTGTCCAAACCGACACACAGCTGTAAAACCCCTTGTCCACACTGTAACACAGCTGGAGACCCCATTGTCAAAAGTGACGTACTGATGCAGAACCCCTATTCCACACTGACGCACAGCTGGAGGAACCCATGTCCAAACCGACACACAGCTGGAGAACCCCTTGTCCACACTGACACACAGCTGGAGAACCCATTGTCAAAACTGACGCACTGATGCAGAACCCCTTTTTCACACTGACGCACAGCTGGAGAAACCCTTGTCCAAACCGACACACAGCTGGAGAACCCCTTGTCCTCACTGACACACAGCTGGATATCGCCTTCTCCATCCTGACAATCAACTGGAGAACACCTTATCCATAGTGACGCACAGTTGGAAAAGCCCTTTTCCATTCTGTCAAACAGCTGGAGCGCCCCTTTTCCATGCTGACATATAGCTGGAAAAGCCCTTGTCCATACTGACACATAGCTGGAGAACAACATGTCCAGACAGGCACAGGTCTGGTGAGCCTCTTGTTCATACTAACACACAGCTGGAGACTCCCACGTCCAAACTGACACACAGCTGAAGAACCCCTTATGAACACTGACACACAGCTGGAGAACCCGCTGTCCACAATGGCGCACCAGTGGAGAAGCCCATGTCCATACTGACACACAGCTGGAGAACACCTTTTCAATGATGATACACAGCTGGGGAACACATTGTGCACACCGACATACAGCGGGAGAACAGCTTGTCCATACTGACACACAACTGTAGTTCCTCATGTCCACACTGAAAACACAGCTGGAGAACACATTCTCCAAAATAACACATATCTGGATAACCACTTGTACGCACGGAACAAAATCTGGAGAACCCCTTGTCCATACCAACTCTTAGCAGGAGACACCCCTGTCCACAAAGACAACAAGCTGGAGAACACCTTGTCCACACTGACACACAGCTGCAGAACCACTTGTCCAAAGTGACACAGTGCTGGAGAACCCCTTGTCCACATTAACAAAAGCTGGAGAACCAATTGTCAAAACGGACAGACAGCTGGAGAACCCCTTTTCCACACTGATGAACAGCTGGAGAACCCCTTGTCCAAACTAACACACAGCTGGATATCGCATTCCCCATCCTGATAAACAGCTGGAGAACATCTTGTCCATACTGACATACAGCTGTAGCACCTCATGTCCACACTGAAAACACAGCTGGAGAAACCCTTCCCCATAATAACACACTGCTGGATCAACACCTGTACACACAGAACAATATCTTGAGAACCCGTTGTCCATACCGATACTCAGCTGGAGAACCCCTTGTCCACAAAGACAAAAAGCTGGAGAACACCTTGTCCAAACTGACACACAGCTGGAGAGCCTGTTGTCCAAACTGACACAGTGCTGGAGAACCCCTTGTCCACACTGACACACATCTGGAGAACCCCTTGTCCAAACTGACACACAGCTGGAGAACCCCTTGCCCACACTGACACACAGCTGGATATCGCCATCTCCATCCTGACAAACAGCTGGAGAACACCTTGTCCGTACAGACACACAGCTGGAGTGCCACTTGTCCATACTGACACACGGCTGGACAACCCATTGTCCTCACAGACGCACAGCTGGTTAACCATTGTCCACACTGAGGCACAGCTGGAGAAGCCCTTGTTCATACTCACACACAGCTGGAGAACCCCTTGTCCACATTGACACACAGCTGGACAAAACCTTGAGCACATCGACATACAGCTGGAGAACAGCTTGTTCAGACTGACACACAGCTGTAGCAACGCATGTCCACACTGATAACACAGCTGGAGAACCCCTTCTCCATAATAACACACAGCTGGATAATCACTTGTACACAGGGAACAACATTTGAAAACCCCTTTACCACAATGACAACAAGTTGCAGAACAACTTGTCCATACTGACATACAGCTGGTGTACACCTTGTCCAAACCGACACACAGCTGGAGAACACCTTGTCCAGACCGACACACAGCTGGATATCGCCTTCTCCATCCTGACAATCAACTGGAGAACACCTTGTCCATAGTAACGCACAGCTGGTGAAGACCTAGTCCAAAGTGACACAGTGAAGGAGAACCCCTTGTCCACATTGACAAAAGCTGGAGAACCAATTGTCAAAACGGACATGCAGCTGGAGAACCACTTTACCACACTGACGCACAGCTGGAGAACGCCTTGTCCAAACTGACACACAGCTGGATATCGCCTTCCCCATCCTGACAAACAGCTGGAAAACATCTTGTTCATACTGGCACACAGCTGTAACACCTAATGTCCACATCACATTGAAAGCACAGCTGGAGAAACCCTTCTCCATACTAACACACAGCTGGATCAACACCGGTACACACAGAAAAACATCTGGAGAACCCGTTGTCCATACCGACTCTCAGCTGGAGAAACCCTTTACCACAAAGACAAAAAGCTGGAGAACACCTTGTCCAAACTGACACAGTGCTGGAGAACTTCCTGTCCACATTGACACACAGCGGGATATCGCCATCTCCATCCTGACAAACAGCTGGAGAACACCTTGTCCGTACAGACACACAGCTGGAGACCCCTTGTCCATACTGACACAAAGCCGGTGAACCACTTTTCCACACTGACACACAGTTGGACAACCCATTGTCCTCACGGACCCACAGCTGGTTACCCCTTGTCCACACTGAGGCACAGCTGGTGAAGGCCTTGTCCACACTCACACACAGCTGGAGAACCCCTTGTCCACACTGACACACAGCTGGACAAAACCTTGAGCACATCGACATACAGCTGGAGAACAGCTTGTCCAGACTGACACACAGCTGTAGCACCTCATGTCCACACTGAAAAAAAAGCTGGAGAAACCCTTCTCCATGCTAACACACAGCTGGATAACTACATGTACATATGGAACAACATCTGGAGAACCAATTTACCACAAAGACAACAAGCTGCAGAACAACTTGCCCATACTGACATACAGCTGGTGTACTCCTTCTCCAAACTGACACGCTGCTGTAGAACCCCTTGTCCACACTGAAACACAGCTGGAGAACCGTATGTCAAAGCTGACGCACTGATGCAGAACCCCTTTTCCACACTGACTCACAGCTGGAGAAACCCTTATCCAAACCGACACAAAGATGGAGAACCCCTTGTCCACACTGACACACAGCTGGATATCGCCTTCTCTATCCTGACAATCAACTGGAGAACACCTTGTCCATAGTGACGCACAGCTGGAGAACAACGTATCCAGACAGGCACGGAGCTGGTGAGCCCCTTGTTCATACTGACACACAGCTGGAGACCCCCACGTCCAAACTGACACACAGCTGAAGAACCCCTTGTCCACACTGACACAGAGCTGGAGAATCCCCTGTCCACAATGACGCACAACTGAAGAAGCCCTTCTCCACACTAATACACAGTTTAATCACCAACTGTACGCACGGAACAACATCTGGAGAACCCGTTGTCCATACCGACATTCAGCTGGAGAACCCCTTGTCCACAGAGACAACAAGCTGGAGAACACCTAGTCCAAACTGACACACAGCTGGAGAACACCTTGTCCATGATAACACACAGCTGGACAAAATATTGAACACATCGACATACAGCTGGAGAACAGCTTTTCCAGACTGACACATCGCTGTAGCACCTCTAGTCCACACTGAAAACAGAGCTGGAGAACCCCTTCTCCATAATAACAAACAGCTGGATAACCAATTGTACACATGGAACAACATCTGGAGAACACCTTGTCCATACAGACACACATCAGGAGAACCCCTTTGACCAGAAAGACAACAAGCTGCAGAACAACCTGTCCATACTGATATACAGCTGGTGTACTCCGTGCACAAACTGACACACAGATGGAGAAACCCTTGTCCACGCTGACACACAGCTGGAGAACCCATTGTCAAAACTGACCCCGTGATGGAGAACACCTTTTCCACACTGACGCACATTTGGAGAAACCATTGTCCAAACCGTCACACAACTGGGGAACCCCTTGTCCACAATGACACACAGCTGGATATCGCCTTCTACATCCTTCCAAATAGCTGGAGAACACTTTGTCCATAGTGACGCACAGCTGGAAACACAGCCGGTGCACCACTTGTCCACACTGAACCACAGCTGGATATCCCCTCACCTAAACTTACACATGGCTGGAGAACCCATTGTCCACAATGAAACACAGCTGGAGAAGCACTTGTCCATACTGTCAAACAGCTGGAGCGCCCATTGTCTATGCTGACATATAGCTCGATAACCCCTTGCCCATACTGACGCACAGCTGGAGAACAACATGTCCACACACACAGAGAGCTGGAGAGCCCCTTGTTCATACTGTCACAAAGCTGGAGAACCCCTTGTCCACACTGACGCACAACTGGAGAAGCCCTTGTCCACATTGACACACAGCTGGACAAAACCTTGAGCACATCGACATACAGCTGGAGAACAGCTTGTCCAGACTGACACACAGCTGCAGCACCTCATGTCCACACTGAAAACACAGCTGGAGAACGCCTACTCCATGATAACACACAGCTGGATAATCACTTGTACACATGGAACAACAGCTGGGGAACCCCTTGTACACACTGACACACAGCTGGATATTTCCTTCAACATCCTGAAAACAGCTGGAGAACACCTTGTCCATAGTGACACACAGCTGGAGAACTCCTCGTCCATATTGAAATACAGCCGGTGCACCACATGTCCACACTGACGCACAGCTGGATATCCCCTCCCCTAAACTTTCACATGGCTGGAGAACTCATTGTCCACAATGAAACACATCTGGAGAAGCCCTTGTCCATAGTGTCAAGCAGCTGTGGTGCCCCTTGTCCATGCTGACCTTTGGCTGGAAACCCCATTGTCCATTCTGGCACATAGCTGGAGAACAACATGTCCACACAGACACAGATCTGGACAGCCCCTTGTTCATACTTGACACACAACTGGAGAGCCCCACGTCCAAACTGACACACAGCTGAAGAACCCCTTGTCCACACTGACACACAGCTGGAGAACACCCTGTCCACACTGGCGCAGAACTGGAGAAGCCCTGGTCCACACTTACACACAGGTGGATAACACCTTGACCATGATGACACACAGCTGGAGAACACATTGCGCACACTGACAGACAGCGGGAGAACAGCTTGTCCAAACTGACACACAGCTGTAGCACCTTATGTCCACACTGAAAACACAGCTGGCGAATCCCTTCTCCATACTGACACACAGCTGGATAATCCTTGTCCACACAGAACAAAATCTCGATAACCCCCTGTCCCTATCGACACTCAGTGGGGAACCCCTTGTCCACAAAGACAACAAATTGGAGAAAACCTTGTCCATACTGACACACATCTGGAGAACCCCTTGTCCAAACTGACACATAGCTGGACAACTCATTGTCCACACTGACACACAGTTGGAGAAGCCCTTGTCCATACTGTCAAAAAGCTGGAGCGCCCCTTGTCCATGCTGACATACAACTGGAGAATACATTGTCCATACTGACACACAGCTGGAGTACCACTTGTCCACACAGACACAGAGCTTGAGAGCACTCGTTCATACTGACACAAAGCTGGAGACCCCCTCGTCCAAACTTACACACAGCTGGAGAACACCATGTCCGCACTGACGCACAACTGGAGAAGCCCTTGTCCATACTGACACACAGCTGGAGAACACCTTAACCATGATGACACACAGCTGGAGAACACCTTGTGCACACCGACATACAGCTGCAGAACAGCTTGTCCATACTGACACACAGCTGGAGCACCTCATGTGCACACTGAAAACATAGCTGGAGAACCACTTGTCCACAATTGCACATAGCTGGATATCACCTTATCCACACTGGCACATAGCTGGAAAACCTCTTGTGCACACTAACACACTGCTGCAGAGCCCCTTGTCCATACTGAAACAAAGCTGGAGAAGCCCTTGTCCACACTGACACACAGCTGCTGATCAGATTTCCATCCTGAAAAACAGCTGGAGAACATCTGTGCATACTGAAATACATCTGGAGACCCCTTATACAAAGTGACACTATGCTGGAGAGTCCCTTGTCCATGATGACACACAGCTGGAGAACAACCTGTCCACACTAACAGACAGCTGGGGTATATATTGTCCAAACTGACACACAGCTGGAGAACCCCTTGCCCACATAGACAACAAGCTGGAGAACAACTTGTCCATACTGACATACAGCTGGTGAACTCCTTGTCCACACTGAAACACAGCTGGAGAAGCGCTTATCCATACTGACAGAAAGCTGGAGAACCCCTTGTCCATATTGACACACAGCTGTTGAACAACTTGTCCATACACACACACATTTGGAGAACTCCTTGTTCACAAAAGCGCACAGCTGGAGAAGGCCTTGTTCAAACTGACACACAGCTGAAGAACCCCTTGTACACATTGACACACAGCTGGAGAACCCCTTGTCCACACCGAAACACAGCTGGAGAAGCCCTTATCCATACTGGCACAAATCTGGAGGACCCCTTGTCCATGAAGGCACTCATCAGGAAAACCCCTTGTCCACACTCACGCAAAGCTGGAGAACACCTTGTACACACTGACAAATAGCTGAAGAACCCATTGTGCATAGTGACCAACAGCAGGAGAAACCCTTATCCACACTGACACACAGCTGGAGATCACCTTGTCCATCATGACAAACAGCAAGAGAACACCTTCGCCATTGTGATGCACAGCTGGAGAACCCTTTGTCCATAGTGACGAACAGCTGGAGAACTCCTTGTCCACACTGACACACAGCGGGAGAGCACCCTGTACATACTGACACACAGCTCTAGAACACCAAGTCCATTCTAACACACAGCTGGTGAACCCATTTTCCCCAATGACACAGAGCTGAAGAACCCCTTGTACATACTGAAAAACAGCTGGAGAGCCCCTTGTCAAAACAAACACAAAGCTGGAGAACCCCTTGTCCACACTGACGCATAGCAGGAGAACAACTTGTACATACTGACAAACGGCTGGAGAACCCCATGTACAAAATAACACACAGCTGGGGAATACGTTGTGCAGACTGACACACAGCTGGAGAACCCATTGTCCATACTGACACACAGTTGGAGAGCTACTTGTCCACACTGACAAACAGCTTGAGAAATCCTTGCTCATGTGGACACACAGCAGGAGCATCCGTTGCCCACACTGACACACAGCTGGAGAACCCATTGTCCATACCGAAACCAATATGGAGAACCCTTTTTTCATACTGACACATAGCTGGAGAGCCCATTGTCCATACTGACCAACAGGTGGAGAACCCGTTGTCCGCACCGACACACAGCTGGAGATCGCCATGTCCATCCTGACAAACAGTTGGAGAACACCTTGTCCTTAGAGACGCACAGCTGGAGAACGCTTTGTCCATAGTGATGAACAGCTGGAGAACTCCTTGTCCACACTGACACACAGTTGTAGAACGACTTATCCACACTGACACACAGCGGGAGAAAACCAAGTCCATACTAACACACAGCTGGTGAATCCATTGTCCGCAATGACACAGAGCTGAATAACCCCTTGTACATACTGACAAAAAGCTGGAGAACACCTTGTCCACACTCAAACAATGCTGGATAACACCTTGTCCACACTGACACACAGCTGGAGAGCCCCTTTTCCAATACCGAAATCTCATCTGAAGAACACTTTTTCCATACTGAAACATAGCTGGAGAACTCATTGTCCATACTGACAAACAGCTGGAGAACCCGTTGTCCGCACAGACGCATATCTGGGGAAACCTTTATTCACTTGACAGACAGGTTGAGAGCCGATTGTCCACACCTACACTCTGCTGGAGAAGCCCTTGTCCACGCTGACACACAGCTGCAAAATACCTTCTCCATACTGACACAGGGCTGGAGATACCCTTGTACATAATAATACACAGCTGGGGAACGTGTTTATTCACTTAACACACGGCTGGAGAACCTCTTGTCCACACTGATACACAGCTGGATAACCCCTTGTCCATACTGACACAGAGCTGGAGATCCCCTTGTGCATTCTGAAACACAGCTGGAGAAGCCCTTGTCCACACTGACACACAGCTTGGGAACGTCTTGTCCATACTCCATAATGCGGCTGGAGATCCCCTTGTACATAATAACACAAAACTGCGGAACACATTTTTTCCAGACCGACACACAGCTGGAGAACCCCATTTCCATACGGACACAAAGTTGTTGAACGACTTGTCCACACTGACACAAAGCAGGAGAAAACCTTTTCCATACTAACACACAGCTAGAGAACGCCTTGTCCATACTGACACACAGCTGGAGAACCACTTGTCCACACTTACCCAAAGCTGGGTATCCCCTTGTCTACACTGGCACATAGCTGGAGAACGGCTTGTGCACACTAACACACAGCTGCAGAGCCCCTTGTACAAACTGACACAAAGCAGCAGAAAACCTTGTCCATACCGACACATAGCTGGAGAACCCATTGACAAAACTGACCCACAGCTGGAGAACTCCTTTTCAACACTGACGCACAGCTGGAGAACCCATTGTCAATACTGACTCACAGCTGGCGAACACGTTGTCCACACTGACACACGGCTGGAGAACCCATTGTCCACAGTGACGCACAGCTGGAGCAATCCTTGTCCGTACTGACATACAGTAGTAGAACGACTTGTCCATACTAACACAGCGGGAAAACACCTTCTACATACGGACACACAGCTGGAGAACCCCTTGTCCATACTGTCACGCAGATGCAGAACACCTTGCCCATACTAACATACAGCTGGTGAACCAATTGTCCACACTGACACACAGGGGGAAAACAACTTGTACATACTGAGAAAGAGCTGCTGAACACCTTTTCCTGACGGACACAGAGCTGAAGAACCCCTTGTAAATACTGGCACACAGCTGGAGAACCCCTTGTCCACACTGACACACAACAGGAAAACAACTTGTACATACTGCCAAAGAGCTGCTGAACCCCTTTTGTGGACTGACACACAGCTGAAGAACCCCATGACCATAATAAAACACAGCTGGGGAACACGTTGTCCACACTGACACACAGCTGGAGAACCCCTTGTCCATAAAGACACAAAGTTGGAGAGTGACTTGTCCACACTTACACACAGCTGGAGAAACCCTTGCGCACGCGGACACACAGCTGGAGCACGCCTTGCCCACACTGACACACAGCTGGAGAACCGTTTGTCCACACTAACACACTGCTGCAGAGCCCCTTGTACATACTGACACAAAGCAGCAGAACACATTGTCCATACCGACACATAGCTGGAAAAGCCATTGTCAAAACTGACCCACAGCTGTAGAACCACTTTTCCACACCGACACACAGCTGGAGATCGCCTTGTCCATTCTGACACAAAGCTGGAGAACCCCTTGCCTATAACGACGCACTGCTGGAAAACTCCTTTTTAATACTGACACACAGTTGTAGAACGACTTGTCCACACTGACACACAGCGGGAGAACACCATGTACATACTGACAAACAGCTGGCGAACCCCCTGTCCATACTGTCACGCAGCTGTAGAACACCTTGTCCATACTAACGCACAGCTGGTAAACCCATTGTCCACAATGACACAGAGCTGAAGAACCCCTTGTACATACTGGTACGCAGCTGGAGAACCCCCTTGTCCACACTGACACAAAGCAGGAGAACAACTTGTCCGTACTGACAAATAGCTGGAGAGCCCAATGTCCATAATAACACACAAAGCTGGGGAACACGTTGTCCAGACTGACACACAGATGGAGCGAGACTTGTACACACTGGCACACAGCTGGAGAAACACTTGCGCACACGGACACACAGCTGGAGCACCCCCTGCCCACACTGACACAAAGCTGAAGAACGACTTGTCTAAACTGTAACACAGATGGAGAAGCCCTTATCCATACTGACACACAGCTGGAGAACCCCTTGTCCATGATGGCGCATATCTTAAGAAACCCTTGTCCACACTCACACAGTGGAGAACCCATTGTCCATACCGACCAACAGCTGGAGAACTCCTTGTCCGCGCCGACACTTATCTGGGGAACCCTTTATTCACTTGACACACCGGTTGAGAGCCGTTTATCCACACTTACACTAAGCTGGAGAAGCCCTTGTGCACACTGACACACAGCTGGAAAACACCATCTCCATACAGACACACAGCTGGATAACACTAAGTACGTACTGGCACAAAGTTGGGGAATCCCTTGTTCACACTGACGCAGAGCAGGAGAACCTATTGTCCACACTGATAAACAGCTGGATAAGCCCTTTTCCATAGTGACATAGAGTTGGAGATCTCCTTATGTCATACTGACACACAGCTGGAGAAGACATTGTCAACACTGACACACAGCTGGAGAACCCATTGTCCATAGTGACACACAGTTGGAGAGTGACTTGACGAAACTTACACACAGCTGGAGAAAACCTTACGCACGCGGACACACAGCTAGAGCACGCCTTACCCACACTGACACACAGCTGGAGAACCGTTTGTCCACACTAGCACGTTACTGCAAAGTCCCTTGTACATACTGACACAAAGAAGCAGAACACCTTGTCCATAGCGACAAATAGCTGGAGAAGCCATTGTAAAAACTGACCCACAGCTGGTGAACCCATTGTCCATACGCACAAACAGCTGGAGAACCCCAAGTCCATACTGTCACAAAGCAGGAGAAAAAACTTGTCCTCACTGACACACAGTTGCTCCAGTTCTGCCGAAGGGCCATGAAGGCTCGAAACGTTAACTGATTTCTTCTCCGCCGATGCTGCCAGACTTGCTGAGTTTTTCCAGGTAATTCTGTTCTTGTTTTGAAAAACACCTTGTCCATTCTGACTCACAGGTGGAGAACATCTTGTCCTCACTGACACCGAGCTGGAGAAAACCCAGTAAACACTAACACTGAGCTGGAGAACCACTTGTCAATACTCAAGAACATCTAGAAAACCCCTTGCCCATACTTGTCACAGCTGGAGACCCCTTGCCAATACTGACACCCAGCTGCAGAACCACTTGTCCACACGGACACAGAGCTGGAGAACCCCTTTTCCATACTGACACAATGCTGGATAACATCTTGTGCATACTGACACACAGCTGCAGAACCCCTTGTCCACACTGACACACAGCTGCAGAACCGCATGTCCACACAGACACACAACTGCAGAACCCCTTGTCCACACTCTCACACAGTCGCAGAACCCCTTGTCCACGGAGACACACAGCTGGAGATCCCCTTATACATAATAACACACATCTGGGGAACGGCTTTTCCAGGCTGACTCTTAGCTGGGGAACCCCTTGGCCATACTGACAAACAGTTGTAGAACGACTTGTCCACTGTGACAAACAGCTGGACAACCCCTTCTACATACTGATACACAGCTGGAGAATCCCTTGTCCATACCGACACACAGCTGGAGATTTCCTTTTCCACACTGAAACACAGCTGATGAACCCCTTGTCCATACTGACAAACAGCTGGACATCCCCCAGTGCATACTTTCACAAAGCAGGAGAAAAAATCTTGTCCTCACTGACACACAGCTGGTGAAACCCTTGTTCATACAGACAAATAGCTGGATAACCCGAGTCCATACTGTCACAAAGAAGGAGAAAAAACCTGTCCTCACTGACACAGTTGAAGAACCCCTTGTCCATTCTAAGTCACAGGTGGAGAACACTTTGTCCTCACTGACACCGAGTTAGAGAACACCCAGTAAACACTGACACTGAACTGGAGAACCAGTAGTCCATATTCAAAAACATCTGGAAAACCCCTTGTCTATATTTGACACAGCTGGAGACCCCTTGCCCATACTGACACAGAGCTGCAGAACCACTTGTCCACACGGACACAGAGCTGGAGAACCCCTTTTCCATACTGACGCAAAACTGGATAACATCTTGTGCATACTGACATAAAGCTCGAGAACCCCTTTTCCATAATGTCACGCAGCTGGAGAAGCATTTGTCCATATTGTCACACAGCTGGAGAACCCCTTGTCCATACTGACGGACAGCTGGAGAACGCCTTGTCCATAATGTCACGCAGCTGGAGAAGCATTTGTCCATATTCTCACACAGCTGGGGAACCCCTTGTCCAGACTGATACACAGCTGGTGAAACCCTTGTTCAGACGGACAAATAGCTGGAGAACCCCTAGTCCATACTGTCACAAAGCAGGAGAAAAAACCTGTCCCCACTGACAAACAGTTGAAAAACCCCTTGCCCATTCTGAGTCACAGATGGAGAAACCCTTGTCCTCACTGACACCGAGCTGGAGAACCACTTGTCACTACTCAAAAACGACTAGAAAACCCCTTGTCCATACTTGACACAGCTGGAGACCCCTTGCCCATACTGACACAGAGCTCTAGAACCCATCGTCCACACGTACACAGAGCTGGAGTACCCATTTTCCATACTGACACAAAGCTGGGTAACACCTTGTGCATACTGACACACAGCTGCAGCACCCCTTGTCCACACTGGCACACGGCTGCAGAACCCCTTGTCCACACTGACACACAGCTGGAGATCCCCCTATACATAATAACACAGAGCTGGGGAATGGCTTTTCCAGGCTGACTCAGACCTGGGGAACACCATGTCCATGCTGACAGACAGTTGGAGAACGACTTGTCCACTGTGACAAACAGCAGGACAACCCCTTCTACATACTGACACACAGCAGAGGAAACCCTTGTCCATGCTAACGAACAACTAGAGATCCCCCAGTCCATACTTACACAAAGCAGGAGAAAAAAACTTGTCCTGACTGACACACAGTTGAACCCCTTGTCCATACTGACGCACAGCTGCAGAACCCGTTGACCATAATGTCACGCAGCTGGAGAAGCATTTGTCCATATTGTCACACAGCTGGAGAACACCTTGTCCATATTGACACACAGCTGGAGAATGCCTTGACCATAATGTCACGCAGCAGGAGAAGTACATGTCCGTATTGCCACACAGCTGGTGGACCCCTTGTCCAGACTGACACACAGCTGGGGAATTCTTTGTCCATACTGACACACAGCAGGAGAACAACTTGTCCATACTGACAAAATGCTGGAGATCCCCCAGTCCACACTGTCACAAAGCTCGAGAACACACTTGTCCAAACTGAAACACAGTTGAAGAACCCCTTGTCCATTGTGATTCACAACTGGAGAACACCTTTTCCACACTGACACAGAGCTGGGGTACCCATTGTACACTCTGATACACAGCTGGAGAAGACGCTTTCCACATTGACACAGAGCTGGAGAAACCCTTGTCCTCGCTGACATAGAGCTGGAGAAAACTGTGTGAACACTGACAGTGATTGGAGGACCCCTTGTCCATATTGCCACACAGCTGGTGGACCACATGTCCATACTCAAACACAGCTAGGAAACCCCTTGTCCACACTCGACGCAGCTGGAGAACCCCTTGTCCGTACTGACACAGAGCTGGAGATGCCCTTTGTGCACACTGACAAACAGCTGCTGAACCCCTTGTCCGCACAAACAGACAGCCGGTGAATTCATTGTCCATACTGCCACACAGTTGGAGAACGACTTGTCCACACTGACACAGTGCTGAAGAACAACTTATCCATACTGGCACAGAGCTGGAGATGCCCCTTGTACATACTGACACGCAGCTGGAGAACACATCGGACATACTAACACACAGCTGGTGAAACCCTTGTCTGGACTGACACAGAACTGGAGAACAACTTGTACATATTATAGCTCAGCTGGAGAACCGTTTGTCCACAATGACAAAAAGCTGCACAATCCCTTGTCCATACTGATACACAGCTGGAGAAACGCTTGTCCACACTGACAGATAGCAGCAGGACAACTTGTCCATAACGACAAACTGCTGGAGATCCCCCATGCCACACTGTCACAATGCTCGAGAACACACTTGTCCACACTGAAACACAGTTGAAGAACCCCTTGTCCATTTTGATTCACAACTGGAGAACACCTTTTCCACACTGACACAGAGCTGGAGTATCCATTGTACACTCTGATACACAGCTGGAGAAGACGTTTTCCACATTGACACGGAGCTGGAGAAACCCTTGTCCTCGCTGGCACAGAGCTGGAGAAAACTGTGTGAACACTGACAGTGATTGGAGGACCCCTTGTCCATATTGTCACACAGCTGGTGGACCACAGGTCCATACTCAAACACAGCTAGGAGACCCCTTGTCCACACTTTACGCAGCTGGAGATCCCCTTGTCCATACTGACACAGAGCTGGATAACGCTTTGTACATGATGAAACACAGCTGGAGAAAACCATCTACATACTGACACATAGCTGGAGAACCCCTTGTCCTTACTGACAAACTGGTGGAGAACCACTTTTCCATACTGTAGACATGGCTGGATAACATCTTGTGCATACTGACACACAGCTGATGAACCCCTTGTCCATAATGACAAACAGCTGGACATCCCCCAGTCCATACTTTCACAAAGCAGAAGAAAGAATCTTGACCTCACTGACACACGGTTGAAGAACCCCTTGTCCATTCTGAGTCACAGGTGGAGAACCCTTTGTCCGCACTGACACCGATCTGGAGAACACCCAGTAAACACTGACAGTGAGCTGGAGAACAACTAGTCCATACTCAAAAAAATCTGGAAAACCCCTTGTGCATATTTGACACAGCTGGACACCACTTGCCCATACTGACACAGAGCTGCAGAACCCTTTGTCCACACGGAAACATTGCTGGAGAACCCCTTTTAAATACTGACACAAAGCTGGAGAACCCCTTGTCCATATTGACGGACAGCTGGAGAACGCCTTGTCCATAATGTCACGCAGCTGGAGAAGCATTTGTCCATATTCTCACACAGCTGGGGAACTCCTTGTCCAGACTGACACACAGCTGGTGAAACCCTTGTCCATACGGACAAATAGCTGGAGAACCCCCAGTCCATACTGTCACAAAGCAGGAGAAAAAATCAGTCCTCACTGACACACAGTTGAAAAACCCCTTGTCCATTCTGACTCACAGGTGGAGAACCCCTTGTCCTCACGGACACCGAGCTGGAGAACCACTTGCCACTACTCAAAAAAATCTAGAAAACCCCTTGTCCATACTTGACACAGCTGTGGAACCCTTGTCCATACTGACACACAGCTACAGAACCCATCGTCCACACGTACACAAAGCTGGAGTACCCCTTTTCCATACTGAAACAAAGCTGGGTAACATCTTGTGCATACTGACACATAGCTGGAAAACCCCTTGTCCACACTGACACACAGCTGGAGATCCCCCTATACATAATAACACGCAGCTGGGGAATGGCTTTTCCAGGCTGACTCATACTTGGGGAAACCCTTGTCCATACTGATACACAGTTGGTGAACGACTTGTCCACTATGACAAACAGCTGGACAACCCCTTCTACATACTGACACACAGCAGAGGAACCCCTTGTTCATGCTAACAAACAGCTGGAGATGCCCCAGTCCATATTTTCACAAAGCAGGAGAAAAAATCTTGTCCTGACTAACACACAGTTGAAGAACCCCTTGTCCATCCTGACGCACAGCTGCAGAACCCGTTGTCCATAATGTCACGCAGCTGGAGAAGCATTTGTCCATATTGTCACACAGCTGGAGAACCCCTTGTCCATATTGACACACAGCTGGAGAACGCCTTGACCATAATGTCACGCAGCTGGAGAAGCATTTGTCCATATTGCCACACAGCTGGAGGTCCCCTTGTCCAGACTGACACACAGCTGGGAAATCCTTTGTCCATACTGACACAAAGCAGGAGAACAGCTTCTCCATACTGACAAAATGCTGGAGATCCCCCAGCCCACACTGTCACAATGCTCGAGAACACATTTGTCCACACGGAAACACAGTTGAAGAACCCCTTGTCCATTTTGATTCACAACTGGAGAACATCTTTTCCACACTGACACAGAGCTGGAGTACACATTGTACACTCTGATACACAGCTGGAGAAGACGTTTTCCACATTGACACTGAGCTGGTGAAACCTTTGTCCTCGCTGGCACAGAGCTGGAGAAAACTGTGTGAGCACTGAGAGTGATTGGTGGATCCCTTCTCCATATTGCCACACAGCTGGTGGACCACATGTCCATACTCAATCACAGCTAGGAAACCCCTTGTCCACACTCGACGCAGCTGGAGATCCCCTTGTGCATACTGACACAGAGCTGGATAACGCCTCGTACATGCTGAAACACAGCTGGAGAACACCTTGTACATACTGACAGATAGCTGGAGAACCCCTTGTCCTTACTGACAAACTGGTGGAGAACCACCTTTCCATACTGACACATGGCTTGATAACATCTTCTGCATACTGACACATAGCTGGAGATGCCCCTTGTGCACACTGACACACAGCTGCTGAACCCCTTGTCCGCACAAACAGACAGCCTGTGAATTCATTGTCCATTCTGCCACACAATTGGAGAACGACTTGTCCACACTGACACAGTGCTGAAGAACAACTTATCCATACTGGCACAGAGCTGGAGATGCCCCTTGTACATACTGACACGCAGCTGGAGAACACATTGGCCATACTAACACACAGCTGGTGAAACCCTTGTCTGCACTGACACAGAACTGGAGAACAACTTGTACACACTATAGCTCAGCTGGAGAACCGTTTGTCCACACTGACACAAAGCTGCAGAATCCCTTGTCCATATTGTTACACAGCTGGAGAAACGCTTGTCCACACTGACAGACAGCAGCAGGACAACTTGTCCATAACGACAAACAGCTGGAGATATCACATGACACACTGTCACAATGCTCGAAAAAAAACTTGTCCACACTGAAACACAGTTGAAGAACCCCTTGTCCATTGTGATTCACAACTGGAGAACACCTTTTCCACACTGACACAGAGCTGGAGTACCCATTGTCCACTCTGATACACAGCTGCAGAAGACCATTTCCACATTGACACTGAGCTGGAGAATCCCTTATCCTCACTGACACAGAGCTGGAGAAAACTGTGTGAACACTGACAGTGATTGGAGGACCCCTTGTCCATATTGCCACACAGCTGGTGGACCACATGTCCATACTCAGACACAGCTAGGAAACCCCTTGTCCACACTTTACGCAGCTGGAGAACCCCTTGTCTATACTGACACAGAGCTGGATAACACCTCGTACAAGCTGACAAACTGGTGGAGAACCACTTTTCCATACTGACACATAGCTGGATAACATCTTGTGCATAATGACACACAGCTAGAAATGCTCCTTGTGCATCCTGACACACAGCTGGTGAATCCATTGTCCGCACTGACACAGAGCTGATGAACCTCTTGTACATTCTGACACACAGCTGGAGAATCTCTTGTCCACACTGACACACAGCTGGAGATACCTTTGCCCATACTGACATCGAGCTGGTTATCCCCATGGCCATACGGACTCAAACCTGGGGAACCGGTTGTCCATACTGACACACAGTTGGAGAACGACTTGGCCACTTTGACATACAGCTGGACAACCACTTCTACATACTGACACACAGCTGGAGAACCCCTTGTCCACACCGATACACAGCTGGAGAACCGATTTTCCACACTGACACACAGCTGGTGAACCGCTTGTCCATACGGACAACGAGCTGGAGATCCCCCGGTCCATACTGTCACAATGCAGGATAAAAAAACTTGTCCTTGCTGGTACACAGTTGGAAAACCCCTTCTCCATTCTGACTGACAGGTGGAGAACCAATTGTCCTCACTGAAACCGAGCTGGAGAAAACCCAGTAAGCACTGACTCTGAGCTGGAGAATTACTTGTCCATAGTGAAAAAAATCTGGAAAAACCCTTGTCCATACCTGACACAGCTGGAGACCCCCTGCCCATACGGACACTCAGCTGGAGAACACCTTGTCCACGCGGACACAGAGCTGGAGAACACCTTTTCCATACTGACACAAAGCTGGGTAACATCTTGTGCATACTGACACACAGCTGCAGAACCGCTTGTCCACACTGACACACAGCTGCAGAACCCATTGCCCAAACAGACACACAGCTGCAGAACTCTTATCCACACTGACACACAGCTGCAGAAATCCTTGGCCATACTGACGCAGAGCAGGAGAACAACCTGTCCGTACTGACAAACAGCTGGAGATCCCCCAGTCCACACTGTCACAAAGTAGGAGAAAAAACTTGTCCTCAGTGACACACAGTTGAAGAACCCCTTGTCCATTCTGACAGACAGCTGGAGAACCACTTGCCCACACTGATATAAAGCTGGAGAACACTATTTCCACACTGACACACAGTTGAAGAATCCCTTGTCAATTCTGACACACAGCAGGAGATCCCCGGGTCCACACTGATACACAGCCGGAGAACACTATTTCCACACTGACAAGGAGCTGAATAGCCAATTGTCCATACTGACACACAGCTGGAGATACCCTTGTCCATACTGACATCAGCTGGAGCACCCCTTGTCCTCACTGACACAGAGCTGGTGAACACCCAGTGAACACTGACACTGAGCTGGAGAACCATTTGTCCATACTCAAGCACAATTGGGAAACCGCTTGTCCATACTTGACACAGTTTGAGGCCTCTTGCTCATACTGACACACAGTTGCAGAACCCCTTGTCCACACGGACACAGAGCTGGAGAACACCTTTTCCATACTGACACAAAGCTGGATTACATCTTGTGCATACTGACACACAGCTGCAGAACCCCTTGTCCACACTAACACACAGCTGCAGAACCCGTTGCCCACACAGACACACAGCTGAAGAACCCCTTGTCCACACTGATACAAAGCTGCAGAATCCCTTGTCCATATTGGCACAGAGCTGGAGAACTGCTTGTCCACACTGACACCCAACAGGAGAACAACCTGTCGATACTGACAAACAGCTGGAGATCCCCTAGTCCACACGTTCTCAAACTCGAGAAAAAACTTGTCCACACTGTCACACAGTTTAAGAACCCCTTGTCCATTTTGTCTCACAACTGGAGAACACCTTTTCCACACTGACACAGAGCTGGTGTACCCATTGTCCACTCTGATACACAGCTGGAGAAGACCTTTTCTACATTGACACTGAGCTGGAGAACCCCTTGTCCTCACTGACACAGAGCTGGAAGACAGAGTGTGAACAGTGACACTGATTGGAGATCTCCTTGTCCATACTGCCACACAGCTGATGGACCACATGTCCATACTCAGACACAGCTAGGAAACCCCTTGTCCACACTTGACGCAGCTGAAGAACACCTTGTCCAAACTGACACAGAGCTGGATAACGCCTTGTCCATGCTGACACACAGCTTTTGAATACCTTTTCCAGACTGACACGGAGCTGGTGAATCACTTGCCCACACTGATATAATGCTGGAAAATACAATTTCCAGGCTGACACACATTTGAAGAACCCCTTGTCCATTCTGACACACAGCTGCAGAACGCCTTGCCCACACTGAAACATAGCTGGAAAACCCCTTTTCCATTCTGACACACAGCTGGATAACAACTTGTGCATCCTGGCACAGAGCTGGTGAACCTCTTTTCCATAATGTCACGCAGCTGGAGAAGCATTTGTCCATATTGTCACACAGCTGGAGAATCCCTTGTCCATACTGACACACAGCTGGAGATCCCCTTGTCCAATCTGAAACACAGCTGGAGAACCCCTTGTCCACACTGACAAAGAGCTGGAGAAACCCTTCTTCATACTGACAAACGGTTGGAGATCCCCCAGTCGACACTGACACACAGCTGGAGAAAAGTTTGCTAATACTGTCACAGAGCTGGACAACCTATTGTCCAAACTGAAACACAGCTGCAGAACCCCTTGTCCAAACTGAACTAAATCTGGATAACCACTTGTACATAATGAATCGCAGGTGCAGAATTCCATTTCCATACTGACAAAAAGCTGGATACCCCCATGTCCACACTGATGCAGAGTTGGAGAACCGTTTATCCACACTGACACACAGATGGAGAAACGTTAGTCCACAGTTACACACGACTGGAGAAGACCTTGTAACAATGATTTACAGCAGGGGAACACCTTATCCATACTGACACCCAGCTAGGGAACACCTTTTCATTACTAACACATGGCTGGTGAATCCATTGTCCACACTGACACAGAGCTGAAGGACCCCATGTATATTCTGACTCTCAGCTGGCGAACCACTTGTCCATGCTAACAAACAGTTGGTCCGCACTGACACAGATCTGAATAACCCCTTTTACATACTGAACACAGCTGTAGAACCCATTATCCAAACTGACACACAGCCGGGGAACCCCTTGTCCATACTGACACAAAGCTTTAGAACCCCTTATCCAATCTGACACACAGCTCAAATATCCCCAGTCCACATTGACACACAGCTGGAGATCAGTTTGCCAATACTGACACAGAGCTGGACAACCTCTTGTCCATACTGAAACACAGCTGCAGAACCCCTTGTCCAAACTGAACTACATCTGGATAACCACTTGTCGATACCGAAACTCAGGTGGAGAATGCCTTTTCCATACTGACACATAGCTGAAGAAACCATTGTCCATACGGACACACGGTTGGAGAACAACTTGTCCACACTGACAAACAGATGGAGAACACTTTATCCACACTGACACATTGCTGGAGTACAGCTTTTGCACCTAGACATACATCTGGAGAACAGCTTGTCCATATGACACACAGCTGGAGAACCTTTTGTTCACAATGACACACAGCTCGAGAATCGCTTCACCATACTGACACTGAGCTGGTGAGCCCCTTGTCCACACCGAACTACATCTAGATAACCACATGTTCATACCGACACTGAGCTAGACTACTCCTTTTCCATACTCACACATCGCTGGAGAACGGATTGTCCACACGGATGCATAGCTGGGGAACCCTTTATCCACACTGATACACAGATGGAGAGCCGTTTGTCCACACTGACACATAGCTGGAGGACACCTTGTACATACTTACACTCAGCTCGAGAACACCTCGTCCACACAGACACACAGCTGCAGAACACCTTGTCCACACTGACACACAGCTGCAGGATTCCTTGTCCATACTGACACACAGCTGGAGAACCGCTTGTGCACACTGACACACAGCAGGGGAACAACTTGTCCATGCTGACAAACAGCTGGAGATCTCCCAGACCACACTCTCACAAAGCTCGAGAAAAAACTTATCCTTACTGACACACAGTTGAAGAATCCCTTCTCCATTCTGACTCACAGCTGGAGTACACCTTTCCCACAGTGAAACAGAGCTGGAGTGCCCCTTGTCTACTCTGATACACAGCTGTAGAAAACCTTTTCTACATTGACACTGAGCTGGAGAACCGCTTTTCCTCCCTGAAACAGAGCTGGAGAATACTGTGTGAACACTGTCACTGAGCTGGAGAACCCCTTGTCCATACTGCCACGCAGCTGGTGGACCACATGTCCATTCTCAAACACAGCTGGGAAACACCTTATCCAAACGACGCAGCTGGAGAACCCCTTGTCTATACTGATACACAGCTGGATAACGCCTTGTGCATGCTGTAACACAGCTGGGGAAAACCTTGTACATACTGACACAGAGCTGGAGAAGCCCTTGTCCATAATGACACACTGCTGGTGGACTCCAAGTCCATTCTGACATACAGCTGGAGAACCCCTTGTCCACATTGACACACACTGGCTAATCCCTCATCCATAATGACGCAGAGCTGGGGATCCCCTTGTCCATATTGACACACAGCTGGAGAATCCCTTTTCCGCACTGACACACAGCTTGAGAACTCCTTGACAATACTGATGAACTGCTAGAGAACCCCTTTCCAGACTGACACGCATTAGGATTGCCTCTTGTCCATACTGACACACAGCTGGAGCAGACTTGTAACTGATGACACACATCTTCAGAACCCCGTGTCCACATTGATACACAACCTGAAAAGAACTTGTCCAAATTGACCAACAGCTGGAGAACTCCTTATCCACACTGACACACAGCTGGTAAAGCACTTGTCCATACTGATACACAGATGGAGATCCCCTAGTCCATATTGACACGCGGATGGAGAAAACCTTCTCCAAACTAACACACAGCTGGTGAAACTTTGTCGGCACTCACACAGAGCTGGAGAAGCCCATGCACATACTGACACACAGTTGGAGAACCCCTTGACCATACTGACAAACAGCTGGAGAACCCCTTCTTCATACTGACAAACGGATGGAGATCCCCCAGTCGACACTGACACACAGCTGGAGAAAAGTTTACTAATACTGACACAGAGCTGGACAACCTATTGTCCAAACTGAAACACAGCTGCAGAACCCCTTGTCCAAACTGAACTAAATCTGGATAACCACTTGTCCATAATGAATCTCAGTTGGAGAATTCCACTTCCATACTGAAAAAAAGCTGGAGACCCCCATGTCCACCCTGATGCACAGTTGGGGAACCCTTTATCCACACTGACACACAGATGGAGAAACGTTTGTACACAGTTACACACGACTGGAGAAGACCTTGTAACAATGATTTAGAGCAGGGGAACACCTTATCCATACTGACACGCAGCTAGGGAACACCTTTTCATTACTAACACATGGCTGGTGAATCCATTGTCCACACTGACACAGAGCTGAAGGACCCCATGTATATTCTGACTCACAGCTGGCGAACCCCTTGTCCATACTAACAAACAGCTGGTCAGCACTGACAGAAAGCTGAAGAACGCCTTTTACATCCTAAACACAGCTGTAGAACACATTATCCACACTGACACATAGCCGGGGAACCCCTTGTCCATACTGACACAAAGCTTTAGAACCCCTTATCCAATCTGACACACAGCTCAAATATCCCCAGTCCACATTGACTCACAGCTGGAGATCAGTTTTCCAATACTGACACAGAGCTGGACAACCTCTTGTCCATACTGAAGCACAGCTGCAGAACCCCTTGTCCAAACTGAACTACATCTGGATAACCACTTGTCGATACCGAAATTCAGGTGGAGAATGCCTTTTCCATACTGACACATAGCTGAAGAAACCATTGTCCAAACGGACACACGGTTGGAGAACAACTTGTCCACACTGACAAACAGATGGAGAACACTTTATCCACACTGACACGCAGCTGCAGAAGAGTTTGTCCACACTTATACACAGCTGGAGAAGTCTTTGTCCACACTGACACACAGCTGGAGAACTCATTGTCCATACTGACAAACAGCTAGATAACTCATTGTCCATACGGACACACAGCTGGAGACCCTCTTGTCCTCACTGACTATCAGCTGGAGAACTCCTTGTCCAAAATAACACACAGCTGGAGAACCCCTTGTCCATACTGCCACACATATGGATACCCCCTTATGCATAACTGGAGCTCACCTTCTTCATACTGACACAGAGCTGGGGAACCCCTAGTCCATACTGACACACAGTTTGAGAACCCATTGACCATACTGACATACAGCTGGAGAACCCCTTGTCCATACTGACACACAGTTGTAGAACGACTTGTCCACACTGACACAGAGCTGGATAACGGCTTGTCCATACTGACACACAGATGGAGATCCAATTTTCCAGACTGTCACGCCAATGGAGAACAGGTTGTCCATAGAAACACACAGCTGGTGAACACTTGTCCACACTCTCACAGAGCTGGAGACCCCTTGTACATCCTGACACACAGCTGGAGAACCCCTTTTCCACACTGTCGCAAAGCTGGAGATCCCCTGTCAAAACTGACAGACAGCTGGAGAACCATTTGTCCACACTGACACACTGCTGGAGTACAGCTTTTGCACCTAGACATACATCTGGAGTACAGCTTGCCCATATGACACACAGCTGGAGAACCTTTTGTTCTTAATGACACACAGCTGGAAAATCGCTTCCCAATACTGACACTGAGCTGGTGAGCCCCTTGTCCACACCGAACTACATCTGGATAATCATATGTTCATAGCGACACTGAGCTAGAGTATTCCTTTTCCATACTCACACATCGCTGGAGAACGGATTTTCCACACGGATGAACAGCTGGGGAACCCTTTATCCAAACTGATACACAGATGGAGAACCGTTTCACACTGACACATAGCTGGAGAACACCTTGTCCACACAGACACACAGCTGCAGAACCCCTGGTCCACACTGACACACGGCTGCAGGATTCCTATTCCATACTGACATACAGCTGGAGAACCACTTGTCCACACTGACACACAGCAGGAGAACAACTTGTCCATGCTGAACAAACAGCTGGATATCACCCAGTCCACACTCTCACAAAGCTCGAGAAAAAACTTATCCTTACTGACAAACAGTTGAAGAATCCCTTCTCCATTCTGACTCACAGCTGCAGTACACCTTTTTCACAGTGACACAGAGCTGGAGTACCCCTTGACCACTCTGATACACAGCTGGAGAAAACCTTTTCCACGTTGACACTGAGCTGGAGAACCCCTTTTCCTCCCTGACACAGAGCTGGAGAATACTGCGTGAACACTGACACTGAGCTGGAGAACCCCTTGCCCATACTGCCACGCAGCTGGTGGACCACATGTCCATTCTCAAACACAGCTGGGAAACCCATTATCCAAACTTGACGCAGCTGGAGAACCTCTTGTCTATACTGATACACAGCTGGATAACGCCTTGTGCATGCTGTAACACAGCTGGGGAAAACCTTGTACATACTGACACAGAGCTGGAGAAACCCTTGTCCATACTGACACACTGCTGGTGAATCCCATGTCCATTCTGATACACAGCTGGAGAACCCCTTGTCCCTATTGACACACAGCTGGAGAATCACTGTTCCGCACTGACACACAGCTTGAAAACTCCTTGACAATATTGATGAACTGCTAAAGAACGCCTTTCCAGACTGACACGCATTAGGATTGCCTCTTGTCAATACTGACACACAGCTGGAGCACACTTGTCAATGATGACACACATCTTGAGAACCCCGTGTCCACATTGATACACAGCCTGATAAGAACTTGTCCAAATTGACAAACAGCTGGAGAACTACTTATCCACACTGACACACAGTTGGTGAAACCCTTGTCCATACTGATACACAGATGGAGATCCCCTTGTCCATATTGACACACGGACAGAGAAAACCACTCTGACACACAGCTGGATAACTACTTTCGTACACTGAGACAGAACTGCAGAGGCCCTTGTCCATACTGACGCACAGCTGGAGAACCCCATGTCCAAACTCACACTGAGCTGGAGAACCCCTTGTCCATATGGCTATACAGCTGGTGAACCACTTGTCTATACACAAACACAGCTCGGAAACGTTTGTCCATACTTAACACAGCTGGAGAACCCCTTGTACACACGGACAGAAAGCTGGAGAACTCCTTGTCCATACAGACACACAGCTGGAAAACCCCTTTGTGCACACTGACACAGATATGGAGAACTACTTGCCAATAACGACACGCAGCTGGAGAACCATTTGTCCATATTGTCACACAGCTGGACAACACTTTGTTCATACAGACATACACGTTGACAACACCTTGTCCACACTGACACAAAGCTGGAGAACCCCTTGTCCATACTAAACAAGCTGGTGAACCACCTATCGGCAATGACACAGAGCTGAAGATCCCCTTGTACATACTGAAACACAACTGGAGAACCACTTGTACACACAGACACACATCTGGAGAACCCCTTGTGCATACTGACAGACAGCTGGAGAACTCCTTTTTCAGACTGAAACACAGGCGGAGAACAAATTGTCCATTCTGACAAACAGCTGGAGAAAGCCTTGTTCATGCTGACACACAGGCGGGGAACCCTTGTCCATACTGACACAAAGCTGGAGAACCCCTTGTCCAATCTGACACACAGCTGGAGAAACCCCTTGTCCACACTGACAGACAGCTGGAGAACCCCTTGTTCATACTGACCTACGCCTGGAGATCCCCCAGTACACACTGACACACATCGGGAGAACAGTTTGCTAATACTGACACACAGTTGCAGAATTACTTCTCCAAAATGAACTACGTCTGGATAACAACTTGTCCATTCCGACATTCAGGTGGATAATTACTTTTCCACACTGACACACAGCTGGAGACCCCCGTGTCCACACTGATGCGCAGTTGGGGAACCCTTTATCCGCACTGACAAAAATATGGAGAAAGGTTTGTCCACAGTTACACGTGGCTGGAGAAGACCTTGTAACACTGATACACAGCTGGGGAGCACCTTATCCATACTGACACGCAGCTAGAGAACACCTTTTCATTACTAATTCATGGCTAGTGAACCCATTGACCGCATTGACACAGAGCTGAAGAACCCCATGAATATTCTGACTCACAGCTGGCGAACCCCTTGTCCATACTAACAAACAGCTGGTCCGCACTGACACAGAGCTGCAGATCCCCATTTACATAATGAACACAGCTGTAGAACGCATTGTCCACACTGACACACAGCCGGGGAACCCCTTGTCCATACTGACACAAAGCTGGAGGACCCCTTGTCCAATCTGACATACAGCTGGAGTACCCCTTGTCCACACTGACTAGGAGCTGGAGAGCCCATTCTTCATATTTGCAAACGGCTGGAGATCCACCAGTCATCACTGACACACAGCTGGAGAACAGTTTGCCAATACTGACATAGAGCCGGAGAGCCTCTTGTCCATACTGAAACACAGCTGATGTACACCTTGTCCAAACTGAACTATATCTGTATAACCACTTGTCCATACCGACAATCAGGTGGAAAATTCCTTTCCCATACTGACGCATAGCTGTAGAAACGATTGTCCACACGAACACACAGCTGGAGAACCCCTTGTTTACGCTGAAACACAGCGGGAGAACAGTTTGATCACACTTATACAAAGCTGGAGAAGTCTTTGTCCACACTGACACACATCTGGAGAACTCATAGTCCATACTGAAACACAGCTGGAGACCCCCTTGTCAACACTGACTCACAGCTGGAGTACCCCTTGTCCAAAATTACACACAGCTGGAGAACCCCTTGTCCATACTGACACACAGATGGATACCCCCTTGTGCATACTGACTCCTAACTGGAGAACACCTTGTCCATACTGACACAGAGCTGGGGAACCCCTAGTTCATACTGACACACAGTTTGAGAACCCATTGACCATACTGGCATACAGCTGGAGAACCCCTTGTCCATACTGACACACAGTTGTAGAACGACTTGTCCACACTGACACACAGCTGGATAACACCTTGTCGGTACTGACACACAGATGGAGATCCCCTTGTCCATACTGTCACGCCGATGGGGAACACCTTGTCCATACAAACATACAGCTGGTGAACACTTGTCCACACTCACACAGTGCTAGAAAACCCCTTGTACATCCTGACACACAGCTGGAGAACCCCTTGACCGCACTGACGCACAGCTGGGGACCACCTACCAAACTGACATACAGCTGGAGAACACTTTGTCCACACTGACACAGAGCTGGAGAGCACCTTGTGAAAACTGACACTGAGCTGGAGAACCCCTTGTCCATACTGCCACACAGATGGTGAACAACGTGTCTATACTCAAACACAGCTCGGTAACTTTTGTCCACACTTAACACAGCTGGAGAACCCCTTGTCCACACGGAGACAGAGCAGGAGAGCCCCTTGTCCATACAGACACACAGCTGTATACCCCCTTATGCATATTGACACAGAGCTGGAGATCCCCTTGTCCATAATGACACGCAGCTGGGGAACAATTTTGTCCATATTGTCACACAGCTGGAGAACACCTTGTCCACACTGACACACAGCTGGAGAACACCTTGTCCATACTAAACACAGCTGGTGAACCACTTGTTGGCACTCACACAGAGCTGAAGATCTCCTTGTACATACTGCAACACAGCTGGAGAACGCCTTGTCCATAGAGACACACAGCTGGAGAACACCTTGTACAGACTGAAACATAGACGGAGAACAACTTGTCCATTCTGACAAACAGCTGGAGAACGCCTTGTTCATGCTGACACACAGCTGGAGAAAACCTTGGACATAATGATACACAGCTGAAGAACACCTTGTCCATACTGACACACAGCCGGGGAACGCCTTGACCATACTGAAACAATGCTGGAGAACCCCTTGTCCAATCTGATACACAGCTAGAGAACCCCTTGTCCACACTGACAAACAGCTGGAAAACCCCTTCTTCATACTGACAAACGGTTGGAGATCCCCCAATACACACTGACACACAGCTGGAGAACGCTTTGCTAATACTGACACACAGCTGGAGAACACCTTTTTCATGACTAACACATTGCTGGTGAACCCATTGTCCGCACTGACACAGAGCTGAAGAACACCATGTATATTCTGACTCACAGCTGGCGAACCCCTTGTACATACTTACAAACAGCTGGTCCGCACTGACACAGAGCTGAAGAACCCCTTTTACATACTGAACACAGCTGCATAACTCACTGTCCACACTGACACATGGCCGGGGAACACCTTGTCCACACTGACACACAGCTGGAGAAGCCTTTATCCACACTGACACACAGCTGGAGAACAGTTTGTCCACACTTATACACAGCAGGAGAAGTCTTTGTCCACACTGACACACAGCTGGAGACCCCCTTGTCCACACTGACTCACAGCTGGAGTACCCTTTGTCCAAAATAACACACAGCTGAGAACCACTTGTTCATACTGACACACAGATGGATACCTCCTTGTGCATACTGACTCATAACTGGAGAACTTCATGTCCATACTGACACAGAGCTGGAGAACCCCTTGTCCATACTGACACACAGTTTGAGAACTCATTGAACATACTGACATAAAGCTGGAGAACCCTTTGTCCATACTGACACACAGTTGCAGAACGACTTGTCCACACTGACACACAGATGGAGAAACCTTTATCCACACTGACACACAGCTGGAAAACCCCATGTCCACACTGATGCACAGTTAGGGAACCTTTTATCCACACTGACACATAGATTGAGTAACGCTTGTCCACAGTTACACACGGCTGGAGAAGACCTTGTAACACTGATGCACAGCTGGGGAACACCTTATCCATACTGACACGCAGCTAGAGAACACCTTTAAATTACTAACACATGGCTGGTGAACCCATTGTTCACACTGACACAGAGCTGAAGAACCCCATGTATATCCTGACTCACAGCTGGCGAACCCCTTGTCCATACTAACAAACAGCTGGTCCGCACTGACACAGAGCTGAAGAACCCCTTTTACATACTGAACACAGCTGTAAAACGCATTGTCCACACTGACACACAGCCGGGGAACCCCTTGTCCAATCTGACACACAGCTTCAAAACCCCTTGTCCACACTGACAAACAGCTGGAGAATCCCTTCTTCATACTGACAAACGGCTTGAGATCCCCCAGTCCACACTGACACACAGCTGGAGAACAGTTTGCCAATGCTGACACAGAGCTGGACAACCACTTGTCCATACTGAAATATAGCTGTAGGACCCCTTGTCCAAACTGATCTACATCTGGATAACCACTTCTCCATAACGACACTCAGCTTGAGAATTCCTTTTCCATACTGACACATAGCTGGATAAAACATTGTACACACGGACACACAGCTGGAGAACCCCTTGTCCACACTGATACACAGCTAGAGAACACTTTATCCATACTGACACACAGCTGGAGAACAGTTTGTCCACACTTTTACACAGCTGGAGAAGTCTTTGTACACACTGACACACAGATGGAGAACTCATTGTCCATACTGACACACAGCTGGAGAACCTTTTGTTCACAATGATACACAGCTGGAGAATCGCTTCACCATACTGACACTGAGTTGGTGAGCTCCTTGTCCACAGCGAACTACATCTGCATAACCACTAGTCCATACCGACACTAATCTGGCGAAATCCGTTTCCATACTGACACATAGCTGGAGAACGCATTGTCCACGCTGATACCCAGCTGGGGAACCCTTTATACACTGATACACAAATGGAGAACCGTTTGTCCACACTTAAACAAAGCGGGAGAAGCCTTTGTCTAAACTGACACACAGGTGGAGAACTCATTGTCCAAACTGACACACAGCTGGATTACACCCTGTACGTATGACACAATATGCACACTGACACAAAGTTGGAGAAAAAGTTGTCCACACTGACACATACTTGAGGAAGTCCTTATCCATTCTGACTCAGAGCTGGAGAATCAATTTTCCACACTGACACGGAGCTGGAGAACACCTTATCCACTCTGATACACAGCTGGAGAACAACTATTCCACGCTGACGCAGAGATGGAGGGCCCCTTGTTCACACTGACACACAGCTGGATAACCACTTTCCTACACTGTCACAGAACTGGAGAGCCCCTTGTCCATACTCACGCAAATCTGGAGAACCCCATGTTCCAACTAACACACAGCTGGAGAAACATTTGCCCTCGCTGACACAGAGATGGAGAACACCGTGTGAAAACTGACACTGAGTTGGAGAACCCCTTGTCCGTACTGCCACACAGCTGGTGAATCACGTTTCCATACTCAATGACAGCTGGGGAACATTTTGTCCACGCTTAAAACAGCTGGAGGACCCCCTGTCCACAAGGACACAGAGCTTGAGACCACCTTGATCATACAGACACACAGCTGGAGAACACCTTGTCCATACTAAACGCAGCTGGTAGGCACCCATTTGTAGGCACTGACAAAGAGCTGAAGATCCTCTTGTTCATACTGAAACATAGCAGGAAATCAACTTGTCCATTCTGACAAACCGATGGAGAACGCCTTCTTCATGCTGACACACAGCTGGAGAAAACCTTGCACATAATGATACACAGCTGGAGAACACCTTGTCCATAGTGGCACAATGCTGGTGAACCCAATGTCCATATAGACAGTCAGCTGTAGAATCCCTTGTCTGCACTGACGCATACGTGGAGAACACTTTGTCCATGATGAAACACATCTAGAGAACCCTTTGTCCCCACTGACACACAGCTGGATAAGCTCTTGTCCATACTGACAAACAGCTGGAGAACCCTTTATCAAAACTGACACACAGCTGGATAAGCTCTTGTCCATACTGACAAACAGCTGGAGAACCCTTTATCAAAACTGACACACAGCTGGTGACGCCCTTGTCCACACTGACACAGAGCTGGAGAACCTCTTGTCCAGTCTGACACACAGCTGGAGAACCCTATGTACATAATAAATCACAGCTGGGGAACACCTTGTCCAGATTGTCACACAGCTGGAGAACTCCTTATCCACACTGACACACAGCTGGTGAAGCCCTTATCCACACTGACACACAGCTGGAGAACATCTTGTCCAGACTGACACAGAGCTGGAGAACACTTGGTCCATAATAAATCACAGCTGGGGAACACGTTGTTCAGAATGACACACAGCTGGAAAACTCTTTGTCCATACTGACACACAATTGGAGAACAACTTGTCCAAACTGAAAAACATTTGGATAACAATTTGTCCATACTGACAGACAGATGGAGATCCGCTTATCCATACTGACCCGCAGATGGAGAACCCCTTGTCCATACTAATCACAGCTGGTGAACCACTTGTCGGCACTGACATAGAGATGAAGATTACCTTTTACATGCTGAAACACAGCTGGAGAACCCCTAGTTCACGCAGACACACAGCTGGAGAACCCCTTGTCCATACTGACACACGGCTGGAGTACACCTTGTTCATATTGAAACATAGCTGGAGAACAACTTGTCCATGCTGACACAAAGCAGGAGATCCCCCAGTCCAGACTGCCACAAAGTTGGAGAAAAAAATTGTCCACACTTGAAGAACTCCTTGTCAATTCTGACTCAGAGCTGGAGAACCAATTTCCACACTGACACAGAGCTGGAGAACACCTTGTCCACACTGATACACAGCTGGAGAACACCTTTTCAACGCTGACACAGAGCTGGAGAACCCCTTGTTCAGATTGACACACAGCTGGATAACTCCTTGTCCATACATACACAAGTGGAGAACAACTTGTCCAAACTGACACACATTTGGATAACAATTTGTCCATACCGACAGACAGATGGAGATCCCCTTATCCATACTGACCCGCAGATGGAGAACCCCTTGTCCATACAAAACACAGCTGGTGAACCACTTGTCGGCACTGACACAGTGATGAAGATCACCTTTTACATGCTGAAACACAGCTGGCGAACCCCTTGTTCACAAAGACACACAGCTGGAGAACCACTTGTCCATACTGACACACGGCTGGAGTACACCTTGTTCATACTGAAACATAGCAGGAGAACAACTTGTTCGTGCTGACACAAAGCAGGAGATACCCAAGTCCACACTGTCACAAAGTTGGAGAAAAAATTTATCCAAACTGACACACACTTGAAGAACCCATTGTCCATTCTGACTCAGAGCTGGAGAACCAATTTCCCACACTGACACAGAGCTGGAGAACACCTTGTCCACTCTGATACTCAGCTGGAGAACACCTTTTCCACGCTGACACAGAGCTGGAGGGTCCCTTGTTCACACTGACACACAGCTGGATAACCACTTTCCTACACTGACACAGAACTGGAGAGACCTTTGTACATACTGACACACAGCTGGAGAACCCCTTGTCCTCACTGACACAGAGCTGGAGAACACTGTGTGAGAACTGACGCTGAGCTAGAGAACTCCTTGTCCATACTGCCATACAGCTGGTGAACCACGTGTCTATACACAAATACAGCTCAGAAACATTTGTCCACACTTAACACAACTGGAGAACCCCTTGTCCACACGGACACAGAGCTGAAGAACCCCATGTTCAGATTGACACACAACTGGATAACTCCTTGTCCCTACTGACACACAATTGGAGAACGAGTTGTCCGAACTGACAATCATTTAGATAGCAATTTGTCCATACTGAAAGACAGATGGAGATCCCCTTATCCATACTGACCCGCAGATGGAGAACCCCTTGTCCATACTAAACACAGCTGGTGAACCACGTGTCGGCACTGACACAGAGATGAAGATCACCTTTTACATGCTGAAACACAGCTGGAGAACCCCTTGTCCATACTGACACACGGCTGAAGTATACCTTGTTCATACTGAAACATAGCAGGAGAACAACTTGTTCATACTGACACAAAGCAGGAGGTCCCCTAGTCCACACTGTCACAAAGTTGGAGAAATAAATTGTCCACACTGACACACACCTGAAGAACTCCTTGTCCATTCTGTCTCAGAGCTGGAGAACCAATTTTCCACACTGACACAGAGCTGGAGAACACCTTGTCCACACTGATACACAGCTGGAGAACACCTTTTCCACTCTGATACACAGCTGGAGAACACATTTTACACGCTGACACAGAGCTGGAGGGTCCCTTGTTCACACTGACACACAGCTGGATAATCACTTTCCTACACTGACACAGAACTGGAGAACACTTTGTCCATACTGACACACAGCTGGAGTACCCCATGTTCAAACTGACACAAAGCTGGAGAACACCGTGTGAAAACTGACACTGAGCTGGAGAACCGCTTGTCCATACTGCCATACAGCTGGTGAACCACGTGTCTATACACAAATACAGCTCGGAAACATTTGTCCACACTTAACACAGTTGGAGTACCCTGTGTCCACACGGACACCGAGCTGAAGAACCCCATGTTCAGATTGACACACAGCTGGATAACGCCTTGTTCGTACTGACACACAATTGGAGAACGACTTGTCCAAACTGACAATCATTTGGATAGCAATTTGTCCCTACTGACAGAGAGATGGAGATCCCGTTATCCATACTGACCCGCAGATGGAGAACCCCTTGTGCATCTTGACACATAGTTGGAGAAAACCTTGTCCATAATGACACGCAGCTTGAGAAAACATTGTCCATACTGACACATAGCGGGAGAAACCCTTTTCCATTCTAAACACAGCTGGAGAACCACTTGTCGGCACTGTCACAGAGCTGAAGATCCGCTTGTACATACTGAAACACAGCTAGAGAACGCATTGTACACACAGACACAAAGCTGGAGAACCCCTTTTCCATACTGACACACAACTGGAGAACACCTTGTGCAGACTCAAACATAGCCGGAGAACAACTTGTCCATTCTTACAAACAGCTGGAGAACGCCTTGTTCATGCTGACACACAGCTGGAGAAAACCTTGCACGTAATGATACACAGCTGGAGAACACCTTGTCCATACTGACACAAAGCTGGACAGAACGTTGTTCATACTGAAACATAGCAGGAGAACAACTTGTTCATGCTGACACACAGCTGGAGATCCCCCAGTCCACACTGTCACAAAGTTGGAGAAAAAAATTGTCCACACTGACACATACTTGAGGAACTCTTTGTCTATTCTGACACTGAGCTGGAGAACCAATTTTCCACACTGACACATAGCTGGAGAACACTTTATCCACTTTGATACACAACTGCAGAGCAACTGTTCCACGCTGACGCAGAGCTGGAGGGCCCATTGTTCACACTGACACACACAGCTGGATAACCACTTTCCTACACTGACACAGAACCGGAGAGACCCTTGTCCATAATGACACACAGCTGGAGAACACCATGTCCAAACTGACACACAGCTGGAGAACCCCTTGTTCTCACTGATACAGAGCTGTAGAAAACCGTGTGAAAACTGACACTGAGATGGAGAACTCCGTGACAATTCTGCCACACAGCTGGTGAATCACGTGTCTATACTCAAACACAGCTGTGTAACATTTTGTCCACATTTACCACAGCTGGAGGACCCACTGTCCACATGGACACAGAACTTGAGAACGCCTTGTCTATACAAACACACAGCTGGATAACCCCTTGTGCATATTGACACAGAGCTGGAGAACCCCTTTTCCATAATGACACGCAGCTGGTGTACCATTTGTCCATATTGTCACACAGCTGGTGAACACCTTGAACATGCTGACACACAGCTGGAGAACTCCTTCTCCATAATGAAACACAATTGGAGAACGACTTGTCCACAGTGTCAAAAATTTGGATAAAAATTTGACCATACTGACAGACAGATGGAGATCCCCTTATCCATACTGATAGGCAGATGGAGAACATCTTGTCCATACAAACACAGAGATAGTGAACACTTGTCTACACTCACACAGAGCTGTAAATCCCCTTGCACATCCTGACACACAGCTGGAAAACACCTTGTCCACACTGACGTACAGCTGAAGAACCCCTGTCCAAACTGACACACAGCTGGATAACACCTTGTCCATACAAACACACAGCTGGTGAACACTTGTCCACACTCACACAGAGCTGGAAGACCCCTTATACATCCTGACACACAGCTAGAGAACCCCTTGTCCACACTGACACACAGCTGGATAAGACATTGTCCATACTGACACACAGCTGGAGAACCTCTTGTCCAAACTGACACACAGCTGGAGAACCCTTTGTACATAATAAGTCACATATGGGGAACACGTTGTCCAGATTGACACACAGCTGGAGAACTCCTTATCCACACTGACACAGCTTGTGAACCTCTTGTCCAGACTGACACAGAGCTGGAGAACCCTTGGTCCATAATAAATCACAGCTGGGGAAGACGTTGTTCAGATTGACACACAGCTGTAGCACTCCTTGTCCATACTGGCACACAATTGGAGAACGACTTGTCCAAACTGACAAACATTTGGATAACAATTTGTCCATACTGACAGATAGATGGAGATCCCCTTATCCATACTGACCCGCAGATCGAGAACACCTTGTCCATACAAACACACAGCTGGTGAACACTTGTCCAATCTCACACAGAGCTGGAAGACCCCTTGCACATACTGAGGCACAGCTGGAGAACCCCTTGTCCACACTGATGCACAGCTGGAGAACCCCTGTCCAAACTGACACACAGCGGGAGAACGATTTTTCCACACTAACACAAAGCTGGACTACACCTTGTGCTCATAGACTTACAGCTGGTGAACAGCTTGCCTATACTGACACACAGCTGGAGAATCCCTTCTCGATACTGACACAGAGTTGGTGAGCCCCTTGTCCACACCGAACTACATCTGGATAACCACTTGTCCATACCGACACTCAGGTGGAGAATTCCTTTTCAATACTGACACATAGCCGCAGAACGCATTGTACACACTGATGCACAGCTGGGGAACTGATTGTCCAAACTGACACATAGCTAGATTACACCCTGTACGTATGACACACAGATGGAGAATCCCTTATCCACACTGACGCAGAGCTGGAGAACATCTTGTCTACATTGACACACAGCTGGATATCCACTTGTCCATACTGACACACAGCTGGCGAAGCCCTTGTCCTCACTGACACAGAGCTGGAGAACACCGTGTGAAAACTGACACAGAGCTGGAAAATCACTTGTGCATACTGCCACACAGCTGGTGAATCACGTGTCTATACTCAAACACAGCTGGGTAACCTTTTGTCCACACTTGACACAGTTGCAGAACCCCTTGTCCACACGGACACAGAGCTGGAGAAACCCTTGTCCATACAGACACAAAGCTGGATAACCACTTTTGCATATTGACACAGAGCTGGAGAACCCCTTGACCATAATGACACGCAGCTGGAGAACCATTTGACCATATTGTCACACAGCTGGAGAACAGCTTGCCCATACTGACATACAGCTGGAGATCATTTTGTTCGCAATGACACACAGCTGGAGAATCCCTTCATCATACTGACACATAGTTGGCGAGCCCCTTGTCCAGACCGAACTACATCAGGATAACCACTTGTCCATACCGACACCCAGGTGGAGAATTCCTTTTCCATACTGAGACATAGCTGGAGAAAGCATTGTCCACACTGATGCACAGCTTGGGAACTCATTGTCCAAACTGACACACAGCTGGAGAATTCCTAATGCACACTGACAGAGCTGGAGAACATCTTGTCCACATTGACACAGCTGGATATCCCCTTGTCTAACTGACAAACAGCTGGCGAAGCCCTTGTCCACACTTACACAGAGCTGGAGAAACTCTTGTCCATACTGAGATAAGGCTGGTGATCCCCTTGTGCAAAATAACACACAGCTGGGGAACACCTTTTCCAGACTGGCACACATCTGGATAATCCCTTTCCCATATTGACACACAGTTGGAGAATGACTTGTCCACACTGAGACAGAGCTGGGGAAGCCCTTTTACAGACTGACGCACAGCCGGATAACCCTTTGTCCATTCTGACATGCAGCTTGAGAATCCCTTATACACACTGACATAGAGCTGGGGAACATCTAGTCCATACTGACACACGGCTGGAGAACCCCTTGTGCACAATAACACAGAGCTGGGGAACACATTTTCCTGACTGGAAGGCAGCTGGATAACTCCTTTCCCATACTGACACACAGATGGTGAATGATGTGTCCACACTGGGACAGAGCTCGAGAACCCCTTGTCCATACTGCCACAAAGCTGGTGAACCACGTGTCTATACTCATACACAGCTGCGTAACCTTTTGTCCACACATCTCACAGCTGGGGAACCCCTTGACACAGTGACACAGCTGAAGAACCCCTTGTCCATACAGACACACAGCTGGAAAACCCCTTGTCCATAATGACACATAGCTGGAGGACCATTTGTCCATGTTGCCACACAGCCGGAGAACACCTTGTCCATGCTGACACACAGCTTGAGAACCCCTTGCCCACACTGACACACATCTGGAGAACCCCTTGTTCATGCTGGCACACAGCTGGAGAACGCCTTGTTCATGCTGACAAACAGCTGGAGAAAACCTTGCACATAATGATACACAGCTGATGAACCCCTTGTCTATACTGACACAATGCTGTTGAACCCCTTCGTCCATATAGATACACAGCACGAGAACCCCTTCTCCGCACTGACACGGAGCTGAGGATCCCCTTGTATATATTGACACAAAGATGGAGAACCACTTGTCGACACTGACGCACACCTGCAGTACACCTTGTCCATGATGACACAAAGCTAGAGAACCCCTTGTCCACACTGACATACAGCTGAAGTACACCTTGTTCGTACTGACACACAGCTGGAGAACCCCTTATGCACACTGACACACAGCTGGGGAAGCCCTTGTCCACACTGACACGCAGCTGGAGAATCTCTTGTTCATTATGAATCACAGCTGGGGAACACGTTATCCAGACTGACAGACAGATGGAGAACCCCTTCTCCATACTGACACACAAATGGAGAACGACTTGTCCACACTGACAAACATTTGTATAACAATTTGTCCATACTGACAGACAGATGGAGATCCCCTTGACCATACTGACAAGCAGATTGAGAACACATTGTCCATACAAACACATAGCTGGTGAACACTTGTCCACACTCACACTGAGCTGGCTAACCCCTTGTACATCCTGACACACAGCTGGAGAACCCCTTGTCCACACTGACGCACAGCTGGAGAACCCCTGTACAAACTGACACACAGCTGTAGAAACCTTTGTCCACACTGACACACAGCTGGAGTACACCTTGTGCACATAAACATACAGCTGGAGAACAGCTTGCCCGTACTGACACACAGCTGGAGAACCTTTTGTTCGCAGTGAAACACAGCTGGAGAATCCCTTCACCATACTGACACAGAGTTGGTGAGCCCCTTGTCCACACCGAACTACATCAGGATAACCACTTGTCCATACCGACATTCAGGTGGAGAATACCTTTTCCATACTGACATATAGCTGGGGAACGCATTGTCAACACTGATGCACAGCTGGGGAACTCATTGTCCAAACTGATACAGAGCTGTACAATCCCTAATGCACACTGACACAGAGCTGGAGAAAATCTTGTCCACATTGACACACAGCTGACGAAGCCCGTGTCCACACTGACAAACAGCTGCTGAACCTCTTGTCCATACTGAGATACGGCTGGTGATCCCCTTGTGCAAAATAACACACAGCTGGGGAACACCGTTTCCAGACTGGCACGCATCTGGATTACCCCTTTACCATACTGACACAAAGTTGGAGAATGACTTGTCCACACTGAGACAGATCTGGGGAACCCCTTGTACAGACTGACACACAGCCGGATAACCCTTTGTCCATTCTGTCATGCTGCTTGAGAATCCCTTATCCACATTGACACAGAGCTGGAGAACATCTAGTCCACACTGACACGGGGCTGGAGAACTCCTTGTGCTCAATTACACACATCTGGGGAACACCTTTCCAAAAACTGGAACGCCTCTGGATATATCCTTTCCCATACTGACAAACAGATGGAGAATCCCTTATCCACACTGACACAGAGCTGGAGAACCCCTTGTCCTCACTGACACAGAGCTGTTGAACCCCGAGTCTATACACAAACACAGCTGTGTAACCTTTAGTCCACATTTAACACAGCTGGAGTACCCCTTGTCCACACGGACACACAGCTGGATAACCCTTAGAGCATTTTGACACAGAGCTGGAGAACCCCTTGTCCATAATGACACGCAGCTGGGGAATCATTTGTCCATATTGTCGCACAGCTGGAGAAGACCTTGTCCATGCTGACACACAGCTTGAGAACCCCTTGTCCAGACAGACACAAAGCTGGAGAACCCCTTGTCCATACTAAACACAGCTGGCGAACCATTTGTCGGCATTGACACAGAGCTGGAGAAAACCGTGTGAAAACTGACACTGAGCTGGCGAACCCCTTGTCCATACTGCCACACAGCTGGTGAACCACGTGTCTATACTCAAACACGGATGGGTAACCTTTTGTCCACACATCACACAGCTGGGGAACCCCTTGTCCACACGGACACAGAGCTGGAGAACCCCTTGTCCATACAGACACACAGCTGGAGAACCCCTTGTGCATATTGACACAGAGCTGGAGAACCCCTTGTCCATAATGACATACAGCTGGAGGACCATTTGTCCATATTGTCACAGAGCTGGAGAACACCTTGTCCATGCTGACATACAGCTTGAGAACCCCTTGCCCACACTGACACACATCTGGTGAACCCCTTGTTCATGCTTGCACACAGCTTGCGAACGCCTTGGTCATGGTGACACACAGCTGGAGAAAGACTTGCACATAATGATACAAAGCCGGAGAACCCCTTGTCCATATTGACGAAATGCTGGTGAACACCATGTCCATATAGACACACAGCTTGAGAACCCCTTGCCCACACTGACACACATCGGGAGAACCTCTTGTTCATGCTGGCACACAGCTGGACAAAACCTTGCACATAATGATACACAGCTGGAGAACCCCTTGTCTATACTGACACAATGCTGGTGAACCCCTTTGTACATATAGACACAAAGCTGGAGATCCCCTTCTCCGCACTGACACAGAGCTGGAGAACATCTTGTATATACTGACACACAGGTGGAGAACCCATTGTCCATACTAAACACAGCTGGTGAACCACTTGTCAGCACTGACAAAGAGCTGAAGATCCCCTTGTACATAGTGAAACACAGCTGGAGAACCCCTTGTACACACAGACACACTGCTGGAGAACCCCATGTCCATATGGACAAACAGATGGAGAACGCCATGTCCGCACTGACGCTCAGCTGGAGAACACCTTGTCCATGATGACACACAGCTAGTGAAGCCCTTGTCCACACTGACACACAGTAGTATAAGCCCTTGTTAATACTGACAAAAAGCTGGATAACCCTTTATAAACACTGACACACAGCTGGTGAGGCCCTTGTCCAGACTGACACACAGCTGGAGAACCTCTTGTCCAGACTGAGACACAGCTGGAAAACACTTTGTCCATTATAAATCACAGCTGGGGAACAGTTCGTCCAGGTTGACACACAGCTGGAGAACTCATTATCCATACTGGCACACAATTGGGGAACGACTCGTCCACACTGACAAACATTTGGATAAAAATTTATCCATACTGACAGACAGATGGAGATCCCTTTGTCCACACTGACACGCAGATGGAGAACAACTTGTCCATACAAACACACAGCTGGTGAACACTTGTCCACACTTACACAGAGCTGGAAAATCTCTTGTACATCCTGACACACAGCTGGAGAACCCGTTGTCCAGAATGACGCACAGTTGGAGAACCCCTGTCCAAAATGGCACTCAGCTGGTGAACCCTTGACCGCACTCACACAGAGCGGGATAACCCCTTCTGCATACTGACACACAGCTGGAGAAGTCCTTGTCCACAATGTCACGCAGCTGGAGAACCACTTGTCCACAATGTCACGCAGATGGAGATCCATTTGTCAATATTGTAACTGAGCTGGAGAACCCTTTGTCCATACGGACACACAGCTGGAGAAACACTTATCCATACTGACACACAGCTGGAGAACCCCTTGCCCATACTGGCACACAGTTGGAGAACGACTTGTCCACACTGACACACAGCTGGGGAACACCTTGTCCATACTGACACACAGATGGAGATTCTCTTGTCCACACTGACACGCAGATGGAGAACACCTTGTCCATAATAACGCTCAGCTTGTGAACGCTTGTCCGCCACCACACAGGGCTGGATAACCACATGTATATAATGACAGACAGCTGGATAAGCCCTTGTCCATACTGACACACAGCTGGAGAACACATTGTACAAAATGACACACAGCTGGAGAACCTCTTTTCCGCAATGACACACAACTGGAGAACCCCTTGTATTCACTGACACACAGCTTGAGAACACCTTGTCCATACTGACACAATGCTGGAGAACCCTTTGTCCACACTGACACACAGCTGGAGGCCCCGTTGTCCACCCTGACACACAGCTGCATAATGATTTGTCCACACTGACGCACAGCTGGATAACGGCTTCTCCACAATGACACATAGATGGACAACCCCTTGTCCACTCTTACACAGAGTTGGAGAACCCGTTGTCCATGATGACACAAAGCTGGGGAACCCCGTGTCCACACTGACACAGAGCTGGAGAGACGCATGTGCATACTGACACATAGCTGGATAACCACTTGTGCCTACTGACACAGAGATGGAGATCCCCTTGTCCATACTGACATACTGTTGGAGAAGACCTTGTTCACACTTTCACACAGCTGGAGACTCCTTGTCCACTCTGACACACAGCTGGATAAGCACATGTGCATACTGACACACAGCTGGATAAGCAATTGTGCATACTGACACACAGCTGGAGAAAGCCTTTTCCAGACTGACACAAAGCTGGAAAACCCCTTGTCCACATTAAAAGATAGCTGGAGAACCCTTTTTCCACACTGCCATACAGCTGGAGAACACACTAACCACACTGTCACACAGCTGGAGAACCACTTGTCATCACTGACATAGAGCTGGAGAGCACCTTGTGAACACTGACACAGAGCTGGAGAGCCACTTGTCCATAATGACACACAGCTGGAGAACCCCTAGTCCATACTCAAACACAGCTGGGAAACACCTTGTCCATACTTCACACAGCTGGGGAACCCCTTCTCCACGGTGCCACACAGCTGGAGAACCACTTGTCATCACCGACACAGAGCTGGAGAATACCTTGTCCAAGCTGACACACAGCTGGAGAACCATTTTTCCACACTTAGACACAGCTGCAGAACTGCTTGTCCATACTGACAAACAGCTGGAGAATCCCCTGTCCATGATGACAAACAGCTGGAGGACCCCTTATCCACACTGACACACAGCTGGCGCACACCTTGTTGATACAGATACACAGCTGGAGAACACCTTGTCCACACTGACACAGAGCTGGAGAACACCTTGTCCGCACTGGCACACAGCTATAGAACCACTTGTCCACACTGAAACAGAGCTGGACAACACTTGTCCACACTGACAAACAGCTGGAGAACCCCGTGTCCACCCTGATACATAGCCAGAGAAAACGTTAACCACACTGAAACACAGCTGGAAAAACCCTTGTCATCACTGACAGAGCTGCAGAACAACTAGTGAACAATGACGCAGAGCTGGAGAACGGCTTGTCGATACTGACAAACAGCTGGAGAACCACTTGTCCATATTGACACACAGCTGGAGAACCACTTGTCCATACTGACACACAGCTGGAGAACCCCTTTTCCATAATAACACACAGCTGGGGAACGCGTTGACCAGACTGACGCACAGCTGGAGAAACCATTGTACATACTGACACACAGTTGGAGAACGTCTTGTCCACACTGACAAACAGATGGAGAACCCCTTGTACATACTGTCACACAGATGTATATCCCGTTGTCCATACTTAAACGGAGCTGGCGAACACTTTTTCCATACTTACACAAAGCTGGTGAACCCTTGTCCATACTCAGACAGAGCTGGAGAACCTTTTGAACATAATGACACACGGCTGGAAAAACCATTGTCCATCCTGACACACAGCTGGAGAAGGCCTTGACCTCACAGACACACAGCTGGAAAAGCCCTTGTACATACTGACACACAGCTGGAGAGCAACTTGTCCATACTGACACCCGACTGGAGATCTCCTTGTCCACACTGACACAGAGCTGGAGAGCACCTTGTCCACACTGACAAACAGCTGGATAACCCCTTGTCCACCCTGACACAGAGCTGGAGAACACCTTGTCCACACAGACAAACAATTGGAAAACACCTTGTCCACCATGACACAGAGCTGGAGAACACCTTGTCAATACTGACACACAGCTGGATAACGCCTTCTCCGCCCTGACACACAGCTGGAGTACTCCTTGTCCATACTGACACAGAGCTTAAGAACCCCTGGTCCATACTGAAACACAGCTGGAAAACCCCTTGTCATCACTGACAGAGCTGCAGAACAACAAGTAAACAATAACGCAGAGATGGAGAACCCCTTGTCCATACTGTCAAACAGGTGGAGAACCCCATGTCCATATTGACACACAGCTGGAGAACCCCTTGTCCATATTGACACAAAGCTGGAGAACCCCGTGTCCATACTGACACACAGCTGGAGCTCACCTTTTCAATAATAACATACCGCTGGCGAACTCGTTGACCAGACTGATGCACAGCTGGAGAACCCATTGTCCATACTGACACACAGTTGGAGAACTACTTGTCCACACTGAGAAACTGATGGAGAACCCCTTGTACATACTGACACACAGATGGAGAACCACTTGTCCATACTGACACACAGCTGGACAACACCTTTTCCATAATAACATACAGCTGGGGAACGCGTTGCCCAGACTGACGCACAGCTTGAGAACCCATTGTCCATACTGACACACAGTTGGAGAAAGACTTGTCCACACTGACAAACAGATGGAGAACCCCTTGTACATATTGACACACAGATGGGAATCCCTTTGTCCATACTTACCCGCAGCTGGAGAACACTTCTTACAATCAACAGAAAGCTGGTGAACCCTTGTCCACACTGAGACAGAGCTGGAGAAAATTTTGAACATAATGACACACGGCTGGAGAACCCCTTGTCCATCCTGCAACACAGCTGCAGAAGGCCTTGCCTTCACAGACACACAGCTGGACGAGCCCTTGTACATACTGACGCACAGCTGGGGAACAACTTGTCCATACTGACACACATATGAAGAACCGCTTGTCCTCACTGACACACAGCTGAAGAACAACTTGACAATGCTGACAAACAGCTGGAGATCCCCCAGTTAACACTGACAGGTAGCTGGAGAAAAAGTTGTCCAAACTGACACACAGCTGAAGAACCCTTTGTCCATCCTGACACACAGCTTGCAAACCCCATTTCCAGACTGACACAGAGCTGGAAAACCCTTTTCACATTAAAACATAGCTGGAGAACCCCTTCTCCACGCTGACACACAGCTGGAGAACCACTTGTCATCACCGACACTGAGCTGGAGAACACCTTGTCCAAACTGACACACAGCTGGAGAACGTTTTTTCCACACTTACAAACAGCTGCAGAACCGCTTGTCCATACTGACAAACAGCTGGAGAACCCCTTGTCCATGTTGACAAACAGCTGGAGGACCCCTTATCCACACTGACACACAGCGTGCGAACACCTTGTTCATGCTGACACACAGCTGTAGAACACCTTGTCCACACTGATACCGAGTTGGAGAACACCTTGTCCATACTGACACACAGATGGAGATCCCTTTGCCCATAATTACCTGCAGTTGGAGAAACCTTTGTCCATACTAACACACAGCTCATGAATCCTTGTCCACTCTGACACCGAGCTGGAGAACCCCTTTTCCACACTGATACACCGCTGGAAAAGCCTTTTTCACCCTGACACAGAGCTGGAGAGCACCTTGTTCATACTGACACACAGCTGGAGAAGCCCTTGTCCAGACTTACACACAGCTGTAGATCCCCTTGTCCATACTAACACAGAGCTTAAGAATCCCTTGTCCACACTGAAACACAGCCGGAAAACCCCTTGTCATCACCGACAGAGCTGGAGAACAATTAGGGAATAATAACGCAGAGCTGGAGAACCCCTTGTTCATACTGACAAACAGCTGTAGAAACCCTTGTCCATATTGAAAAACAGCTGGAGAATCCCTTTTCCATAATAACATACAGCTGGGGAACACGTTGACCAGACTGACACACAGCTGGAGAACCCATTGTACATACTGACACACAGTTGGAGAGCGACTTGTCCACACATACAAACAGATGGAGAACACCTTGTACATACTGACACACAGATGGATATCCCTTTGTCCATACTTACCCGCAGCTGGAGAACACGTTTTTCATACTAACAGAAAGCTGGTGAACCCTTGTCCACACTCACACAGAGCTGGAGAACCGTATGAACATAATGACACACGGCTGGAGAACCCATTATCCATCTTGACACACAGCTGGAGAACGCCTTTCCAAAACAGACACACAGCTGGACAAGCCCATGTAAATACTGACAAACAGCTGGAGAACAGCTTGTCCATACTGACACACATCTGGAGAACACCTTGTCCATAATGACAATCAGCTGGAGATACCACAGTACACACTGACGAAAAGTTGCCGAAACACTTCTCCACACTGACACAGAGCAGGAGAAACCATCGTCCATACTGACACAGAACTTCAGAATCCCTTGTCCACACTGAAACTGAGCTGGAGAACGTCTTGTGATCACTGACAGAGCTGGAGAACATCTTGTGAACAATGACACAGAGCTGGAGAACCCCTTCTCATACTGACACACAGCTGGAGAGCCCCATTGTCCATACTGACACATAGCTGGATAACCAATTGTCCATAATGACATACAGCTGGAGAACCCTTTTTCCCTAATTACACACAGCTGGGGAACACGTTGACCAGACTGACGCACAGCTGGACGACCTATTGTCGATACTGACACACAGTTGGTGAACGATATGTCCACACTGACAAACAGTTGGATAACCTCTTGTAAATGCTCACAAACAGTTGGAGAACGACTTGTCCAGACTTCCAAACAGTTGGAGAACCCCTTGTACAAAATGCCACACAGTTTGAGCACAACATGTCCACACAGACACACAGCTGGATAAGCCCGTGTACATACTGATACACAGCTGGAGAGTCCCTTGTCCATACTGGCACACAGCTGGAGAACCCTTTGTCCACAGTGACACACAGCTAGGGAACCCCTTGTCACACACTGACACAGAGCTGGAGAGCTCCTTGTCCATACTGACACACAGCAGGAGAACCCCTTGTCCATCCTCAAACACAGCTGGGAAACTTCTTGTCCAGACTTGACACAGCTGGAGAACCCATTGCCCATACTGACACACAGCTAGAGAAACAATTGTACGCACGGACACAGAGCTGGAGAACACCTTTATCAATGCTGACAAACAGCTGGAGAACCTCATGTCCATACTGGAACGCAGCTGGAGAACCCCTTATCCACAGTGACACATAGCTGAAGAAGCCCTTGTGTCACCTACAGAGAGCTGGAGAACACCTTGGAAACACTGACGTAGAGCTGGAGAACCCCTGGCCCATACTGACACACAGCTGGAGAACACGTTGTCCATACCAGAACACAGCTGGAGAACCCCTTGTCTACACTGACACACAGCTGGAGAAGCCCGTGCACATACTGACACGCAGATGGAGATTCTCTTGTCCATACTTACATGCAGCTGGCGAACACCCTGTGCATACTAACACACAGCTGGTTAACTCTTGTCCGCAATCGCAAAGAGCTGGAGAACCGCTTGTCCACACTGACACACAGCTGGTGAAACCCTTGCTCATACCGACACACAGTTGGAGAACAAATTGACAATACTGACAAACAGCTGGAGATCCCCCAGTCCATACTGACAATTAGCTGGAGAAAAAGTTGTCCATAATGACACACAGCTGAAGAACCCTTTGTCCATCCTGACACACAGCTGGAGAATGTCCTTTCCTGACTGACACAGAGCTGGAAAACCCCTTGTCCACATTAAAACATAGCTCGAGAACCCTTTTTCCACACTGCCATACAGCTGAAGAACACACTAACCACACTGACACACAGCTGGAGAACCACTTGTCATCACTGACAAACAGCTGGAGAACCCCTTGTCAATACTGGCACACAGCTGGAGAACCCCTAGCCCACAGTGACACACAGCTGGAGAACTCCTTGTCATCACTGACACAGAGCTGGAGAACACCTTGTGAACACTGACACAGAGCTTGAGAGCCACTTGTTCATAATGACACACAGTTGGGGAACCCCTAGTCCATACTCAAACACAGCCGGGAAACACCTTGTCCATACATGATACACCTGGAGAACCAATTCTCCACACTGACACACAGTTGGAGAACCACTTGTCATCACCGACACAGAGCTGGAGAACACCTTGTCCAAGCTGACACACAGCTAGAGAACCATTTTTCCACACTTACACACAGCTGCAGAACCGCTTGTCCATACTGACAAACAGCTGGAGAACCCCCTGTCCATGATGACAATCAGCTGGAGGACCCCTTATCCACATTGACACACAGCTAGCGCACACCTTGTTGATACTGACACACAGCTGGAGAACACCTTGTCCACACTGACACAGAGCTGGAGAACACCTTGTCCACACTGGCACACAGCTGTAGAACACTTTGTTCACACTGAAACAGAGCTGGAGAACAACATGTCCACACTGACAAACAGCTGGAGATCCCCGTGTCCACCCTGACACATAGCCAGAGAAAACCTTAACCACACTGAAACACAGCTGGAAAAACCCTTGTCATCACTGACAGAGCTGCAGAACAACTAGTGAACAATGACGCAGAGCTGGAGAACGGCTTGTCGATACTGACAAACAGCTGGAGAACCACTTGTCCATATTGACACACAGCTGGAGAACCACTTGTCCATACTGACACACAGCTGGAGAACCCCTTTTCCATAATAACACACAGCTGGGGAACGCGTTGACCAGACTGACGCACAGCTGGAGAAACCATTGTACATACTGACACACAGTTGGAGAACGACTTGTCCACACTGACAAACAGATGGAGAACCCCTTGTACATACTGTCACACAGATGTATATCCCGTTGTCCATACTTAAACGGAGCTGGAGAACACTTTTTCCATACTTACATAAAGCTGGTGAACCCTTGTCCATACTCAGACAGAGCTGGAGAACCTTTTGAACATAATGACACACGGCTGGAAAAACCATTGTCCATCCTGACACACAGCTGGAGAAGGCCTTGGCCTCACAGACTCACAGCTGGAAAAGCCCTTTTACATACTGACACACAGCTGGAGAACAACTTGTCCATACTAACACCCGACTGGAGATCTCCTTGTCCACACTGACACAGAGCTAGAGAGCACCTTGTCCACACTGACAAACAGCTGGATAACCCCTTGTCCACCCTGACACAGAGCTGGAGAACACCTTGTCCACACAGGCAAACAATTGGAAAACACCTTGTCCACCCTGACACAGAGCTGGAGAACACCTTGTCCATACTGACACACAGCTGGATAACCCCTTGTCCGCCCTGTCACACAGCTGGAGAACACCTTGCACACACTTAAACACAGCTGGAGTACCCCTTGTCCATACTGACACAGAGCTTAAGAACCCCTGGTCCACACTGAAACACAGCTGGTAAATCCCTTGTCATCACAGACAGAGTTGCAGAACAACAAGTGAACAGTAACGCAGAGATGGAGAACCCCTTGTCCATATTGACACAAGCTGGAGAACCCGTGTCCATATTGACACACAGCTGGATAACCCCTTGTCCGCCCTGTCACACAGCTGGAGAACACCTTGCACACACTTAAACACAGCTGGAGTACCGCTTGTCCATACTGACACAGAGCTTAAGAACCCCTGGTCTACACTGAAACACAGCTGGAAAATCCCTTGTCATCACAGACAGAGTTGCAGAACAACAAGTGAACAATAACGCAGAGATGGAGAACCCCTTGTCCATACTGACAAACAGCTGGAGAACCCCTTGTCCATATTGACACAAGCTGGAGAACCCCGTGTCCATATTGACACACAGCTGGAGAACCCCTTGTCCATACTGACACACAGCTGGGGCTCACCTTTTCAATAATAACATACCGCTGGGGAACACGTTGACCAGACTGATGCACAGCTGGAGAACCCATTGTCCATACTGACACACGGTTGGAGAACTACTTGTCCACACTGACAAACTGATGGAGAACCCCTTGTACATACTGACACACAGCTGGAGAACAACTTGTGCATACTGACACACAGTTGGAGAACCCCTTATCCATACTGACATAAATCTGGAGAACCCCTTGTCCATCTTGACACACTGCTGGAAAACCCCTTGTCCATCATGGCACACAGCTGATGAACCCTTAGTCACCACTGACACAGAGCTGGAGATCTCCTTGTCCATACTGAGACACATCTGAAGAACCCCTTGTCCATCCTAAAACACAGCTGGGAAACTTCTTGTTCAGACTTGACACAGCTGGAGAACCCATTGCTAATACTGACACACAGCTGGAGAAACAATTGTACGCACGGACATAGGGCTGGTTAACACCTTTGTCAATACGGACACACAGCTGGAGAACCCCTTGCCCGTACTGGAACACAGCTGGAGAACCCCTTGTCCACAGTGACACATAGCTGGATAAGCCCTTGTGTCACCTACACGGAGCTGGAGAACACCTTGGAATCACTGACATAGAGCTGGAGAACCCCTGGCCCATACTGACACACAGCTGGAGAACAGCTTGTCCATACCAGAACACATCTGGAGAACCCCTTTCCCATACTGACACACAGCTGGAGAATGCCGTGCACATACTGACACGCAGATGGAGATCCCCTTGTCCATACTTACACGCAGCTGGCGAACACCTTGTGCATACTAACACACAGCTGATTAACTCTTGTCCGCAATCGCACAGAGCTGGAGAACGGCTTGTACATACTGACACACAGCTGGAGAACCCCTTGTACATACTGACACACAGCTGGAGAACCCCGTGCCCACACTGACACACAGCTGGTGAAACCTTGCTCATACTGACACACAGTTGGAGAACAAATTGAAAATACTGAAAATCAGCTGGGGATCCTCCAACCCACACTGACACGTAGCTGGAGGAAAACATGTCCGAACTGACACAGATCTGAAGAACACTTTGTCCATCCTGACACACAGCTGGAGAACCCCTTGTCCATATTGACACACAGCTGGAGAACCACTTGTCCATACTGACACACAGCTGGAGATCCCCTTTTCAATAATAAAATACAGCTGGGGAACACGTTGACAAGACTGACGCACACGTGGAGAACCCATTGTGCATACTGACACACAGTAAGAGAACGACTTGTCCACACTGACAAACAGATGGAGAAACCCTTGTACATACTGACACACAGATGGATATCTCGTTGTGCATACCTCCCCGCAGCTGGAGAACACTTTTTCCATACTAACACAAAGCTGGTGTACCCTTGTCCACACTCACACAGAGCAGGAGAACCGTTTGAACATAATGACACACGGCAGGAGAACCCATTGTCCATCCTGACACACAGCTGGGGAACGCCTTGCCCTCACAGACACACGGCAGGACAAGCCCTTGTACATACTGACACACGGCAGGAGAACAACTTGTCCATACTGACACACATCTGGAGAACACCTTTTCCACGCTAACACTCATCTGGAGAAACCATTGTCCATACTGGCACATAGCTTCAGAATCCCTTTTCCACACTGAAACAGAGCTGGAGAAAACCTTGTGATCACTGACAGAGCAGAATAACACCTTGTGAACAAAGATACAGAGCTGGAGAATCCCTTGTCCATAGTGACACACAGCTGGAGAACCACGTGTCCATTCTGACAGACAGCTGAAGAACCCCTTTTCCATAATTACACACAGCTGGGGAACACGTTGATCAGACTGTCGCACAGCTGGACAACCCATTGTCGATACTGACACACAGTTGGCATACGACCTGTCCACACTGACAAACTGTTGATGAACCTCTTGTACATACTCACACACAGTTGGAGAACGACTTGTCCACACTGACAAACAGTTGGAGAACCCCTTGTAAATACTGATGCAAAGTTGGAGAACGACATGTCCACACTGACAAACAGTTTGAGAACGCCTTGTACATACTCACACACAGTTGGAGAACGAAATGTCCACACTGATAAACAGTTTGAGAGCCCCATGTACATACTGACATACAGTTGGAGAACGACATCTCCACACAGACACAAAGCTGGAGAAGCCCTTGTACATACTGACACAAAACTGGAGAACCTATTGTCCATCTTGACACACTGCTGGAGAACCCCTTGTCTATCATATCAAACAGCTGGAGAACACTTTGTCCACAGTAACACACAGCTGGAAAAACAATTGTACGCACGGACACATAGCTGGAGAACCCCTTTTACAATACGGACACACAGCTGGAGAATCCCTTATCCATACTGGAACACAGCTGGAGAACCCCTTGTCCACATTGACACACAGATGGTGAAGACCTTGTGTCACCTACACAGAGCTGGAGAACACCTTGTGAAAACTGACATAGAGCTGGAGAAGCCCTGGCCCCGACTGACAAACAGCTGGAGAACACCTTGTCCATACCAGAACACAGCTGGAGAACACCTTGTCCACACTGACACACAGCTGGAGAATGCCGTGCACATACTGACACGCAGATGGAGATCTCCTGGTCCATACTTACACGTAGCTTGCGAACACCTTGTGCATACTAACACACAGCTGGTTAACTCTTGTCCGCAATCGCACAGAGCTGGAGAACGGCTTGAACATACTGACACACAGCTGGAGAACCGCCTGTCCACACTGACACGCAGCTGATGAAACCCTTGCTCATACTGACCCACAGTTGGAGAACAATTGACAATACTGACAATCATGGAGATCCCCCAGCCCACACTGACACATAGCTGGAGGAAAACATGTCCAAACTGACACACATTTGAAGAACCCTTTGTCCATCCAGGCACACAGCTGGAGAACCCCTTTTCCAGACAGATGCAGAGTTGGATAACCCCCTGTCCACATTGAAACATAGCTGGAGAACCCTTTATCCACACTGACACACAGCTGCAGAGCCCATTGGTCATAATGACACACATTTGGAGAACGACTTGTCCACACTGACACACAGCTGGAGAACGATTTGTCACCACTAACACAAAGCTGGAGAACCCCTGGTCTATATTGGCACGCAGCTGGAGAATCCAATTTTCACAGTGACACACTGCTGGGGAACTCCTTGTCCTCACTTGCACAGAGCTGGAGAACACCTTGCGAACACTGACACAGTGCTGGAGAGCCCCATGACCATACTCAAAAACAGCTGGGAAACTCCTTGACCCTACTTGACACAACTGGAGAACATCTTGCTCATACTGACACACAGCTGGAGAAACCTTTTTCCACACTGACACAGAGCTGGAGAGACCATTGTTCATACTGACGAAGAGCTGGAAACCCCTTCTCCACGCTGACACACAGCTGGAGTACGACTTGTCATCACCAACACACAGCTAGAGAAATCCTTGTCCATACTCACACACAGCTGGAGACACCCCTGTCCATGATGACAAACAGCTGGAGGACCCCTTATCCGCACTGATACACAGATGGCGCACACCTTGTTCATACTGTCACACAGCTGGAGAACACCTTGTGCACACTGACACAGACCTGGAGAACACCTTGTCCACACTGACACCCAGCTGGAGAACCCCTTGTACAACCTGACACAGAGCTGTGGAACAGCTTGTCCACACTGAAACACAGCTGGAAAACCCCTTGTCATCACTGACAGAGCTGCAGAACAATTAGTGAACAATGATGCAGAGCTGGAGAACTGCTTGTACATACTGACACACAGCTGGAGAACCCCTTGTACATACTGACACACAGCGGGAGAACCCCCTGTCCACACTGACACACAGCTGGTGAAACCCTTGCTCATACTGACACACAGTTGGAGAACAATTCACAATACTGACAATCAGCTGGAGATCCCCCAGACCACACTGACTCATAGCTGGAGGAAAACATGTCCAAACTGAAACACTTCTGAAGAAACCTTTGTCCATACAGCTGGAGAACCCCTTTTCCAGACAGACGCAGAGCTGTATAACCCCTTGTCCACATTGAAACATAGCTGGAGAACCCTTTTTCCACACTGACATACAGCTGCAGAGCCCCTTGGTCATACTAACTCACATTTGGAGAACGACTTGTCCACACTGACACACAGCTGGAGAACCACTTGTCATCACAAACACAGAGCTGGAGAACCCATTGTCCATACTGGCACACAGCTGGAGAATCCCATTTCCACAGTAAAACACAGCTGGGGAACCCCTTGTCCTCACTGACATAGAGCTGGAGAACACCTTGCGATCACTGACACAGTGTTGGAGAGCCCCTTGATCATACTCAAACACAGCTGGGAAACTCACTCCTTGTCCATACTTGACACAGCTGGAGAACTTCTTGCTCATACTGACACACAGCTGGATGACCCCTTATCCACACTGACCGACAGATGACGCCCACCTTGTTCATACTGACACACAGCTGGAGAATCCCTTGTCCATACTGATATACAGATGGAGATGCCATTGTCCACACTGACACACAGCTGGGTAACACCTTTTCTGTACTGACACACAACTGGAGAACCTATTGTCCAAACTGACACACAGCTGGATAACCCTTTGTCCACACTTACGCAAAGCTGGAGAACCCCTGCTCCACAATTACACATTGATGGACATCCCCTTGTCCACGTTTACACAGAGCTAGTGAAGCCCTTGCCCACACTGACGAACAGCTGGAGAAGCCCTTGTCCATACTGACACACAGCTGTATAAGCCGTTGTCCATACGGACACACAGCTTCAGAATCCCTTGTCCACACGACACACAGCTGGAGACACCCCTGTCCATGATGACAAACAGCTGGAGGACCCCTTATCCGCACTTTTACACAGATGGCGCACACCTTGTTCATACTGACACACAGCTGGAGAACACCTTGTCCACACTGACACCCAGCTGCAGAACCCCTTGTACAACCTGACACAGAGCTGGAGAACAGCTTGTCCACACTGAAACACAGCTGGAAAACCCCTTGTCATCACTGACAGAGCTGCAGCACAATTAGTGAACAATGATGCAGAGCTGGAGAACGGCTTGTACATACTGAAACACAGCTGGAGAATCCCTTGTACATACTGACACACAGCTGGAGAACCCCCTGTCCACACTGACACACAGCTGGTGAAACCCTTGCTCATACTGACACACAGTTGGAGAACAATTCACAATACTGACAATCAGCTGGAGATCCCCCAGACCACACTGACACATAGCTGGAGGAAAACATGTCCAAACTGAAACACTTCTGAAGAAACCTTTGTCCTTCCAGACACACAGCTGGAGAACCCCTTTTCCAGACAGACGCAGAGCTGTATAACCCCTTGTCCACATTGAAACATAGCTGGAGAACCCTTTTTCCACACTGACATACAGCTGCAGAGCCCCTTGGTCATACTGACTCACATTTGGAGAACGACTTGTCCACACTGACACACAGCTGGAGAACCACTTGTCAACACTAACACAAAGCTGGAGAACACATTGTCCATACTGGCACACAGCTGGAGAATCCCATTTCCACAGTGACACACAGCTGGGGAACCCCTTTTCCTCACTGACACAGAGCTGGAGAACATTTTGCGAACACTGACACAGTGTTGGAGAGCCCCTTGACCATACTCAAACACAGCTGGGAAACTCCTTGTCCATACTTGACACAGCTGGAGAACCTCTTGCTCATACTGACACACAGCTGGATGACCCCTTATCCACACTGACCGACAGATGACGCCCACCTCGTTCATACTGACACACAGCTGGAGAACACCTTGTCCACACTGACACACAGCTGGAGAATCCCTTGTCCATACTGATACACAGATGGAGATGCCATTGTCAACACTGACACACAGCTGGACAACACCTTTTCTGTACTGACACACAGCTGGATAACCCTTTGTCCACACTTACGCACAGCTGGAGAACCCCTGCTCCACACTTACACATTGATGGACATCCCCTTGTCAACGTTTACACAGAGCTGGTGAAGCCCTTGCCCACACTGACGAACAGCTGGAGAAGCCCTTGTCCATACTGACACACAGCTGGATAACCCGTTGTCCACACGGACACACAGCATCAGAATCCTTTGTCCACACGACACACAGCTGGAGACACCCCTGCCCATGATGACAAACAGCTGGAGGACCCCTTATCCGCAATGATACAGAGATGGCGCACACCTTGTTCATACTGACACACAGCTGGAGAACACCTTGTCCACACTGACACAGAGCTGGAGAACATCTTGTCCACACTGACACCCAGCTGGAGAACTCCTTGTACAACCTGACACAGAGCTGGAGAACAGCTTGTCCACACTAAAACACAGCTGGAAAACCCCTTGTCATCACTGACAGAGCTGCAGCACAATTAGTGAACAATGATGCAGAGCTGGAGAACTGCTTGTACATACTGACACACAGCTGGAGTACCCCTTGTACATACTGACACATAGCTGGAGAACCCCCTGTCCACACTGACACACAGCTGGTGAAACCCTTGCTCATACTGACACACATTTGGAGAACAATTCATAATACTGACAATCAGCTGGAGATCCCCCAGACCACACTGACACATAGCTGGAGAACCCCCTGTCCACACTGACACACAGCTGGTGAAACCCTTGCTCATACTGACACACATTTGGAGAACAATTCATAATACTGACAATCAGCTGGAGATCCCCCAGACCACACTGACACATAGCTGGAGGAAAACATGTCCAAACTGAAACACTTCTGAAGAAACCTTTGTACTTCCAGACATACAGCTGGGGAACCCCTTTTCCAGACAGACGCAGAGCTGTATAACCCCTTGTCCACATTGAAACATAGCTGGAGAACCCTTTTTCCACACTGACATACAGCTGCAGAGCCCCTTGGTCATACTGACTCACATTTGGAGAACGACTTGTCCACACTGACACACAGCTGGAGAACCACTTGTCATCACAAACACAGAGCTGGAGAACCCCTTGTCCATACTGACACAATGCTGGGGAATCCCATTTTCACAGTGACACACAGCTGGGGAATTCCTTGGCTTCACTGACACAGAGCTGTAGAACACTTTGTGCACACTGACACAGTGTTGGAGAGCCCCTTGACCATACTCAAAAACAGCTGGGAAACTCCTTGTCCATACTTGACACAGCTGGAGAACCTCTTGCTCATACTGGCACACAGTTGGAGAAACCTTTTTCCACGCTGACACACAGCTGGAGAACCACTAGTCATTACCAACACACAGCTAAAGCAATCCTTGTCCATACTGAAACATAGCTGGAGAACCCGTTGTCCATGATGACACACAGCTGGATGACCCTTTATCCTCACTGACCGACAGATGACACCCACCTTGTTCATACTGACACACAGCTGGAGAACACCTTGTCCACACTGACACAAAGCTGGAGAATCCCTTGTCCATACTGATACACAGATGGAGATGCCATTGTCCACACTGACACACAGCTGGACAACACCTTTTCTGTACTGACACACAACTGGAGAACCTATTGTCCGAACTGACACACAGCTGGATAACCTTTTGTCCACACTTACGCACAGCTGGAGAACCCCTGCTCCACTCTTACACATTGATGGACATCCCCTTGTCCACGTTTACACAGAGCTGGTGAAGCCCTTGCCCACACTGACGAACAGCTGGAGAAGCCCTTGCCATACTGAAACACAGCTGTATAAGCCGTTGTCCATACGGACAAACAGCTTCAGAATCCCTTGTCCACACGACACACAGCTGGAGTACCCCTTACCCACACTGACACAGAGCTGGAGAACACCTTGTCCACACAAACAAAAAGCTAGATAACCCCTTGCCCATACTGTCACGCATCTGGAGAAGCCCTTTTCCACACTTACCCACAGCTGGTGAACCCCTCGTCCGTACTGACACAGATCTGGAGTATCCCTTATCCATACTGACACGCAGCTGGAGAACACCTTGTCCATACTGACACACAGCTACAGAAATCCGTGTCCATACTGACACACACCTGTAGAACCCCTTTTCCACACTTTCACACAGGTGGTGGAGACATTGCAAAGTGTAATACAAAACGCAGCGACACGTCACAACACCAGCCACTCCCACCACCTCCTACCGTAGTTACTACTACATATGACAATTAGATTAAACATTGATAATGTCCCACCCCCCAATGAAGCTCATGTAATTATTGGTGCACACCCCCAAATGATCATCTGTAAATACTATCACACCACCCGCTGAAAATTTTGACACATTGGCCAGGGGCCCACAGCAAATAGTGACACACGCCCAGCAACTCTTTGTAAATATTGACAGCAACCCACTTCCCCGAGGCCCTCCTGCCATTACTGACACACCCCAGGTGCACCCTTTAAATAGTCACAACCCACGGTGGCCCCATGTAAATACTGACACAGCCCAGGGACCCGCTGTAAATATTGACAGACACCCAGGTACTCCCAGTAAATAATGACACATCCCCAGGGACCACCTGTAAAAATTGACACACTCCGAGGTATCACCTGTAAAAACGGAGATATTCCAGCAGGTCCAATGGAATTCATTAGCCCTCCCCCATTAACCACTGTAAACATTACAAAAATGGAGTTTTACCACACACACAGGCCATGAGCCAGGACTGCAGATTGATGGAATTTGTAGACAGTTGGACTTTCTTGGAGTTTCACCTCTGCAAGAAATGTGTCTACATTGACACACTCTGACTCCGAGTCATTTAGCTTGGGCTTGAAGTTAAGAGGAGGGACTGCGGGACTTACTGTATACAGTGTCTGACTGTGTTGTTTCCAATGTGATCAGAACACTGCATGTTCGATTCCTGACACTGTCCGTGAGGCTCAATGATGGAGATTCGATTCTCTGCAGTCAGGAAAAGCATCCTGCTCCTGAATAAAGTGCATTTTAAATCTAATGTGTTGCTGAATGTGAACTTATTCCAGCCTCAGTGTTTATTGTTCTGAAGAAAGGAGAATGGTTTATACCACGAAGGCAGTAATCCACATAAAGTGTTGCTTCTGCTGTAACCACTCTGTTAGGGGGCAATAAAGGGATACAGTAATTATTAGGGCGAATATAGGGGTGCAGTAAGAACTTATTTAAAGGGAACAAATTACTTAAAATCTCCAAGTGCAATGGCACTTAAACGTTACCAGATGAACCTTGCACAGCCTTAAGGTCTGCAAACAACAGAAAGGACTTGGAGCCGGTTTGCAGTCAGGGGTTGGCAATAACAACTAAGATTAAGTGCACTCGTCAACTTTTAGAGGAAGAAAAGATGGAAAGGTCTCTGCTTTGGTGAAAACAAATAGGGATGTACTTGTATTGTAAACCTATATGTTGATGAGATCAGAATCTGGAAACTTCTTGAACATTTAATCTAATAATATGTTGAACACATAGTTTAGCAGAATATTTTCTCAAAATTTATTGAGATGGTTCTCTCCTTGCAATTGCTCGAATAAACGATCGAAACCTGTACCTGAGTCTCCTGTGGTCCGTTCATCAAAGACACCAAATCAGCTCCAACTCAGTTCCACATGAACACAAATCCGTAAATAGGTTCTCTTTTGAATATAGGAAATAGGAGCAGGAATAAATCATTGAGCCCATGGAACCTGACCCACCGTTCAATATGATCATGGTTAACCTTCCACCTCTAGTCCAGTTTCTGAAATAAGCCACATCCTTCATCCCATTAGTATTCAGTAAAGTTGTATTTTTTTTTCTGAAATATAACCAGCGAATGATCATCCTCATTCACTTGGTGTACAGAAATACGAAGGTTCAGAACCATTTGAGTGAAGTCATTTCAAGCCATCTCAGTAATAAATAGCTGCCCTATAGTTCTGAGAAAGTGATCCATAGTTCGTGGACCCTATACAGAGGCACAACCTCCAATCATCTACCGTGTCAATCCCCTTAATGATTTGCACAGTTAAATGAGATCACGTCGTATCCTTCAAAACTATGTGGAATGTAAATGTAATTCTCTTAATCCCTCTTTACGGCACAGTCTACAATCCCATGAGTGATTCTATTGAACATCCATTGCAATCACTCGAAGAGAAGTGTACATTTCCTTAGGTAAGGAAACCAACCAGTGCCAATCTGTGTGCTGTGATGAGAGAGGTCTCTCAAGGATGATTGATAGAAATCAAATTGCATCCATGAATACATTACTGATGAAGGTGTTCAGTTCACTGGCACCTGATTTAAAGAGAAAGGTACCCTGTACTGTAGGGTACATTATCCTTTTAGTGCCAGCCCATTGTTCACAACACTGAGAGGCCCTGGGAGAACATAACACATTGCAGCAGAGCATTAAACAGAATTATTCAGGACAATTATGTAATGCAATCCTGCAAACTCAAATAAATACATTGACGATTTTGACAGCCCTGAGACAAATACAGTCCACTGAGATAGGTAAACTCATCTGCCTGAATTGGGAGAATGGCTCATCACAGAATATGAGATTCCATGCAGTGAGGGATACGATCTCCCCTTTCAAAAACCCCACCTTTAAATAGTGATACATTTCCATAGTATCATAGATAGAAAACTTTATGCAACAACCTGCATGTGCACAGCACAATGAACATGATAAAACATCTCAAAACGGTTCCTACGTGGAGTTAGAAAGAAAATCACTGCGAGGCACCAAAGCTGAGATACAGCGGAGGGAATGAACAGCTTGGAGAAGCAGGGAAATTTAAAGAAGTGCCTCAAAGGACGAAGGAGAGACGGAGAGGTTTAGGAACAGGATTTCAGAGCTTAGGGCCAAGGCAGCTAAAATTAGGGTCACCGATGGAGGAGAAATTAGAAATAGGAGACAGTACTCGACTTTGATCTTTGTGGATATCTGGGAGGTGTGTGGGACTGCAGAGTATTATAGAGAGAGCGTGGTACAGGGTCATGGAGGGATTTAATATCTGAGAGTGGTCTTGGACTGCAGAGTGTTACAGAAAGAGTTTTGGAAAGGGTCATGGAGGGATTTGATATATGTGAGGGGTCCAAAACATCATAGTGTAACAGAGATATGTTGGGATAGGGCCATGGAGCGATTTGATATCTGGGAGGGGTGTGGGACAGCAGAGTGTTACAGAGAGATGTTGGGATAGGGCCAACGAGCGATTTGATATCTGGGAGGGGTGCGGGACTGCAGAGTTTACAGAGAGAGAGAGTGGGACAGGGCCATGTTCGGATTTGATATCTGGGAGGGGTGTGGGACTGCAGAGTTTTACAGACAGGTTTTGGGACAGTGCTATGGATGAACAGGAAACAAGTTAGCTGTTTTTGAAATTAAGTTTGAAAAAAACACAATGCGGGTTAGCTAACAATAGGGGTGATGTGTTAGCAGGAATTGGTGAGTGTAAGGACTAAGGCAGCAGGGTTATGAATGAACCTTAGCATGACCAGCTAGGATTGTGTTAGAACAGTCACACCGTGAGGTAACAATGAAGGAAGGAAAATCCAACAGCAGATGGATTGAGACCAGCGCAACTCTTTGGAAAATGAGCAATAGGCAATCATCCTCAGGACCAGGGAAACTGATACATCAGACAGAAACTAACCTCTTGTCTGTCTTTATTCCAACACGGGCTAATGGAAACCGTGCATTTAACTATTAAATGAAGCGGGAAAAAATGTTTTTATTTTGCTCTGAAAATGCAGCCACTGCACAGTCTGGGTCAAATTCGTCAAACGTTCTATGATTACATTCCTGACGCTGTTGACTATTCTAGTCTCAATAAAAACATCACATGGAATGAATAGGTAAGTGACAAATGTAAGCAGCTCAGAACAAAGGGACTGAATCCTAAGCAGACTGCAAAGGAACACAACTATACCTGAGGTGTAAAATAACAGAGTTATGAAGAGTCCAGAAACTCTGACCGAAAACAACATTTGAGAAGTTTTGGGAGGATTCATTCTCAGTGAAAAAAATATCTCTTTTCAGCCACTTTTCGAAAAGATACGATTCTGTACTTCTCCTGAGAGGATCAGGTGTTCGGAACACAGGAAGCCTGAATTGCAGACAAAGAAAAACCTGTGTACAGCCTCTCAGGTACATTATCCTATTAGTGCCAGTCTGTAGCACAGAACCAATCAGACTCTCATCGAGGTCACAGATTCTAGTTAGGCACGTGCAAAAATAAAACAGGAAAGTTTGCTCAACGATGGTTGTAAAATAAATTATGGAGAGGATTAGATCCAAAGAGGAGACATGTTAAATTTCCAGGAAAAAAAAACCCAGCAAACCTGAGGATTAGGAGCAGTTTGAAATTCAGCAAATGTGGAGAAAAAAAATATCAATAAGAAGAAAACGGATTATGAAAGTAAATTTGCAGGTAACATAAAAGCTAACTGTGAAAGCTTCTTTGAATATGTGAGGAGAAAAAGATTGACAAAGACGAATTTAAGCCCCGTCTCGCCAGAAACGGGCGGGCGTGGGGGTGTGGGGGTGTGTGGGGAGAAGAGTTGGGCGTTGGGGGGTGGTGGGGGGGAATTATAATGGGGAACAAGGAAATTGTAGAAGAATTGAACACATATTTTGTTTCTGTCTTTACAAAGGAGGATACAAATAATTTCCCAGAAATGTTAGGGAAACAAGTGTCGAGTGAAAGGGAGCAATTGACGGAAATCAGTATTAGTAAAAAAATAATTGTGGTTGATAAAATATTGCTGTTAAATGCTATAAAATCCCCAGGACCAGATTACTTACATCCCCGAATGGTATAGGATGTGGCCCTGTAAATATTGGAAGCATTTCTGGTCATATTCAAAAATTCTATATGCTAAGCAGCAGTTCCTAAAAATTGGAACATGGCCCATGTAACCAAACTGTTTTAAAAAGAAGGAGGGGGTAAAATAGAGAATTACAGGCCAGTTAGCGTAACTTTAGAAGTGGGGAAAATGCAGTCGAGGGACAAGGGCCATAATCTGAGCACACGGAGCAGCCCATTTAGAACTGAGATGAGGGGGAAAAAAATAATCGCTCAGAAGGCGGTCAACCGGTGGAATTCTCTAGAAGAGAAGGCCGTGAAGTCCGGGTCACTGAGAGTATTCAAGGAAGAAATTGATGCATTTTTTTGGAATTAGGGCACCAAGTGGAATGATGAGAAACCGGAAATTTGGCATTGAGATAGCTTATCAGCCATAAAAATATTAAATGGTGAAGCAGGCTCGAAGGGTTGACGCCTACTCCTGCTCTTAGTATCTATGTAAGACGGAGATGCATTTTTTTTTTTTGCACGTTGTGGTGAATCTTTGGAATTCTATCCCCCAGAATGCGGTGGAGGCAGAGCCAAGGGATATTGGTTACGGCAGAGCTCCAGAGATTCATGACTAAAAGGGGACTGGATGGTTATTGGGGGTAGGTGGAAATATGGATTTCAGGCCATAATCAGATCAACCATGATCATATTGAATGGCGAAGCAACCATGAGGGGCCGAATGACTTAATCATGCTCCTAGTTCGGACGTTTCTATGTTCTAAAAGCGAGATACGCTGCTTTATAATGTGGACCTCACTGTTGTCAACCAGGGAGCACAATTGAAGAATAACAAAAGCAAGTTTGGAAGTCTTTGTGTGTTTTATTGTGATCCAAATATATCACAAAAAATATTACAATAGCAGAGTTTCAAAGTGAAATTGATGATTTTACTGCTAACTGGCCAAAAAAACATATATCTGCCATCTGATCATGCTTCAGTTCAGCACATAAAGTTGTAAAGTATTTGACAGTATGGTTGATGCGAATGGTGAAATGCAGAGTGGGGGTGGATAGTGAAACTTCTCTGCAGAGTAAATGGTCCTTGTTGCTGGTGAATTTAGAAGCTCAAGATTCTATTTGAAGAGGTTTCCAGTGCACCAAACAACTGAACTGGTTTTGGGAAGAGACTATGCCTGCTGCTGCTGCTGCTTTCCCTCCTCTCCGTTATGGGCTGCTGTAACTCGCCTCTGGCACACCTCTCCCTCTAGTCCTCCCACAGCCGCCTCTTGCCCAGCGCCGTTCCTGCCTCAGCTCTTTGTCGAACACCAGAAAATGGCGGCCGCCATGCGTGCGTGACGACGTTATCCAGCCTCCCGATTATTTTCAACTGAGTGATGAAAGGAAAAAGCGACTCTTTATAATCGAAAAGGAACTGAAAGACTTACTGACCGGAAGATGAATAATTCACAAGAATTAATAAGAAACAGCGGCTTGGCAAGCGGCTGGCGGAGCGGCGCATGTGCGGAGTGTTCTCCTTCCCAGAGCGCAGCGCGGCGCGTGTCACTGATAGAGGCCTTTCCCGGCCACGGGGGATCCTGGGAGGCTGAGCCGCCATTTCTCCATCAAGAACTTTGCAAATTAATTCTCCAATTCTCTCCCGTTTAGTCTTCGGTTAATTTCGCTGCCGCAGCAGAGACATCGCTAGCATCACAGGGTTAAAATATCCCAACTCATTGGCTAGCTTTTTCTCTGAAGCCTCGACCCTTATTTCAATTGCAATGGGTTTGCAAGCACCATGCCTCAAAGGCTTGCGGTTGTCAATGACTCCATTGAAGCTTCGTTGTTTGACCAATCTTGGGTTGCGGCATCTCTCGCTGGTGCACAGACACCATATGTGCTTCCAGCTGCTGACCACTGTGAACACCAAAGAGCTTGTTTCTAGTTGATGACCCCACGCTATGGAACAATGAAGTGTCCAGAATTGAGGCGGACACAATATGCAATAGTTATTCACATTATATTGCACAAGAGAATTTTGGGAATGATAGTGATGGAGTACTCCAAGTACATTTTGTTCAAACAACCAGCAGTTGTAATAGAATTTAAACGCTCATATATACTTTGCACTTTTTTTTCGCTGCCATATTTGACCAGTTATGTCCAAAGGAAGAATAGACAGATTCAGAGATTATCATTTCACTGGTTGGTTGCTGTTGTTAGTAGGTATTGTCTCTTCTAGAAGTGACTCAGATTTAGTCTATGTGTTTTCTATCTCTGGCACGCTCAGAACGTGTGGCATTAATCCTGTATCAGTCCTGTCTGATAGTGGGCGTGTGACCGAGAAACTTTCGTTATCTTCACCACGTTTCTTATTGTCAGCCAAACAAATTCATGGGCATGTAGTCTCTGATTTTGTATGAGAATATTGGGTTCATTTTGTAAATTGCAGTCTCTGGTACGGTGTGAGTTTAGGATTCATTCTGTAAATGCCAGTCTATGGAACTGTGTGAGAGCGTTGGATTCATTCTGTATGTTTCAAAATTCTGGCACTGTGTGAGTGTTGCATCCTTTCGATATCTTATAGTCTCTGGTGCTTCCTGGAAATGTTATATTAATTATGTTTCTGTCAGTCCCTAACACTGTGTGTGACTTTTGGATTCGTTCTGTATCCCTTAGTCTCTGGTACTGTGTGTGAGTGTTGGAATCATTCTGTAGGTGTCAGTCCCTGTTGCTGTGTGTGAGTGTTGGATTCATTATGTCTCTGACAATCTGTGGTAATGTATGTGAATGTTATATTCATTCCTTATCAAAGACCCTCCGGTACATTTTACTTGACCCCGCAACAGTGAATGAACGGCAATATATTTCCAAATCAGGATGGGGAGTGGCTAGGAGGGGAGCTCGCAGGTGGTGCTGTACGCATCTATCTGCTGCCCTTGTCCTTCTAGATGTAATTGGTCATTGGTTTGGAAGGTGGTGAATAAGGAGCCTTGGAGTATTCCTGCAATGCATCATTTACATGGTACACACTGATGCTGCTGTGCGTCACTGCTGGATGAAGTGAATTTTTTGTAGATGTGGTGCCAATCAGGCGACGGCTTTGACCTGAATAGTGTCAAGCTTTTTTACAGGTGTGGGAGCTGTACTCACCCAGGAAATTGGAAAGAAATCCATCAGATTCTGAACTTGTACCTGGTAGATTATGGGCAGTATTTGGAGAGTCAGGAGTTGGGTTATTCTCGCACGATTCCTAAACCCTAACCAACTCTTGTAGCCAACGTATTTATATGGTGGTCCAAATATGCTTCTGGACAATGGTAAACCCAGGATTTGATAGTGGGGGATTCAGGGGTGTTAATGCCATTTAACATCAAGGAGAGATGGTTCGATTGTCTCTTATTGAAGATCGTCATTGCCTGATACTTGTGTGGCGCGAATGTTAATTGTCACAGTTCCCCCAAGCCAGGATATTGTCCAGGAAATGCAGCATTTGGACATGGACTGCTTCCGTAGTTAAAGATTGATGAATGGTGCTGAACGTTGTGCAATCTTGAGCGAATATCGACACTTCTGACCTTATGCAGGAAGGATGGACATTGATGAAGCAGTTGAAGATGTTTGGGCCGAGGAAGTTACCCTGAGGAACACTTCCGGTAATGTCCTGAGACAGAGATGATTGACCTCCAAAATCCAAAGCCACCTTTCTTTGTGCGAGGTATGACTCCTGAATCCCGTTGATTACAGGTTTTTCTAGGGCTCCCTGATGCCACACTCGGTCAAATGCAGCCTTGATGCCAAACGCCGTCATTCTCACGTCATTTCGGGAGTTCAGCTCTTGTGTCCATTTGTGAACCAAGAGAGCAATGAGGTCAGGATTGTCATGGTCCTAGAGGTACCAAAACTGGGCGCCAGTGAGCATATCATTACTGATGAACTGCTGCTTCATAGCACTGTTTGTGACCCCTGATATTATTTTTCTGATGAAGGACAGAAGGCTGATGGGCTGTAATAGGATGGGATGATCTGTGCTATTTTTCTTGTGTGAATGACATACCAGGGCAATGTTTCAGAGAGCCGGGTGGATGCCAGTGTTGTAGCTGTACTGCAAACGCTAAGCTAGAGGGACAGCAAGTTCTGGCGCATAACTCTTCAAGACCATTGCCAGGATAGTGTCAGAGCCCATAGCCTTTGCAGCATCCAGTGCCTTCACCCATTTCTTAATATCACGTGGAGTGAATCGAATGGCCGAACACTGGCATCAGTGATGCTGGGGTACTCTAGTGGAGGCCGAATATGGATCATCAACAAGGCACGTTTGGCTGAAGATTGTAGCATATTATTCGGCCTTATCTTTTGCACTGATGGGCTGGGATCCTCCATCGTTGAGAATGGGAATATTTGTGGAGCATCCACCTCCAGTAAGTTGCTGAATTGTCCGCCACCTTTCACAACTGGATGTGGCAGAGCTGCAGACCTTGTTCTGATCCATTGGTTGTGTAATCGCTTAGCTCTTTATATCAATTGCTTCATGTGATGTTTGGCACGCAAGTAGTTCTATGTTTTCGCTTCGCCAGGTTGACACATGATTTTATATATGTTGTTGCGGTCTCTGGCATGGACTTCTGCACTCTTCATTGAAGCTGCGCTGATCACGTCGCTTGATGGTAATGGTAGAGTGGAGAATTTACCGGGTCATGAGAGTGCAGATTGTGCTCGAGTAGAATTCTGCGACTGCTAATAGCTCACAGGATTTCATGGATCCAACCTTGAGTTGGTACATGTGTTTGAACTCTTTCCATTTTTCACAGTGGCAGTGCCACACAAGATGGTGTGTATGCTCAATGTGAAGCCGGGACTCCGTCTCCACAATGACTGTGCAGTTGTAAACCCCACCGATACTGTCATGGACAGACGTGTCTGCGTTAGGTAGGTGGAGTTGATGAGGCCAAGCATATTTTTCACGCTTGTAGGCTTCCTCACCACCTGCCGCAGAAACATGCTAGCAGTTATGACCATTAGGATTCCGCCAAACTCTGTCATTAATCATGCCACAGAGCCACTCGTAGTGGTGGGCATTGAAGTCCCCCACTCAAAGTACATTCTGCATCCTTGCCACTTTCCGCGTTCCCTTCAAGTTGTGTTCAACATGGAGGGGCACTGATTCATCAGCTGAGGGAGGGTGGCACGTGATAATAAGCAGGATTCTTCAGTGCCCATATTTGACCTGATGCAATGAGACTTCATTATGTCAGCAGACAATGTTGCGCACTCCCTTGGCATTTCCGTATCAAAAGTATATCACTCTACCGGCGGGGCAAGACATACCCAGGGTTAGTATAGGTGCTGGCTGGGAAACTATCTCTAGGTAAGATTCCGTGAGCATGGCTGTGCCAGGCTGCTACTTGATTAGTTTTGTGAGACAGCTCTCCACGTTTTTGCACTAACCCGCAGGTGTTAGTTAGGAGGACATTGCAGGTTTGACAGGAGTGAGATTGCCGTTGTCATCGCGGTTTCCTAGCTCTATGCCAGTTGGAGCATCAAGTTTCATTCCTGTTTTGTGTGCATGCGTGTACATAATGACTTATTCATCGATCGTGTGCATGTGTGTACATAATCAACTGTTTATTGTTTTGGTGTATGTGTGCACATAGCCACGTCTTCCAAGCGTGTGTGTGTGTTTGTAAATAAGCAGCTCTTTATTGGTTCCTGTTCATTTGTGTGCACACACACGATGGACAAGCAGCCGTGTTCACACATATACACAAGCAATTATCAATTGGTTATGCACATATATACACACTAGTAATAAAACAAATGATTACACGTGCACATACAGGCAATAAGCAAGTTGTTGTGTCAGTAAATAAACTTGGCTTTAATACTTCTGTATATGCACCCACATGAATACTTGCTTGACGTTTGCATGTGCCTTTGTAACCTCCTGTTTATTGTTTGTGTTTGAGCACACATAACCACTTATTCCCTGGGCGTTTGTCTATGAATTTACATGACAACTTTATGTTGTTTTGGTGCTAGTGTGAACATGACAATTTGTTTAATATGTGTGTGTGTGTTTCTGCGTGTCTGTGTGTGTGTGTCTGTTTGTGTGTGTGTGTGTGTCTGTGTGTGCGTGTCTGTGTGTGTGTCAGTGTGCGTTTGTGTGTGTGTGTGTGTGTATGTGTCTGTGTGTCTGTGTGTTTGTGTGCCTGTGTGTGTGATTTTCTGTGCACGTAACCACTTGTTTTCTTTGTTTATTTACATTACCAATTCTCTTTTGTTTGTGTTTATGTGTGTACATCGCACATGCTTATTACAAACAAAACTAGGAAATTCTGGAAAAACGCAACAGGCCAGCAGCATCTGAGGAGATAATAAATACAGTGTGAACGTTTCGAGTCTCTATGACGCTTATTCGTTGCTGAAGAGAAATCAAAATACGATTAAATTAAGCTGTTGAAGGGGATTGTAGCAGGTGAAGCTGGATAGAAGGCCACTAATATGCGGAGGTAAAGGAGAGATTACGAGAGATGTCATGGGCAAGTGAGGACCCTTTTTTGTTTGGGGGAAGGGTACGATGTTTGGAAACAAGATTGAAAATAGGATAGAATGTGGTTAGAAACAATGAATAAAATGAAAATATATAAAAAATAAATTAAGTGGATAAATATAAAAAGATGTAAAATTAATTTAAAAAATGAAAATATAAATATGAAAATGAGTATTTGAAAATTGGATTAAAGTGGGGTGTGAATGGAAGATAGAGTTTATAGCCTGAAGTTGTTGAACTCAGTTTTATGTCCAGAACTTTGTTTTGTGCTTAGTGGGAAGATGAGGCATTGCATTTTCTTTTCTCTCCACACATGCTGTTCGAACTGCTGAGTTTGTCCAGCATTTTCTGTTTTTCATTCAGTTTCCCAGCATCCACAGTATCTCGCTTTTACCACAGGTTTATTGCTTTGTGTATTTGTACATAACCAGTTGATTATTCTTGATGCTCATATATGTATATAAACACACATTTATTGCTTTCAGGTATCTTCAAAATATTCGTAATATAATTGGAATGTATTTCACTTGTTTAATAGTAGGATCTTGGTCGTCCATGTGTGTGTCTGTGTGTGAATTAATTGAATTTAAAACAGCTGGCCTGGTTGCATTGGTGCATGAATCTGTTGAAATCTATTTTGGTTTTACTGTTGCCTTGAGAGAGGTTTAACAGAGAATCACGTTAATTAGAGGATTTTAAAATTATTATATTATTAATTTGCAGACATATGTGTTGACATTATAGCTTAGCATTTGAAATCAGAAGGAATAACTAAGTGAACGGGTTCTCCAAGGGGTGTTTGGAATATGCTCCAATTCAATTCCAAATGAAAAAGAGAAACCAACTTGAGCTCGAAGCAGCAGAAAAAGAAACGGAAATGCAAAGATAATTTCAAAGGGAACAAGGGGAAAGGCAGGAAATAGCGAATGGAGATAGGCAGAGAATTCCAACTTAAAATGCTGACAGTTAAAAAAAAACAATGGTAAGTTATGCCGGACTTATTTCTAGATCAGAACCCAAGGGGAAGATGTTTATTTTTTTCAAAAGCTCCCCCAAAGATTGAAGAAAGAGATGTTGAAGGGCTCTTTATTGAATTTGAGATGATAGCTAAACAGATTAAATCGCCAAAGGAAAAGTGTATGTTGTTGTTGTAATCTACGTTGGTGGGTAAAGCACATGATGTTTATGCTTCATTGTGAGAAGAAATGTTAGTGAACAATGATGTTCTAACAATACTATTTACGAGTTTGTTTCTGAGGCATACAGGCAGGAATTATGACCATGAGACAACAGCCTGTTCAAACCTGTGTTGAGCTTGAGAGAGTGAAAAAAAAACGAAGGATACAGGCATTAATGAGAGAGGCAACATATTCAGCTCTTGGAGAAGTAATTCGTTTGGACGAAGTTAAAGGTTTAATTCCTTCGGAAGTGTGAAATGATGTGGCAGAACAGAATGTTGTAACAGTACATCACGCAGCAGAGATAACTGGTGATTATCAGCTAGTTCATAGACTTAAGCCTATTTTTGTCAAACTTTTAAACCAGATATAGGCAGAAGGTAGGAAGGTGAATGGATGATGCGCAGTCAGGGAAGAGAAACAGTTGGTGTAAATGCGCAGGAAGATTTTTTTCCATAATTAAAATAGAAGGCTCTGAAGATAGAAGTGACATACGAAAATTGAAATGTTTAAATTTTCATACGATTGGACACACACAGTCAAAGTATGTTGACAATTACAGGGAATATCTGTTGGGATTATATTGTTGCAGAAATGTTCTGGAAAGAGAAGCACTGTGATGTCTGAGGCTCACGCAGAGGAAGACCCAAATGTTTGTGCACAGGTAAAGGAAGAATAATCAGTGAGAGTTAAGAATTGGGAATGTGTTCACAATTCATCCAAATGAGATCTGGGATATAGGCTGTCGACTTGTTTAAACATTTTGAAAATGAAGTGGAAATGTTTAATGTGTACAGAGTGGAGTCGCTAAAGCTATTAATATTTTAATGACCACATGGGCTAGCCAATCCCTAATTTTGTGGACAGTGATATTTGTTGTTCAGAGTGAGTATTGCATGTAGAAATCTCCCACACATCTGCCGACTGATGGAAACCAAAAGCTGGTTTAAAACATTTGTGATGGACCTCATTTTCCTCTCCACAATTATATATTCAATCCACCTACTGCCAACCGTCCATCTCGGAGCGCCATTCGGATAAATCTCCCTCAGCAAGGTTAAAACAGCAGACATCCTTTGGACAAAGGACTTGGAAAAAAAGAGCGGTCACTAATAAACCGTTTCTGACTAACCCCAGGGTGTCGATTGGCAGGCTTTGATCTCCCACGGCGGGAGTGTCCATGGGTAAGCAGGTGTGTGACAATCCGGAGTCTCTGTGCAGCAAATCTCCAGAGCTGGGGCCTCAGTAGAAATACCTTATGGCCTTGAGGAGAGGTACAAACAATGCTGCACTTGTTTGAGGAATGTCCACTCTACAGACAAAGTTGTGACTAAACACTATGCATTCGCTTGGTTTCATGGATTTTTATTCGCAAAATAACAAAAAAATCCACGTGTTTATTGCGTGTGTGTGCATGTGTGCAGCCATATCTTTCTAACAGAGACCGAAAAGAAAATGTAAAAAAAAATATATCTCTGCATGCCTGGCAGTATTTGTGAAGAGAAACAGATTTATCGTGTCGAGGTGTTTGACTCTTCGTCAAAGCTTTTCTCATTGTTAATCTCTACTTACAAATATTTGTGCAAATGGGCGCTTGTTATTTTTTTTTTGCTCATGTGTACAAACTGAGACGCTTATTGATTCTGAGCATTTATTTACGTCGCCATTTAGTTGTTTATCTGCAGACACAGCCGTGAAATTTAGGAAATTTTTCAGCATCATAACACGCATTTGTGCAGCTCCATCAGAGGGAGAATGCAACGGTATCTTGTTTGCCTTCTGATTGTTCCCGATTCTAGTCCTGCTCAAAAGTCCCGGAAAATAACAGGTATGGCTGACGGCATTATGTAGCTGTCACTCTTTTGTTGCTGAGTCCCAGCTCCCCAATTGCAGGCATTTTGTGTATTAATCGATCAAGATTATGTGTTTGCATAGTTACCTGCCACTTGGATATTTCGCAACACTTGCTGCATTTGCATGGAATGCTTCAGTATCCGAGGAGTCATGAATGGTGCTGAAGATTGCCCAATGATCAGCGAGGACTGCCATTTTTGACTTTATGATGGAAGGAAGGTCATTAATGAAGCAGCTGAAGATGGTACTGCCGAGCAAAATACCCCGAGGAACTCCTGCAGTGATGTCCTGGAGTTGGAATGACTGAACTCCAACAACTAGGACCATCTTCCTGGGTGTTGAACATGACTGCAAACAGCGGAGGTTTTTCCCGTGATTCCCACTGACTACAAAATTGTTGGGGCTCCTTGGCGCCACACTCGGTCAAATGCGGCCTCGATGTCAAGGGTGGTCACTCTCCACTCACCTCGGGATCTCAGCTATTTTGTCCATGTTTGATCCAAAGTAGTAATGAGGCCAGGAGTTGAGTGACACTGACGGAATCGAAACCGATTCTCATTGAACAATTATTGTCATTTCACCTGTTCCGAGACCATTTAAAAGGCAGCCACATAACTTCGGATCTGGAGTCACATGCAGGGAATAACAGGTAAACACAGCCGATTATCTTAAAGTGAATCATCAGTGAAACAATGTGGGTTATTTAAAAATGAAAGGTAATGCTGGTCATATAAGCTGTTTTTTATTTGAATTATAAGTTACTATCTACCACAGTGGGAATCGAAACCAACTCCCCGATTACATTATCGTGGATTGCTGCAATACTAGCCTAGTGAAAAATTCATTTGGCCATCGTTCCCTCCTGGCTGAGATTAGACTGATGGAGCAACAATTAGCTGGGCTGGATTTCTCCCACTTTTTGTGGAAAGGAAACACTTGGCTGGTTTACCATATTGCTGGGTAAATGCGACTCATGGTTTCCCAGTTTTGAGTTGCTACATATGTTCGCAATCCCTCTCATTTAGTGGTGTGTCGGTGGGGGTGGTTTGGAATTCCTTAACGTTAATTCATTACAATAATTGAAATTTAAATGCATTCACATAATCAAGTATTGCAATCACATTATCCTCATCATCATTCGCATCATCATCATCACCATCATCATCATTTCCTCGGAACGAGGATGATGTCTTCCAGGGTTCAGCATTTGTGTGTCCACAGGTGTCTCAGCAGACAATCCTGGAGCCAAAGACCTTCATGCAGAAAGGAGAGGAATTGCCCTGAGGATGGGAATTCCTTGATCCAAAGTTCTGTCCAATCTCCATACGCTTTTTTTACTTCCCCACGTCAGAGATTATGTGATCATTCTCTGACTGTGTTTCAGTCTGTTGGAAGGGGAAACTCCCTCTCGTACTTGGATATTGGTTCACCCTCTTTTCACTATGGCCGTCAGAATGTCCATACAACATTTTTTTTTCTGCGCTGACACTTTGAGATTAGCTGTCACCTTCAAGTTGTGTAAAGAGGATCTGCTTCAGAAACTGATTGTTTGACACGTGGGTGCAGTGTCCAGACCAGTGGAGATGATCTCACATGTTCAGCGTTGTGATACTGGAGGAATTGCTTTCAGCGATGATGCTGGGGTTTGTACACCTGTCTTCCCACTTGACTTGGAGTGTCCTTCGGAGACATCGCTGGTGGAATATTCTCCAACACCCCGAGGTTCCTTTGGTAGGTGAAGCAAGTCTCACTGGCATACAGAAGGCTGTGACAACAACCGCTTTGTTGTTCTTGCTTAAGATCTCTGATGTCGTTTCACAAAGTTACGGAAAGAAGTGGTCCCACTCCGAGACATCTGAAATGTCTTCATTGTTTCACTGTTTAAGAAGGATGATAAATCAATCAGTATGGGCTTTATAGAGACATGTCCCATCTGTCAAATGTGTGGAAGTTTCTTCTGAATCTCACCCTGCCCCTTAGTGAAGACATCCCTCCGGAGACACAGTGTGAATTCTGACTAACTGGGCGAACCAAACACATGATTTTTGTCTCTCGACTGAGCTCTCAAAATAAGATAATTTGTTTTGTTGTGATGTTGGAGGGATAAATACTGACCAGGAAACTGAGAATAGCTCCCTGCTCTTCTTCGAGATAGTGCCATGGTATATTTAACATCAGCCCGAAGACGCGGCTTCCACCAAGCCAACAGTCTATTCCAGATTCTAGCAACACTTTCTTAAACTAAATGTTCTCTTTATGTCTCCTCGGGGTCTTTTACCATTTACTGTGAATCGTGTTCGCGTACCTTGTTCCAGTGGAAATAATTTATTCTTACTCTCGCTAAACTCCACATTAATTTAGAGACATTTATTCAATTCCTCTTTACCTTGACTTATCTCAGGAGAAACGTTCCAGCTTTTCCATTCTCCGCATGGAACTGAAATCCCTGATCCCTGATACCATTCCAGTAATTCCCCTCTCTAACCTCTCCAAGACCCACAAAAACTTTCTGATATGTAATGGCCGGAATTAGACACAGTTTCGCAACTGAACACTAACCAGTGATGTTTGAAAATTTCACATCACTTCTTGCTCTTGTGATCACTGCCTCTATTTATAATGTCACACACCCTCTGTGTATTTTGACCAAACCTATCAACTTGTCCTTCCAGTTATTAACACGTGTATCGATGTATCCACTCTGTTCCTGCACCCTGCTTAAAATTGTCTCATTTAGTTTATTTTCTCTCTCGTCCATCGTCCTGCCAAATGTATCCTTCATACGTTACTAAATTAAATTTACATTTCCCGTTTCCCTCCATTTTACTGAGCTATTTACATCTCCTGAGGCTTACTGCTACCCTCCTCAATCTTTACATTCACGGTGACCTGTCATCTGCAAATACTGACATATGACATTAGAGAAAAAGTAGGCCATTCATTCCCTCGATCCTGCTGCGCTATTCATTAAGATCATGGATGATCTGTTTGTGTTTCAAATTCTACATTTCCATTTACCCCCAATTACCTCTCATTCCCTTTATAACATGAATCCAAGTACCGCTGCCAGAAAAATATTCAGTGACCCAGTCTCCACTGCCTTCTGACGCAGAAAATTCCAAAGTCACACCGCACTGAGGGAATAAACAATACTCCTCAGATCTTTCATAAAAGTGCAACCCCAAATTATAGAACCGTTCCCTCAAGTCATAGAAATTAGGTAATTTGTGTAGAATTCTTTGTTTTTTATTTGTATCATATAGAGCAGTGCAAATGATATCGATCCCTGGGTAACATTACTTTAAACTCCCTCCAGTCTGAATAGCCATCGGCCACCACTTCCCTCTGCGGTCCGTCTCATTGCCAGTATTACATCCATACTGTTGCTGCCCCTTTCAACCATGGGGTTCAGTTTCTATCACAACTCCATTACAAGAGACTTGATCACACATTCTTCAAAGGCATCAAGCTCACTTCCCTCATTTACACTCTCGTTACTTAAACAAAGTCCTACTTTAAGTTGATCATATATGACTTCCAATTGACACTACAGTGCTTCTGATCATTCATAAATCTGATTTTCTTACAAAGCATCATGTATATCTGTCCAAGATCATGTGCTCCGGAAATTTCTGCCATCATCTACATTACCCTGGCTGTTCTGTAGTTGCAGAACCTATCCCACTCTCGTTAAAAGGGTGGTGGGACATTTAGAAACCCCCAGTCCTCTGGTACCAATCCCAAATCCAAGGAGGGGTGAATATTATGGTCGGAGCGTTCGCTATTCCCCCATTCATTCCCTCAGCGACCGTCATGTATCCCACCAAGACCATTTAAATGTTCTACTCTATTGTGATGTATAAATATTGGATTGAAAAGGGTTAAGATGTCGTGTTTGTTCAGTTACTGCCATTAATGTCACTCTTCATGGATCCTAATTGTGCAACTGGAGGCTTTCCCTCTTCTATTAATAAGGGACTCCTGTCAATGTGTTATCCCATAGTGTCAGCGGGAGCATCACCTCCGACACAGACTGAGATCAACGGCTTTGTAGGGAGGGAGAACAAAATCTGAGAAAATTACATTGGAATGTGACAACTATGGATCAGAATCTGAGAACAATAGATTGGAATGTTACCAGACTGTACAGGAGTTTATCCTGGGTGTTGGACATGCTTTCTACAAATTATGATTGGTTTTCATTAGCTAAACGCATATATTTCTGTCTTCTGGTTAGTCAAGCAGGTTATTATCCTTTCCTGGCTATTGCTGGTGTCCCTGGTAAATCTCTCTGCCCAGTTATTTATATTATAAACCACAGTTAACTTCGCTATTGTATTTTGTCGTTTGACCTTTGGAAAGATGGATCCTCTTGTCTTCACTCTTTCTCAGAAACTCCGCTACTGAGCTACTGAATGCACGTTGCGCCCTGGCCAATATCTCAGCTAGAACAAGGCTGTTCACACCATGAGCAATCCGTTTCAACTGAGCTGACTGCTGATCCCCTATTCTCTCCATTCACAATCTTGCCACCTTCCACCTCCAAATTATCACTCATCAACACCCCGCCTCAGCCCGGCTGCTGAACAAACCATCAGCTGTCCTCATCCCAGACACGACTACTTCAATGTTATCGTGGTCACACTATCAGTTACCGACCTTCATAAACCCCATCTTACCCCACACTCTCCTGCCCATATTCTAACTCACAACAAATCCCGTTCAGCCAAACTCCCTGTCCTCACTGTCCTGCATTGATTCCTGCTCTGGTAGAACCTCAAATGTAATATTATTAGTCTTATGATTTGCTCCATCCACGGCATCACTACTCCGATGCATCCCAAACCGTCATTCATTTTCCCTTATCCCTGCAAGTTTTTTACCTTTCAGTTTCATTCAGTATAATTTTTAAGTTAATATGTTCCACTCAATATCGGCCCCCCGAATATGATTCTGGTTTTTGTAGAGTGTTAGGTTCGCTGGTGCCGGAGTAGCGATGCTCAAACCATGAAATGGTGCTGCCTGCGCTGTCATTGACTTCCCATCATCTCCAACCTGATGCTTCATGTTAGACAGGCAGTTTCAGCAGGTTTGGCACACTTTGTAGCTTGGTATGTGCCTGTCCATTGAACGCCTGTGTTCGTCAGTCTCAATTGAATACATGTGCAGCAAGACGAGGAACTCCACTCTCCGCCCACCTCTAGCGCACCTTAAAGGAACCAGGAATATAACTTGCAGCTGTGGGGCTCTGAATTACTTATGTGATTGGAAATTTAGTGGTGGTGCTATGGTTGTTTTTTTCTCGGGCTCCTGTTGTGAGTTGCTGCATATATTCCTGTTGCATGGATGATTAAGTTATCCTACCCTGGATGATTTATGCGGCCTATAGTTACAGACAATCTGTGACTTAAACATAATCAACACTTGTGGCAGAAGCTTTAGAGAGGGGAAGCTCAGTAAAGAGGAAGCACGAGGGGGGCTTTGCCCTAAACCCCGGGTTTTCAGAGAACGCTTTACCAAACTACGCTTAATCCAGAATAAGCGCTCTGATTCAAGAAGGGGTGGTCACAGAGCTGTGTCACCTCCTTCAACGGGAATTGCAGCCTCACACAAGGGAGAAGACGGTGATGTCAATGGCAGTTAAGGTGAGAGTTCCATTGAACTTCTATGGATGCGGAACATTTCAGACAAGAGTGGATAACATATCCATCAACTCTCATTGCCGTCCGTCGATGCCTCCACCAGGTGAAGGAGACCATTTATCCCGGGTGAGGCGAATATATCATTTTGTCCCTCAGCAGGGTGAGGCATGATGGGAGATCCCATTGTTTACTTAGGACAGAGGGTTTCCCGATAGGGTACATGGCCCCACTGAGCCCCCATGTCATAGGTCCAGTAACTGAAATACCTCTCATCCCATTATTTTTCTAAATTTAATCCCTTCATGGACGTGAGCATCACTGTCTATTTTCCCTTGAGAATGCAATGCTGAACTTACCTAATGTACAGCAGCTATGTGACGATATAAAGTTCATACTTTTGCTCTATGTTCACCATCCTGGCAGCAACCACAATACCATCATACTGAAGTAGGCAGCCAATCCCAGCAACTTCAAACCAGTTTCAGAACCAGGGTTTGGCCTCTTGGAGATTGAGGTTGCCCCGTCGACACATTGCTCTAAACATACAGAACCTCAGTACACATTGCTCTAAACATACAGAACCTCAGTACTCCCCACCCCCAGCGACCACATGAAATTAACACGAGCAAACACAGAGCAATGGAGCAACCAGCAACATCGTGGAGCACACTATTGGTGTGATGAAGCAAGGCTTCTGATTCTTGAACCACGCGGTATGAACCATCCACTACACGCTGGAGGAGATGTTCAAGTTCATGTTGCCCTGCTGCACCCTTTATACTGTTAACAAGTAGAAACATATAAGGAAGCTGTCAATTGCGTTATGCAGTGATGCACTACAGAATAGTTGATGCCCCTTATTTCTACGCTGGCCAACTGGAGAGAGCCTTAGCAAAGAATGAACGGTGACTGTCACATTCATTACTACTGGCAGCACCGTTCCTCCACTAGAATTGAGATGCAAGTCCTCCTGCATCATGCACTACACCACTGTTGGCGTCAGAAATGACATTTAGCCTAAATGTTTAAGTTTGATTTGTATTTCTCTATCTGTGTTAAGGAAATGGGAAGATTGGCTTTAGTTTCACTCTAAAAACTGTCTGCATATCTAATGAGTTTGACGATTCTGTGAAGTTAAAGCAAACAAGAGCAGGAAAAAAAACGGTGCTATTTCCTCGCATCAGACTTTCATACAGGCAGCCCAAGACCCCGCCCGCCCCTTCCTCTTCCCGTCCAAAAAAAACAGCATTTTCAGTTCAGTTTGAAGACAGCTGCCAAAAGAGACTGCATTCAGGGGAGAAGGAATTACAGAGAAACTAATTTTCCCAGAAGGACCAATAGGTCCCAAAGCAGAAAGTGTGAGACAGAATCCGGATAAAGTCCCAGGAAGACCTTCTGGTCAAAGGAAGTATAAGGAACCTGCAAAATGTGTGTTAAATGAATTTAAAAATAAGGAGCAGAATTGAAGGCTCCAAGCTTCAAATCAAAGTACAAGTAAAACCTGAAAGACACAAATTTAATGTTAAATGAAGGCTTGTGGGAAGCCAATAAGTTCCAAATAAACAAATAGCACTTGGCTATTGGACTGTGAACAAGCGGTACTGTTGATGTTTGGGGAAGAGTGCATAGACGACAGCTTGAATGAATGTGATGACCGAAGAAAGAGGAGCATTAGGAGGAAATATAAAACCCTGGAGGTGAACCCAGTTCAAGGCGCCAGAAATAAATGGTCAGTGTGGGTGACGATTAAAAAGACGGCGCTTGCAGAGTGCAGATTGGAAAGCCTCATGTGAAAGAGTTCTGTGCTACCGCTTGTCTCATTTGGAACAAGCGACGAGGAGGGGCTGAAAACAGATCCCTTGAATTTACTTGAGTTAATGTTATCATATATATATATATATATATATATATATCTGAGAGAGAGAGATTTGCGGGTGAAAGAGCATGGTAATATAGTTCATCTTGCCTTGTTTCATTATTTTTATTTTGTTAAAACTTCATTAGCTGTCTCCAGTGATTGTGTTCAGTAGCCCCTCTCCACCTATCTAAACAAAGAATGTAAGTGTTAGGGTCTATCCAGCTGCATTCCACCCTGGGATCCGGCTTGCCCAGTTGCAACATCAGCTGGGATGATTACAATATCATCACTATCATAAGGGCATACACAACGTCACATGGAATCCAGAGGATACTTCAGGAGAAGGAGGAGGAAGAGGCATGTTTTAGGAGTGTCTTAGACCCAGACAGGCTGTTGGAGAGTGCCTCATAAGACTTTGATTCCCATTGGACAACTTCCCTATCGCACCATTCTCCACTGTTACAACCATCAAGGAAACCCCATCACAACTTCCCTTTGGTCATCATTCTGGAATAAAAAATCAGCAACGCAAACTTGTTTATTAACTTCTTTATCCAACAACACATCCAATTATTCAGGCAAAAGTGAACTATCGACACATCTGTGTTCGATTATTGCCTTTCCTGAATATTCCCTCGACTTACGTAGTGGTCCTACATAGTTCTTCTCCAGTGGGAACAGCATGGCTGGTGGAAGGTTGCTGGCTTTCACTGGGGGAGGCTGCAGATATACTTGCTGGACAGTCTCGAGCAACTCTGGGGCTTGTGGGCTCAGATTGGGACTGCACCACCTCGACATGGGCAGCAGCATTCTGGATGATGGTGGTTACAGCAAGGTCGCTGGTGTAGTGGCATTGAAGGGAGAACAATTGCTGTCGCCCCAAGAGAGGAGAGGAGGTTCATGCTCCATGGGGACACTGTCGCTCCCAAGGGTCAGTTCCTCAGCTATACTTGTTATATGCTGAAGTACAGGTTGCTGAACTGCAGAGGGAATCAGTATATCATGTTGTTTTGAGCACTGAGATGAACAGCCATTATGACAGCAGTATGGGCCTGAATGGCAGCAAGCATGGATCTCATGAGGGCAGTCTGTGCTCCCACTGTGGCGATGAGATTATGGATAGATTCGGCCTGTACTGCAGGTGTTGTTGAGACAATGCTCACCAGTTACTGCATCACAGCTGGGTCAGCTAGTGCTGTAATGGATTTAGTGTCCACCTCCAAAGTCCCCAGCAAAGTTCCCATCTAGGCCCACTGTATCATAACACGTTTGTGATCACAACTTCCGCTGAGCTGGCACAGAAACTATCCTTTCCACCTGGCCTGTCTGCATCCCATTGGTGCTCGGTGATTCACCACATACATATTCCGAATCTGCACTGTTTATTTTACATACAGTGTATTTATTTGAGCTGCTGGCTCTGAGTGTCACCTTAAGTGACAGGGCTTCGTCATCAGTGGTGCCATGTTTCCATCTCTCCCATCTTTCCAATCCTCACTCTCTCCCTTCCCCCCAATCCGCCTCACTCTCTCTCTCCCTCTCTGTCTCGCCCCTCCTCTCTCTCCCCCTCTGATTCAGTGGGGACCTGTCCGTTTTTGGCTGTCATTGCCAAGTTGGAAATCAGAAGTGGGGGATTGAGTTGTAGTTTTGTGGTTGGGATGGAAAGCAAGATGTCCATTGTTCCACCATCTGCAGCTTCTGCATCATCCCAGACAGCAGGATGAGGGTGAGCTCTGAGTTCAGAAATGACATAAGGCAGGAACATCACAACTTCCCGAATACACTCTGTGATATCTCATGCTACTGGCTCTGTCACAGCAGCTCCCATGATACAGAGAGGGATTTCCTCCGTCAAGCACAGAGGACAAATGTTTACCTGCTCCCCTTTGGTCCTCTGACGCTCCCAGTGTTCAAGGGGTCAAGTTGCCCTGCCAGCAAGAGAACTAACAATGTCAGTGATAGTGTTGTACTGTGTTGGGTGTGATGGGGGTGCGGTACATTGAGCTATGTGAGAAGTTGGTGCTGTTGTGGTTCGGAGTTGCCATATGGAGATGAATTCACTGACATTACCCACCCGTGTTAACATTTTAAAAATCTTCCGGATCTGCTGCCAGGTCCTCGGTCCAGGCGTCTTACAAAGAACCCCCTTGCCACCTGCCACATCCCATTCGGAGGGTGTTCCTTTTTGGTCTGCAACCCCCTCCACCCACGGGAATTTAGGGTCTGGCCCCTGTAAAATCTTATCGGCACTAGCATTCCATAAACTTTTGAAAATTACCTTATATCTCTGATTTCTTAATACTCAAACTTCAGCCACTTCAACCACTTTCAGCTTAACTACTCTTTTCAAAACATTCATGAATGTGAAATCTAGATTTAATCTCGCCTTACACGTAACTGCTCTACAGAGGCAATCTCAGCTTTTCCAATCTCTCCAAATCCTGGGGAACATTCAAATAAATCAGCTCTGAATCTTCACCACGTCATTCCATTCTTCCCAAAGTCTGATGATTAGAATTGGAAAACATCCTCCCACTGGGATCTAACTAATGCTGTGTCTATAACTGAGAATTCTTCCTGACTTTTCTGTTCATGTTTGTCTGTTTTTAAAGCCAAGAACGCTGCATTATTTTATTTTTCAGCTGCTTTCTTGTTCTGTTACATTCAACGATATTGTGTGTGTGTTCCCAAGACTGGATTTTTGTGTCCTGGTAGAGGCAGGGATTTGGTCTGGAATCGCTTCAGATTGAGTATATTTTTTGATTTTTTTTTTCTGCCGAATTTTGGATATTGAATTAGAGTCACAGGGCATTCAGAGCTTGCTGCAAGTTCACTAATCCGCTGCTGGACCACGATGTATGGACAGCGAGGAGTCAGCTGAGGCCACACCAGCCACATAGCGGACTGCAACAGTGGTCACTTCTGCGTGAAATCTAGCGACAGTCAGATAATATTTTACAATTTTCTCCTTGGACATGGGTGTGGCACCATGCCAACTCCCAGTCAGGGAGTCTCAGGAGCAGCAGCAGCACCAGCATGAAGAACGTCGTTTACCAGGTGAACGGCACCATATGTGTTTGGAAGTTCAAAGCCGAGTGACTGCAAGAATGAGTCATCGGAGAGTCATGCAGTTCCCACTGCAAAGTGTGTACAGAAACAGAGTCAATTACCAAGACGTGAGCGACAGACAATGCAGGAGTAGGCTACGATTCCCCTGGGAGTTTGTCGCTGAGTTGTGTGCCTTTCTCCACAAAGACCTACAGGAAAGGTCACTCCAGAGACACGCACTGTCAGTGAGACTGAAGCTTTCTGTGGCTCTTAACATTACCACAAAGTGTTACTTCCAAATCTCATGACTGAATAATGTGATTCTGACAGTGAGCTGTACACAGGGGTATCCAGAAAGTGACCAATGCCCTTCCGTACAACGCGGGCCAGTTCATCTCTGACGACACTGACACAGCATCTAAGGCACATAGCGTGTCAGGGTTTACCTCCATTGCTGGGTTTTCACAGGTACAGGATGTGGTCGACTGCACTCAAGTTCCGATAAGCGTCCCACACAGAATGTGGGCTGTCCCATAAACAGAAATGGCTCCGACTCACTGAATGTGCAGCTACTCTGTGACAGTCACAATGTCAAACTGCATCTAACTTTGCAAAAAATATTATTCACGTGCCAGGGAAACAGATATATTAAACTTTGCACCATGGTTAAGATCCAAGATCTAAAGTGGATCACAGAGCTCGCACAATTTAAATATTCAAATCGTTACCCTTATGTAGTGTGTAGTCCAGGACCTTGGAAAGTGCCAGTCTGATACACACAGTCATGCACAACGTCGTTCAGCTGAAAACCAAGAGGCTTCAGTTCAGAAAAAGCATCTTTCAACGAATTCATGGCCCTGCAGCAGCTGCTGATATTTATCTCGGTGTGTGTTCCAGGTAACAGCCCGTAGAGCTTCGTTGCAAGGGGAAACTACAGAAGATGCTGGACATCCGTCTTTTCGCCACCAAGGCCATGTCGAGGACAATTTGTGGAGGATGTAATTTCTGAACATCCAGCATGTGAGTGACAGACGGGACCTTTGTGACCATCAGACCAACACAATTTCTTAGAGCTTGTTTGAAAGTTCTTGGATGAGGAATTCTGTCAACTGGCTTTGTCAGTCTGCTCAGCGCACCATCCAACAGGATGCACCATCTCCATTCCCCACAGGGCCTCGATGATGTTACGCACAGACCAAGTCCGGATGGACCTGTGGTCCAAGTTTTTTCTATGCAGAGACATTTCTATGGGTGATAGGAGGTATGACATGGTGTACCTGGCAGTGGCAGCAACGTGGCCAGGCCCATACCTGGTGACAAAAGGCAGAGCGGGAAATGTTAGGACAGTGAAATTTAGCTATATTTAAGGGAATGGGGGCGCAGATGGGCACAGCAAGACATTCTTTTAGCCACAGAGTAGTTCATCCTTCATCCCACCAGTTGATTGCTGCCTTGCAAGAGTGAGACCCAAGACTTGGGAGGGAGAGGAGGAAATTAGAAACACCATAGATACGACATTAAATCCATCTTGTATCTGAATGGCATGTCAAGCATGAGCAAGTTTTCGTGGATGCCGCGCACAAAAGGGAAAAGTGAAAACCACGGGCCATATGTTGGTCAGATCAGGTAAGGATGGCTGATACCCTTCTCTGCGGGATCATTCGAATGCTGGAGCCGATTAGTGAGCACAGAAAGCTCTGTCTCTGATATCTCCTGCTGTACACTGGTGCCGTGCTCATCACCCTGTGCTCCCCACACTTTTTCCACACTTGTACCCACAGGAATGCGGGTCTCAGGCCTGTATCCTGCTGAGTGTGATAATGCCGGTTATGCTTCCTCGGACACATCTACTTCCTCCTCGTGTCCGTGTCCTGAATTCTCTCCGGAGGGCAGGGCAGCAGCTCCGGGGTCTCTGGGAGATTCAAAAGCATTCATGAGGTGAGGTCATGAAGTTAATTTTCATTCTCAGTGACCTTCCAAAGCTATATCGTTACTCAGTTGCTGCCATTCATTGCCTCACTGGCTAAAAACTCTCGGAGTTTGGAGTTACACATAACCATTCTGAACAGAGCTGCCAATCCCAAACTGAAGCTCTCCACAAACCCTATCCCCAGACAGCCCAAGTCAACTGCTTCAACGTCAATGCCATGTGAAATTTCGAGGGGGGACTCGCTGTAAAGCAGAAACGGTGTGCGGATAGTATCCTGGCAATGTGCAAAGCCCGCTCCTCCACAGATCCAATAAAATGGAGATATGGGCTCCCGCACACCGTCCTCAGCAGCTATAGGGCGGTGTGCTCCATCTACCTCTTCAAAGACAAGAGGGGAAGGGTCACGTAGTGTCTAATCGAGTCACGGTGATTGGAGACTCCTCCAAGAGATCGACGGTTCTTTCTCCTCATTGCCATCATTTACCATTGACATTGTTATTTTCACCTTGCTCATGGGCGCTGCCTCCTGTAGCGCTGCTGAGCATCATAATCTCTGTGCCCACCCGAGGCCTGACATGGTGTATGCAGAGATGCCAGGCTGCATGCCCAGAAGGTACATCCCCCTCTCCCAGGCGGAATGCAGGAGGTCACTTAGGCGCTTTTGTCGCTTTGTCCAGCTCCCTGGATGGTCAGCTTTGGAGCTGATGACGTCCATTATTGTCACCAAATTCTTTCTGGTGGTTAGAAGGAACTTGGATCCTTCAGGGAACATGGTTTCCTGTGTATGTCTACGTCTTTCAGGAGGCTGTACCAGTAAGTCTCAGAGCCCTGTCGACTTCCAGGTTGCAAAAAGCTGCATTGAAGGGTGCCCGGGCAGAAGGTTTACGCACTGAGGACGTGGATGATGACACCCGTGCGAGTGTACTCAGAATGCAGCAGAGGGAAATTATAGTGAAGCTGATGCTATAGCTCGCACCTTGTTGGAGCAAACATCAGGATGTTGAAAATGTGGTTCCGGTGCTTGGACCTGACTGTTGGTGAGCTGCAATATAGTCCACAGAGGGTGTGATGCACCACTCTCCCCTGCTTTGCCCTTTATAGCCTGACGATGCTACGGGCAGAGAAGCAATGTGAGGAGGAGATGGAGGAACCAGGCGTCTCCTCCAATGAGGAGGACTTCGACGGGAATGTGGATTAGGAGGTTTTGGAAGGCAAAACGATTCCAACAATGAGGCAATAGCGATGGCCAGAGGATGCAGGAGCACTAGGGGCGCTCCCATAGCTGCGAGATTTGTGGAGGACGGTGAGAACGTGCAGTGAGGAAACAGCAGAAATCCTCACATCGCATCTTTGAACATTTGATTTCAGTATGGCTGAAGACAGCTCACATTTCCTCTGGCGGAATGCTCCTGTCATGGAGATTCAGTGGAGGCCCAACTCGATTCCAGGAGGATGACGATGCCATGCATTGAGGACACTTATCGAACTTCACATCTCCCCTCTGAATGTCTGACTCCTGCCTAGCTGAGGCAGCTGACTTGTGCTGTGGGATCAGGGTCATATCATGGAAATGCAGCTGTGAAACTTTAATGTACCTGCTCATCTGTCAGTTTTCAGCATCTGATTCCTTCAGGAGCACAACGTCAGCGGCCACAGATGCTGACGAGATGGGGGCCTGCTCGAGCTTAAAGGCCCTGAAAGCACACAGAGAGGATGATGGATGTCTGACGCCTGTCCACGTCTTTCTGGCAGCAATGCCAAGTAGAGTCCATGATCACATATCAGTGATATGTCACTGAGTGAGAAGCTGGACCATCACTTTGGTCTGATGGCTGCACAAAGCAAATGGAAGGGGCCCTGCTCTGAGGCACATGCCTTTACCTTGTGAACAAATCAAACTTTCAAATACGAGTGATACGAACGCTGCTCATCACAACAAGGAGACATAGGAAAGGCACATTCCGGGGAGGTAATTTACACAAGTGAAGTAGAAGAGATGAACACACTTGCCCAGGCTGTGCAACGACATCTTCCTAACCTCCCTAACTCTGCCGATATGCCTTGATGGACTCCGAATATGCAGAGCGGAGGTGGATGCAGCCTGGTTACAATGATGACATTGACGGGCGGACTCGGGAGTTTGGGGAGCTGGAGGTCCGCTGATTGCTTCCAGTGTCGAGTTCTGTAGCAGTGGCACCCTACCCGGCATGTGGAGCAGCCCGCTGAGGTCACAGCAAAAGGGAATTCGGATAGTCCAGACATTCCTGGCGTCAACTGAGTGGATGGGCACAGTGATGTCCATTAGTGGATCGTTGCCCCTATGGGTGTCTGAAGGTCCTTAACTTATTCACTTGTGGCGTGTGTGAGTTATTGTGCATGTTTGTGCCTGCGTGTGCATGCGCGTCTGTTTGTTTGTGTGTGTGTGTGTGTGTGTGTTTGCATTTGTGTGTTCATGAACGTGTGTGTGTGCAAGAGAGAGAGAGGGCGAGTCATGTCAGTGTGCCTGATTTATGTGTGTTGCTGCTGCACGTGCGCGTGTGCTTTACTATGCTTTTGTGTGTCAGGGAGTGTTTGTGTGGTCCTGTGTGTGTGCAAGAGTATCTGCTTGTTTGAAATTTTTTCTGAGCATGTGTGCACCCTTTTCTGCGTGACTATGTGTGCATTCGTATTTGTGTCTGCATTTGACCGTATGTGTGTTTGTTTGTTTGTCTGTGTCTTTGCTGTATGTGTGCGTGGGTGCTTCTGTGTGTGCGTGTGTGTGTGATAGAGGGAGAGATAGAGACAGACGTAGGCAGAGAGAGAGTGAGAGACACAGAGTGAGATGGAAACAGAGTTTGTGTGAAACATAGGAACATATTAAAATAGAAAAAAGGAGCAGGATAAGATCATTCGACCCTTCGAGCCTTCACAGCCATTCATTATGATCATTGCTGAACATCCAAATCAATAGCCTGCACCCTCTTTCTCCCCATACCCTTTGATCCCTTTCACCCCAACACCTCTAACAAACTCCTTCTTGAAATGATACAAGTTTTGGTCTGCAATACTTTATGTGGTAGCGAATTCCACACGCTCACCACTCTCTTGGTGAAGAAATATCGCCTCCTCTTAGTCCTTAATGTTCTACCCTGCACCCTCAGTCTGTTTCCCATGGTTCTGGACTCCCGTACCATTGGGAACATCCTTCCTGTACCGATCCTGTGTAGTCCTGTTAGAATTTTGTGGGTTTCTGTGAAATCTACCTCTTTCTTCTGAACTGAAACAAAATAAAATCCTAACCCACTTAATCTCTCCTCATATATCAGTCCTGCCATCTCAGGAATCACTCTGTAAGCCTTCACTGCACTCCCTCTATAGCAAGAACATCCTTCCTCGGATAAGGAGACCAAAAATGCACACAATATTCCAGGCGTGGTCTCACCAAAGCCCTGTATAATTGCAGCAATACATCCCTGTACCTGTACTCGAATCATATCGCTATGAAGGCCAATATATCATTTGTCTTCTTAACCATCTGCTGCACCTTATTGCTTCGCTTAAGTGACTGCCGTACGAGGCATAATGGTATCGTTGCACATTCCCATCTCTGAATTTATAGCCATGAAGATAATAATCTGCCTTCGTGTTTTTGCAACGAAAGTGGAAAACCTCATTATCCACATTATACTGCGTCTGCCATGCATTTTCCCACTGTATCAGCTTGTGCAAATCATACTGAAGCGGCTCTGCATCCTTCTCACAGGTCATCCTCCCACCCTGGTTTGTGTCATGCGAAAATTTGGAGATATTATTTTCAATCCCTTCATCTAAATCATTAATATATAATGTGAATATCTGGCGCCCAAACTCCGATGCCTGCGGTACCCCACTAGTAACTGCCTTCTGTTCGTTTATTCATACACTTAGATGCCTACCTGCCAATCAGTTTTCTATCCATATCAATATACTACCTCCAATCCCACACACATTAATTTTACACGCTAATATCTTATGTGGGCCTTTGTCGAAAGCATTATGAAAGTCCAAATAAGCTGCATCCACTGGCTCTTGCTCATCAACTCTACGAGTTCCATCCTCAATAAAATCCAGTAGACTTGTCAAGCGTGGTTTCCATTTCTAAATCCATTCTGAAACTGTTCGATTCTGCCATTAATTTCAAATGCTCAGCGAGTAAATCTTTGGTCATGGACTCTAGATTTTTCCCCACTCCCGAACTCAGGCTGCGTGGTCCATAATTCTATGCTTTCTCTCTTCCTCCCTTTTTAAACAGTGTGTGTATATTACCTACCCTCCAATAGCTAAGAACTGTTCCAGAGCCTATAGAACCTCGAAGGGCGACCAACAATTTATCAATTATTTCTAGTGTCACTTTCTTAAATTGTCTGGGGTGTAGATTATCAGGCCCTGGGGAATTATCGGCCTTCATTCCCATCAATTTTACCAACACCATTTCCCTAGAAATACTGATTTCTTTCAGTTTCTCTCGCTCACTATACCCTGTGTTCCCCAGCATTTCTGGTATTTAATTTATGTTCTCTTTCGTGAAGAAAGAACCACATTTTGTATTTAGTTGAACCGTTATTTATTTGTTCCCCATTACAAATTTACCTGTTTCTGAATGTAAGGGAACTACATTTGTCTTCAACAAACTTTTTCTCTTCAGAAACCAACAAAACTTTTACAGGCAGTTTTAGTAATCCCCGCAGGCTTACTCTAGTACTCTATTTCCCCCTTCTTAATCATTCTCTTGGTCTTCGTTTGCTGAATTTTAATCTGCTCCCAATCAACAGGCCTGTAGTTTTTTTTTCTTCCTGGCCGGTTCTTACAACTCTTCTTTGGATCTAACACTATCTGTAATTTTACTTGTAATTCTGGTCCGGACACCTTTCCTGTATCACTTTTGCGCCGGACAGGAATAAACAATTGTTACAGCTCACTGATGCTCTCTTTGAAAGATCGTCATTGCTTATCCAGCGTCATCTCTTAAAGTAACGTTTCCCAATCCATGATAGACAACTCACGCCTCATATCATCGTAGTTTCCTTCACTAACATTCAGGACCATAGTCTCAGAATAAACTACCCTAATCTCCATCTTGATGAAGCTTTCTATTATATTTTGTTGGCTGATCCCCAAGGTTCTTCGCGCAACTAGAATGACAATTATTCATTTCTCATTACACAATACCGAGTCTCGGATGGTCTGTTCGCTATTTGGTTCCTCAACCTAATGGTCCAGAAAACCCGCATACACTCCAGGAATTCCTCCTCTAAAGTATTGTTACGAATTTGATTTGTCCAATCTATATGCAGATTAAATCACCCATAACTCCAGATGCCCCCTTATTCCATGTGTTTACAATGTCCTGTTTAATGAGATTGCCGTGATCGCCACTGCAGGTTGGGGGTCTACACGGAATATAAGTGTGAACTGATGCTTTTTTTTCTCGTTCATCATTCTCAGCTTTACCCGTGGAGGTTCCACAAAGTCGGAGCTAATATCTTTCCTCACTATTGCGTTAATTTTCTCTTTAACCAGCAATGCAAACACACTGCGTCTTATTTTTTGTCTGTGCTTATTAAATACTGAATACCCCAGGCTGTTCAATTCACATCCCTGGTCACTGTGCAGCCATGTCTCCGTAATCCCGAATATATCATACCTGTTTACACCGACTTGCACGGTTAATCCGTCCACTTTGTTGATTGCTCATCGCAATATTGCCACATTCCCACTAAATTTCACTGAGGCCCTGTTTGATTATTTACCTGGATTTCTCTGCCGATAGCGTTTCTTATTCCATTTTCTGTCTTTTGTTCTTGTCCTAGATTCCCCCTCCTCTAACTCCTTACAACGGTTCCCATTCCCCTGGCATTGTAGTTTAAACTGTCCCCAAACACTCTAGCAACTATTCCCCCAAGGACATCAGTCCCGGCCCTGCCCAGGGGTTACACATCCATTTTGTACTGGTGCCGCCTCCCGCAGAACCGGTCCCACTGTCCCATGAATCTGAAACACTACCGCTCACACCTTCCCTTCAGCCACGTAATCATCCGATGTGTCCTACTATTTCTACACTGACTGGCATGCGGCATTGTTAGTTAACTTGAGATCGCTATCTTTAAAGTCCTACTTTTCAACTTACTTCCAAACTCCCTACATTCTGTTTCCAGCACCTAATCATTTATTTTTAACTATGTCGTTCTTACCAACGTTTACTACGGCCACTGGCTGTTCACCACCACCCCCCACCCCCACTCCCCCCCCCTCTCCCCCACCCTTCCTGTAGCTGCTCTGAGAATTCTTGGAGCACAGAAGCAGTGAGGCACCATCCCATCCTGGAGTCTTGTTCGTGGCCACAAAAAGGGTTATCTATACCCTTTGCAATTGAATGCCCTATAAATATTGCATTCCCACACATTTAAACCTCCCCTGTGCAGCAGTGCAAACGTGTTGCAACAAATGTGGCTGCTGCTGTTTTCCCCTTAGACGCCATTCCGCTCAAAAATTTACATAGTGTTATATATTTTATGCCGGGGAGTTGCCACAGTAGATTCCTGCACTGCCTGTCTAGTCCTCTTGCTCTGCCTGTTGGTTATCCATCCCCTTTCTGTCCATTGATGCTTGGCCCGCCATGTGATCACCTCTCTATACGTTTTATCCACAATTCTCTCCACATTGCGCATACACCACAGTGTATCCAGCTGCCGCTACAGCTCAGAAATCCGAGCTTCATGTTGACACCTCCATCACACATGCTGGGCCCGTGCAGTGGAAATGTTCCCGGCTTCCCGCATAGAGAAGGTGGAGCGCAAAACTGCTTTGAGCTGTAACGCCATGGCTTACAGCTAAAATTAAATTATTCCTTTTGGAAGACACTTAATATCAAATGATTACAATTGCTCCTTGCTCCTTCCTCCCTGCTCATCATTGTTACAGAATATGGCCCATACAAACGATGAACCACGAAATGAGACCATAAAAATTTTAAGCGATAAAAGTAGTAAATACTAAAATATCGGCGCTCATTGTGCTCAAATGGTCACCTCGTTTCCTTCTCACCGAACTCCGTCTGTCACCAACTGCAACCTAAGGACTCCATTGCAACCAAAAGCAGCACTCCAGTGCAGACAAAGTTAGCACCGAAAGATGGCCTGTTTTTATAGACTCTGAACCTACCGAAAGCCTCTTTTAGCCAGTTATCTAATAAAAGAGTTGTAGATGCATACAGAGCCTATATAAACATTGTGTTAAAGCTGGCCTAAAACCGACCTTCTTCCATCCAAAACAGCATTGCTTCAGTTAAATACTAATTAATTAAAACTAGACTTTAGATAGAAATTAACCTTAAATTCCCTCAGTTACCAAACTCCAACTTAAACACTCTCCTGCAGTTAAAAGCGGCCCTCCAGTGTGCCAGTGGGTGTGTGTGTTTGTGTGTCTATGTGTATGTGTGTGTCAGTTTGTGTTAAGTTTGCACATGTTTGCGTTCATGTGTGCGTGCATAAACAAGAGTGAGAGAGTGCTTGAATGTATGTGTATGTCAACATGTGACTGTGTCTATATGTATGCGTGCATGTGGACGTGCACCTGCATGAGTAAAAGTGCATTTGGGTGCATGCGTTTCGCTCTTTGTTGGAGTGGGTGTTTCTGAGTGTGTGTGTGTGTGTTTCTCTGAGTGTGTGTGCTCCTGTCTGTGTGTGTGTGCGTGTGTGTGTGTGTATGTGTCTGCTTGACGGTGCATCTGTGTGTATTTGTGAGTTTGTTTGTCTTAGTGTGATTCTGTATCCGTGTGATCTTCTGTGTTTGTGTCTCTCTATGTTCGTGCATTTGTGTATCCTTGTGTTTTTCTCGGCGGTTGTGTGAGAGTGAGTGTGTGCTCCTTTGTGTGCCTGGGCAAATGGCTTTGTGTGTGTGTGTGTTTCTGTGTGTGTGTGTGCACGTGTGTGTTCCTCTGATATGGATTGAGTGTGTTACTGGCTTTGTGCTTGCATGTGTGTATGTGCAAATGTCTGACTGTAGTGTAGTGTTTGTTTTTGCACGTGCGTGTTTCTACGTATGGGATTCAGCGTTTCAGTTCATGTGTGTGGGGGAATGTGTGTTTGTTTGTGTGTATGTGTGTGAGTGTTTCAAATTAAAATTTGCAGGATGAGGGTTTCGCTGGTTCGGCCAGCAATGATTTGTCATGCCGTACTGCCTTTGAGAAGTGTTTTTAACCTGATGTATTCCTGTTTTTGAGTGTGGGTATGCTTGTTTCTGTATATGTGAATATCTATGCCCACATGTGTGTGCATGTGAGAGCTTGTGGATGCCTGTGTGCATGCATATGTATGCGAGAGTGTGTATGAGAGTGTTTTTTGTGTGCTTCTGCATATGTGAATCAGCGCGTCCATATGTGTGTGCATGTGTGAGTTTGTGTTTGTGTGAATGCGTCTGTTTTTGTGCGTGTGCGGATGCACATGCATATCTGTGTGCGTTGTGTGCATATGTGTGTGTATGTGCGAATGTATGAGTGTGTGGTTTCTAATACGTTTTTTTAAGGAATGTGGGCTTCTCTGTCTATGCCAGCGTTCACATCCCATACTAATTACATTTGACAAGTGCTCGTGTTTTTCTGTTCATGTATGTATATGTGCTTGTGTATGTATGTGGATGTGCTTGTGTGTTTGTGTTCGTGCCTGTTTCTGCTTTCGTGTTTCGGTGCATGCATGTGTGCGTGCATGTGAGCGTGATGCTGCAGTGCATGTCTGTGTGTGTGTGTGTGTGTGTGTATGTGTGTGTGTGTGCGTGCAAGAGAGAGTTTGTGAGTTTGCTTTTATGTGTGTGTGTTTCTCTCTATGTGAATCAGTGTATCCATCTGTGCGCACATGTGAGGTTTTCTGTTTGTGTGTGTATGTGTGTGCAAGTGTGTGTGTGTGTGTGTATGCATGTATGTTTCTTGCATGAGGTTGTTTGTGTGAATGAGTGTGAGTGCATGTGTGTGTGTGTTTGTGCATGAATGCGTCTGTGCGTGTGCTTCTGTGTGCTTGTGTTTGTGTGTATCTGAATATGTGTGTCTGCATGTGTGTCTTCATGAACATTTGCCCGTGTAAGCGATAGAGAGAGAGCGAGAGATGTGTTTGTTTTTTCTGTGAATATCTCTGTATATGTGAGTGCTTGAGTTTGTGTGGAACTTTCTCTCCGAGTGAATATATCTGCATGTGTTTTGTGCTCTTGTTTTTACGTGTTTGTCTTTGTATGCATGCCTGTATTTTTGTTCTGTGCGTTTGTCAGTGGTCGTTTGTGAACGTTTTTCTGTGTGTGCCCCTGACTATGAATATTTCTGTAATTAAGTATGCGAGTATTTGTGCAACTTCATACGCGTGAGTATATGTGCATGCGTATGGTTGTCTGTTGAATGGTGCGTGTGTGTGTGTGTGTGTTTGTGTGCGTGTATGTGTTCTCATGTGCATTTCTGTGAATTGGATTGAATATGTGATTGCCTTTGTGTGTGCATGTCGGTGTGAGTGCTTGCGTGTGCGCACACATTTGTGAGTGTGTGAGTTTGTGTATGAGTTTCTGTGTGCTCATTTGTTTATTTCCGTGAGTTGGATTCAGTGTGTGATTGACTTTGTGTGCGCATGCATGTATTTGTGTTTGCATGTGTTTGAGTGCCTGTGTATTCGCGCGTGCATATTTGTGTCTGAGTGTGTGTGTGTGTGTGTTTTCATGTCTGTTTCATTGTATGTGTGTGTTAGAAATTATTTTTTACGGTGCGTGGGCTTCGCTGGCTTTGCCAGAAATTATTTTCCATGCCATATTGCCCTTGAGATTGGTGTGTGTGTTGATGTGTTTCTGCGCTTGAATGTGTGTGTGCTTGTTTCTGTATATGTGAGTTTGCATTTCCATACGTGTGTGCATGTGAGAGTATGTGTGTGTCTGTGACAGTTTATGTGCCTGTGGCAGTGTGTGTGTGTGTGTGTGTGTGTGTGTGTGTGTGTGTGTGAGACTGTGTATGTGTATTTCTTCGAATTCACTTGTGTTTTTCCGTGCATTGAGTTCAGTGTGTGATTGTCTTTGTGTGCTCATGTGGGCGTTTGTGTGTGCATGTGTTTGCGTGCATGGGTGTGAGCACATGCATATGTGTGACAATGTGCGTGTGTCTGTGTGTGTGTGTGTTCGTTTTTGTGTGTGTTAGTGAATGTGTGTTTTTGTGTGTGTCTTCGTTTGTGTGTATATCAGTGTATGTGTGTGTTTCAAAATTCGTTTTAATGGGCTGTGGGCTTTGTTGGCTAGGCCAGAAATTATATCCCATTACTTATTTCCATTGAGAAGTGTGTTTATTTTAGTGCGTTTTTGTGTTCCTGTGTGTGTGCTTGTTTCAATATATGTGATTATGCATGTCCATATGGGTGTGCATGTGAGAGTATATGGGCGTATGTGACAGTTTGCAAGTATTTGACATTATGTGTGTCTGTGACAGTTTGTAAACCTTTGTGTGGTATGGCAGTGTGTCCACTTGTGTGTGTTTGTGAGTGTTTGTGTGCTTGTGTGTGTATGTGTGCGAATGCGAGGGGGAGAGAGAGTCTGTGAGTTTGTGTTTGTTTGTGTGTGTTTCTCTTCATGTGAATCAATGTGTCCATATGTGTGTGCATGTGAGATTTTGTGCTTGTGTGTGTGTGTGTGTGTGCATGTATATGTGTGCGTTGGAGAGCTTATGTGTTTCTTCGAGTGAGTGTGTGTGTTTGTGTGCGTGCGTTTGTGCAAGTGTGTGAGTGTGAGTTTATTTTAATGCATTTTTAAGGACGGTGTGTTTCACTGTTTATGCCAGCATTTAGATGCCATCCCCAATTTTCCTTGACAAGTGCTTGTGTGTTTCTATGTGTGTGTCAATGTGTGCTTGTTTGTGTGTGCATGTGACTGTGTGTTTGTGCGTGTGCCAGTTTCTCTGTGTGCATGTGTGCGCGCATCTGAGTGTGTTTGCTTGTGATTTACTGCTATTGTGTGTATATGTGTTTGCATGTGTGTGCATAGGTGTACTTCTTGTATATAATTGTTTGTCTCAACAAACGTGAGTTAATATGGGTGTCTGCATGAATGTGAGTGTGCATGTGTGGTTCTGTGTGTGTGTGTGTTTGTGCTTTTCTGTGTATGAATTTCTGCACGTGTGTGGTCATGATAATGTGTTTGTGTAGGATAGAGAATGTGAGAGAGAGAGAAAGCCGTGTGCGCTTTTTTAGTGAATATTACTGAACGCGTGAGTGCATGCATTTGTGTGACAGTTTCTCTATGTTTGAAAGTTTCTGTATGTGTTTGTGTGCTTATTTTAAAATGATTGTCTTTGTGTGCGTGTGATTTTATGTGTGTTTGTGTGTCAGAGAGTGTTTGTGATAGTTTGTCTACGTGTGTATAATATTGTCCCGTTTTCTCTAAATATGAGTGTGATTATATGTTTATGTGTATGCGCGTTAGTATGGGTGTATGTGGAATTGTGTATGTTTGCGTTCGTGTGTGATTCTGTGTGTGTGTGTGTGTGTGTGTGCGTGCTTATGTGTGTGAGAGAGAGATACAGTATCTGTGTGTGCATGCGTGTGTGTGACCATGTGTGTGTTTGTGTGTGTGTGTGTGGACAGGATACAGCACGAGGAGAGCGGAGACACGGGATAAAAGAGCGCGAGGAGAGTTTCAGGGAGCAGAGTTGGAGGGCGAAGTTCCAGAATGTTCATTATAAAAAAAACCTTACCTCAGGGATTCGTGGACCTCGGGTCTTAAAAAAGTAAAAATAAAAGTAGTGTCACGGTAAATCTGTGACCTGATTGGCTGGTAGAGAATCTACACTGAATTTGAAACTAAAACATTGTTACATTAATTAAACCAATTAAATTAATCACTTAATTAATAAGTAGGGGTTATCTAGACCAGTATGAGAGGATTAGTTTCTTACAATATAGCATTTATAGTAGACATCTAGCCCTTGGGAACGTATAGTCAATAAGGAGTCAAAAGGCAGTTATTCAATTTGAATTAATTTCTTAAACAGTTCTAGAAATGGCAGTTGCTGGTTTGAAGTGCTTCACCTGTGGGATGTGGAAAATCTGTGGCGCTTCAAGTGTCCTGGACAACTACATCTGCAGGAAGTGTACCCAATTGTGGCTCCTCACAGACCGCATGGATAGGTTGGAGCAGCATTTGGATGCACTTAGGAGCATTCGGGTGGCGGAAAGCGGCATTGACAGGAGTTTTGGAAACGTGGTCACTCCCACGGTAGTGAAAGATAGATGGGTAACCGCCAGAAGGGGCAGGCATGAGTACAGAAATCCGCTGCGAATGTCCCCCTCTCAAACAGGTATACCATTTTGGATACTGTTGGGAGAGATGGCATTTCAGGGGAAAACAACAGCAGTAGCCAAAGCAGTGGCACCACGGATGACTCTGCTGTTCAGCAGGGGGGGGGGTCAAAGCACAGAAGAACAATTGTCATAGGGGACTGTATACTCAGGGGCTCAGATAGGCGCTGCTGTGGCCGTGAAAGAGACACCTGGATGGTATGTTGCCTCCCTGGTGCCAGGGTCCAGGATGTGTCTGATCGGTTAAGGGACATTCTGAAGGGGGAGGGAGAACAGCCAGAAGTCGTGGTACACATTGGTACTAGCGAGGTAGGCAGGAAGAGTGATCAGGTCCTGTAGCGGAAGTTCAGGGTGTTAGGCAGAATGTTAAAAAACAGGACGTCTACGGTTTTAATCTCAGGATTAATCCCTATGACATGTGCCAGTGGGGCTGGAAGTAGGAAAATAGTGCAGCTGAACACGTGGCTGAACAGATAGTGTTGGAGGGAGGGTTTCCGATATCTGGATCAGTGGGGTCTCTTCCGGGGCAGGTGGGACCTGTACAATAAGGACGGGTTGCATTTAAAATGGAGGGGCACCAATACCCTGGCTTCGAGGTTTGTTAGTGTCACTCGGGAGGGTTTAAGTAGTATGGCAGGGGGATGGGAACCAGAGCAATATGTCAGCAGGTGAAATAGATGACTGGGAACCAGTTGATATGGCCATTATTACTAAGAGGAAGGGCAGGCAAGGAGAAATTAATGAACACAGTGGGACTGGGGGACTGAAATGCATTTATTTCAATGCGAGAACTATAACAGGCAAGGCAGATGAGTTTAGAGCTTGGATTAGTACTTGGGACTATGATGTTATTGCTATTAAAGGGACCTGGTTGAAGGATGGACAGGATTGGCAGATAATCATTCCAGGATTTAGATGTTTCAGGCAGTGGAGAAAGTGATGTAGAAGAGGTGGTGGAGTTGCCCTGCTGGTTAAGGGGAATATCACAGCTGTACAATCCAATAAGTTTCAAGGCACCGGTGGATAAGGATAACTGGAGTCCTCGGGTCAAGGTGCTTAATTGCTAGAACGCTAATTATTACAATATTAGGCAGGAACTGAGGAATCTCGACTGGAGGCAGATGTTTGATGGCAAATCAACAACTGACATGTGGGGGGCTTTCAAACGTCAGTTGAGAAGAATTGAGGACCGGCATGTTCCTGCTAGGATGAACGATAAGCATGGCAAGTTTCAGGAACCTTGGATAACGAAGGATATTGTGAGATTAGTCAAAAAGAAAAGGGAAGCATTCGTAAGGGTTAGAAGGCTGGGAACAGATGAAGCCCGTGGAGAATATAAAGAAATTAGGAAGAATTTTAAGCAAGGAGTTAGGAGGGCTTAAAGCGGTCATGAAAATTCGCTGACAAACAGGATTAAGGAAAATCCCAAGGCCTTTTATACATATGTAAAAAGCAAGAGGGTAGCAGGGAAAGGGTCGGCCCACTCAGGGACAGAGGTGGGAATCTGTGTGTGGAACCAGAAGAAATGGGAGAGATACAAAATGATTTCACCAAAGAGTAGGTCTAAGCGGTCGATTTGTCTTGGGAAGAGTTTGAAGATAGCGTGGATCAAGTTGAGATCGAAAAGGAGGAGGTGTTAGGCGTCTTGAAGAATATTAAGGTGGATAGGTCCCCAGGGCCAGATGGCATCTACCCCGGAGTAGTGAGGGAGGCAGTGGAGGCGAATTGCTGGGCCTTGACAGAAATCGTTGTATCTTCACTGGCAACGGGTGAGCTCCTATAGGACTGAAGAATGAACAATGTTGTTCCATTGTTTAAGAAGGGTAGCAGGGATAATCCAGTAAATTACAGGCCGGTGAGCCTTACATCAGTGGTAGGGAAATTATTTGGAGAAGATTCTTTGTGACAGGATTTACTACCATTTGGAAGCAAATGGGCGTATTAGTGAGAGGCAGCGTGGTTTTGAGAAGGGAAGGTCGTGTCTCACTAACTTGATCCAGTTTTTCGAGTAAGTGACAAAGGTGATCGACGATGGAAGGGCAGTGGATGTTAAATACATGGATTTCAGTAAGGCATTTGGCAAGGTCCATCATGGCAGACTGGTACAGAAGGAAAAGTCGCACGGGATCAGATGTGAACTGGCAAAATGGATACAGAATTGGCTTGGTCATAGAAGACAAAGCATAGCAGTGGCAGGGTACATTTCTGAATGGAAAGCTCTGACTAGTGGAGTTCCGCACAGATCAGTGCAGGAACCTTTGCTCTTTGTAGTATATAATAATGATTAGGAGGAAAATGTAACTGGGCTAATTAGTAAGATTGCAGATGACACTAGGGTGGGAGGAGTTGCAGAAAGTGAAGAGAATTGTCAAGGATACAACGGGATATAGATCTGTTGGAGAATTGGGTGAAGAAATGGGAGATGGAGTTCAATCTAAACAAATACGAGACAATGCATTTTGTAAGTTCTAATAGAGGCAGGGATAATACAGTAAATGCAGCACCATTAAGTGCATTGATGGGTAGAGGGATTTGGATGTACAGGTCCATAGGTCACTGAGAGTGGCAACGCATGTGGATAAGATAGCTAGGAAGGCATATGGCATGCTTGCCTTCATTGGGAGGGTTATTGAGTATAAAAGCTGGGAAGTCATGCTGCATCTCTATAGAACCTTGGTTAGGCCACAATTGGAACATTGTGTGCAATTCTGTTCGCCACATTACCAGAAGGATATGGAGGCGTTGGAGACGGTGCAGAGGAGGATTACCAGGAAACTGCCTTTTCTGGGTGTTATGAGCTATAAGGAGAGGTTGGAGAAACTCGTATTGTTCTCATTAGAGTGATGGAGATTGAGGGGCGACTTGATAGAAGTTTACACGATTATGAGTGGCATGGACAGTGTAGATGTTCAGAAGCTTTTATCCAGGAGAGAAGAGTCAATTACTAGGGGACATAGAAATAAGGCGAGAGGGGGAAACTATAGAGGAGATGTGCGGGTCAAGTTATTTTACGCAGAGGATAGTGATGACTGGAATTCGCTGCCAGAGGAGGTGGTGAAAGCAGGCACGATAGTGGTTTTTAAGAGGCAGCTTGACAAATACATGACTAGGATTGGAATAAAAGGATACGGACGCCGGAATTGCAAACTGTTTTAGTTCCCGGGCAATATGATTGGCGCAGGCTTGGAGGGCCGAAGGGCCTATTCCTGTGCTGCACATCTCTTGTTCTTTGTTTCTTTGTGTTTGCGTGTGAGTGAGAAAGAGAGGAAGGAGTTTCACTTTGTTTGTTTGTGTGTGTATGTTTGTGGGTGCATATGTGGCTGTTTTGTGTATATCTTTGTGTTGTGTATGCATGTGCTAGTGTGTGAATGTGGAAAACTTTGTGAAGTTTTCAGTCAGTGTGCCTATGTGCGTTTCGGCTTGTGTGAGCTTCTGTTTGTATTGTATTCTTGTGTGTTTGTGTGTGTTTGATTGTGTGTATGTCTGTGTGTACATGTGCGTTTGTGAGCGTGAGTCTGAATGCTTGTGCGTGTGTGTGTGTGAGTGTGCGTACCAGTGACTGTGTGCAGGTGTGTGCACTTGTTTTGTTTCAGTGCGTCTGTTCATTCATGCCCATGTGCATATGCGTGACTATTTGCATGTGTGTCTGTGTGCGAGTCCACCTATGTGTCTGTTAGGACTCCATTTGTGTGTGTATGTATCTGTGTGCTTGTGTGAGTGCTGGTGTCTGTGTTTGTATGTGTGTGTGTGTGAGCGATTCTCTTTTTGCACGAGCGTGTTTTAACTTGTGCAAGTATGTGCACGTCCGTGTCCATGCGTCTTTGCATGCATGTCCATGTGCCTGCGCGTGCATGTGTGTGTCCGAGTCTGTGCGTGCGTGTGCATGTATGTGTGCGTCTGTGCGCACGTGTGCGTGCGTGCGTGAATGTCTGTGTGCGTGTGTTTGTGTGAGTGTGTGTGTGTGTGTGTGTGTCTGTGGTATTTGAGTGTGTGTGTTAGTGTGAGTGAGTGAGAGAGAGAGAGGGAGGGAGAGAGAAAGAGCCGTTGGTGTTTTTCTGTGAATATTACTGTATTGTTTCTCTGCAGGTGTTTTGGTCAGTGTCTTAATCTGTTTGATTCTGTAAGTCTGGCGGTTATTTTTTTTTGTATCTGTGCGTAGCGATCAGTGCATAACTGCATGTGCAGGATTGCGTGTGTGCATGCGTGTGTGTGGGTGAGAGAGAGAGCCTATGACTTTGTACGAGTATGTGAGTGTGTTTATCTGAGTGTGCATGTGTGCATGTGTGTTTGTGTGCATGCGCGTCTGTGTATGTGTGTGTGACTGTCTGCAGACATGGGCACTTCGTTTGTGTCAGTAGATCTGTGCATGCATGTCTGTGTGTTTATGTGTGCGTGTGTGTGTGAGTATAGTTGCATGTTTCAGTTTGTGTACGTGTGCGTTCATGCGAGTGTATGTAAAACAGGATACAACAGTGTTTGAGCCTGTCCGTCAGCCGGCATGTGAGCGCCTGTTTATGTTATTGTGCATTAGAGTGTGTTCCGGCATGTGTGGAACTGCGTGTGGCTGCATGTGTTGCAATTTTTGTGTCATTATTTTGTGCACCTGTGTGTGTTTTTGTGTATGTGTGTTCACACGTGTGTGTTCGTGTGTTATTCTGTTTGTATGTGTGGGGGTGAGAGTGCGCAAATGTGACTTCTTGTGTGAATGACTGTGTGTGTTTGTGTATGTGTGGATGCTGGCTTCTCTGGCTCGGCCAGCCTTTATTTCGCATCTCCATTTGCACTTGAAAAGTTTATGTCTGTGCTTGTGTGAGACTGTGTATGTGCGTGTGGGAGTGTCTGCTTGTGTGTCTGTGTATTTGCCTGTGTGTGTGTTTGTGTGTGTGTGAGGTGCATTTGAGGGATAGGTAGCACGAGTGTCTGTGTGCATGTGTGTGAATTTATGTGTGCTAGTTTGTGTGTGTGTGCGTGCGTGTGTGTGTTTGTGTGTATCTGTGTGCGGGTTATGTGTGTGCATACGAGTGTGTGTGTGTGTGAGCGAGGGAGCAAGAGAGAGGCAGGGACAGAGATGGAGAAAGAGAGAGAGCGGGGGAGAGAATGATGTTTCTATTTGAGTGTATCAGTCAGTGTGTCTGTCTCTCCTCTTGGCTGCGAGTCAACTTTTCTATCGCTGGCATTATGACGTGGAGAACTTTGAATCTGGCTTTCTCCTGTCACTCCTGGCCCTCCTCATCACTCCCAACTGCGTCTCCAGTTCTTCCAGTTATAAACACGTCACACTGCCGTGAAATTGTTGTGAGGATGGAGTAGAGATTCTGGGATTGTTTGTAACTGGAATGTTAACGTGTGGACAATGGAAATCCGATCATAGGACAGGAAGGCAGGCTGTTAATAAAATAAATAATTGGCGTTTCATTACAGACATTATTAAAGCATTATGTAATAGACATTATTTATCTTCAATAGTCAGGAGACAATCCTTCAGGCCTCTAAATGTTTTCAACCACCACCTAAAGGACTGTAGGGAAATGACTACTTTCTGTTCCAAACTTCTTATAATATCAGTGCGTATTATATTTCTAGAAAATACTTTCATTTTTATTTGTCTGTGTGTTTATGGAATCAGTATTTGTTCTGAATTGCCTCTCTGATTTGGTATTAAATACATTTTTATCCTTTCATTTGATTTTTAAAATTACAAGAAAGTCTGCTTTTTGACAGTTTTAAAAAGCTACATCATTGCAGGGATTAAACAAACATTTGCGCAAATGCTTCTTTTTGGAGTCTGCAGAGAAGAGGAAATAATGATAAATAATTCCAAATATCTACCCAGCCTGTAACACACGTATCACCTCTTGTTTCACACAGTCACACTGGGCTTCCCGTCACTCACGACTTCTACCCATTGCCACTGAGTACGCTCGTTAGCCCTTCGTTCCGAAATCACCGTTGGGTGAAGTTATTATTTCTGACTTCCCCGTCATTCTTCCCAACCCTCCTCCCTCACAGCCAATGTTTCTTATTACGTCTATCTTCCCTTCCATTACACCAAGAACCTCATCTTAAGCCCCTTCATTTCCATTTATTTCAATTCGTCACTGGATGCAGTAACTCAGTGGAAAATATCAACAAATCATCACGCAAACTGGTGAAAATCCCTCCGCATGATGAATAATTTCATTGCTTATTTCCCTTCCTTACAGTGAACTTAATCACAATTGTGATCCTGAATTACAAAAACTGTGGTCTGACCAAATGTGTCACTTGTTACCTGGTGGCCATGGCAGTGGCGGATCTACTGGTCGTTAACCTGGACCTGATATTGAGACACATTCCTATTGTTTTTTATGAACATTTTATTTTCCTGAAGTCCATCCCCGTGTGTAATATCCACGCTGTCCTGCTTTATGCAGCTACTGACTGTTCTGTCTGGTTCACCGTCACTTTCACCTTTGATCGATTTGTGGCCATTTTTTACTCAAAGCTGAGAAGTAAATATTGCAGCGAGAAAACTACGGCGGTGGTTCTGTGAACAGTGACTGTGCTCAGCTGTTTAAAGAACATTTTCTGGTACTTTATGCTCACAGGTCAGTATTGGCTGGGTAACGCCCCCTGGTTTTGTGAGATCACAATCGCTGTTCTGCTCTCTCGGTTCTGGATAACGATTGAGTTCCTCCACCATATTCTAAACCCATGTGTCCCATTTGTCCTGATTCTGTTGCTCAATATTCTCACCATCAGACACATTTTAGTGAGCAGCAGAGCCCGCAGGAGACTCCGGGCTCAAAGCAGTGGGGAGACTCCCAGAGACCCAGAGATGGAGAGTCGAAGGAAATCCATCATTTTACTGTTTGTGATCTCGGCCAATTTCATACTGTTATGGTCAATGATAATGGTATTTTCTTTATGGTGGCGGATGCGGAATTTGGGGTTTTGGTCTGTATGGTTACATGAGTTTGTTCAGGAATTGGGATTCATGCTGCAGCTCCTGAGCTGCTGCAGTAACACTGCGATTTACGCAGTGACACAGACTCTGTTCAGGCAGCAGCTGAAGAATGTGCTGAAATATCCCTTTACTACAATTCTTCACTTCATTCAATGATGAGAAGAACTCAATCACTGAGAGTTCCAATTGGCCAGGCTGCCTGTCCATCATGAATACTCCTCAATTATTGGGCAGAAATAAAACACTTCGTTACATAATTCTCCTCCCATTGGCCGGGCTAACTCTGCATCATGTATACTCCTCACTGATTGGGCAGAAAAACTCACTTGATTAAATCACTCTCCTCCCATTGGCCAGGCAGCTCGTCCATCATCAGTATAGTTCAGTGATTGGACTATAATTCCTCGGAATGCATCCTTATTACCATTGGCCGAGGTGCCTGTCTGTCATCGCGATCCCTCGGACTGATTGGAGCGAGAAACTCACCTCCAAACAGTTCTCAGCACCCATTCGCCGGGCTGCCTGTCCGTCACCGCGATCACTCACACTAATTGGACTGGAATCCATCAGTCAGAAAACGGGAGGAAAACTCGCTGAGACAACCAAGTCAGAGGTAGTGATGTCATGAACAGGAAGTGAGGTTGGGGTAAAAATGTAACGTTTAGGGGGTCAATTCAGGGTCATCATTGTGGTAAAAGGGGAATTGGATAGACAGATAGACAATGAGAGAAAGAGTTGGAGACAGTGATATAAGACAGAGTGAGACACAAAGAGAGAGAGGGAGATACAGAGAGGGAGAGAGAGAGAAAGAGAGATGGACCGAGAGATGGGGAGAGAGACAGAGAAAGAGACACAGAGAGAGAGCGAGAGAGGGATAGACAGGGAGGAAGAGAGAGAGAAGGAAATAGGCAGAGAGGCATAGAAAGACAGAGGGTTAGACAGAGAGAGAGAGAGGCAGAGAGACACACAGAGAGAGAGAGAGAGGGAGAGAGAAGGATAGGGATATACAGGTAGGGAAGGAGAGAGAAAGAAAGACAGAAACAGAGAGAGCGTGACAGAGAGAGAAACAGAGAGATTGACAGACCGAGAGAGAGAGGAAAAGACAGAGTGACAGTGAGAGAGAGAGAGAGAGAGAGAGGACGTGTTAATTTTCAAATTAATTTGTCAGATTTTAATTGAAGGCCACAGAATATATTTAAATTAATTCACCAAAACGTCTCTCAGCTAATTTAAACAATTCAATTTCTAAATCTGACGTCATAATTATATTTATATTTGTTATTTTTATTCCATACTTGCGCAAAATTTAACTTCACGCAGCGGGATGGTTATCTCTTACCTTTGCTCAGAGAGTAAGATCATCAAAGTAAAGAAATAGCAATATAAATGTTAATAGATCCAAACCTGTAAAATATTAAAAACCTAATCCCACAACCCTTTCGGCTGCTTAGAACTTCCTCTGTGAGGTTTCCACATCTTTTCCTCACTGTGTTAGAACTTCTAGCTGATTCACGTAGACTAGGGACATTTGGAGCTGGTGGTGCTGCTACGTGTTTCCCTCCCACTTTGAAGCTTTCTAAAGGGCCCCTTTCCTCCACAATTATAACTCCCCACAGCTCTTTGTTTTTTTGGAAAATCCTTCACTTTGCCGTTTCTTCGGGGCTGTTTCATGACCAATGTGCTTCTGCTTTGCTTCTGCTCTTTTCTCAAAGAGAGCTGTTACCTTTCTCAAGACTTCTCCGCCTGTATTTCTGTAGCCGACTGGTGAAGCTCCTCCGAGCTTGATTGTAAATGCGGTAATCAGTGGGCTTTGCGTTTCTGCAGCCATTGTTTTAAGACTGCCACTTAGAGTACAGCTGGGTCTCGGTCCGTAACCGCATGATATCTGCTACATGCTGAAAACAGTCTCTCCAGGTCAAAGTAGGAGGATTTTCATCAGTCCCAGCAATTTAGAAGAATAATATCTTATTAACTTATCTTTATTCCGAAATAGGATGTGGACGTCAATGACAATGCCATCATGTGTTGCCCGTATCCTATTTGTCCTTTAACTAACTTGTTGCCACACCATTTCTAAAGGGCACTGAAGAGTCAACCTATTTCATTGGATCTGGAGTGACATGTTTGCCAGACCAGGTAAAGACAGCAGCTTTCCTTCCCGAAAGGAAGTTATTGAACCAGATGGTTTTTTGTGACAATTGCAATGCTTTCATAGTCACCATTACTGAGGCTAGCTTTTTCGTTCTAAATTAATAATTGAAGTCAAAATCCACTAGCTGACCTGATGGGATGTGAACCCTTGTTCCCAGAAGTTTAGCCAGAGTTTTTGGATTACTATTCCAGAAACATTATATTACTAAACCCATCACCATTAATCCATTCTCATTCTTTGTGTCCCAGGCAACCTCTCCCATCTTTCCTTCACTTGGGAATGCTGCATAAATGTCAATTCCCAAGAAATAAAGCTGCAGTTTTTTTTTCTCTCCCTGGCCTAAGCCATGCTGCCCCGCCTGCCCCGATCTAGCACTCGCAAGTGTCCGTAAAGGTATTGAGATGGCTTTAAGTTCGCCACGTCCCCTGCCATTTTCCACAGTGCACTAACTGTATACGGGTATACAAACCTACGGTCCAGCAGCGAGAGGCCCGGCTGACTATCTGGTGAAGAATGGAACCTCTTTGTCTCAGAGGGACACGAGTACCAGCTCCCTTTCTGCTCACTTGATTACCGGTGAGTGATCCTCTTCGGTACCAGAACCCCCCTGCTCCTTTAATGATGTAATTGTTACAGAATTGTAATTGTAATTCGCATTGGAATTACCTCTCCAACACCCATTTAAAATGAAACTCCCGTTTGCATCTGCAACTACTGTCTGAAACTCTGAATCAAATGCAGGCACTCAGTCCTCTCTATTTTCACACTTCTCTCTTTTTAAAGTTGTATGGTACCAAACTCCGTAGACAATGCTCACATCATCAGCATGCCACTCTGCTCTATCTTCCCCTTCACTCTGCTCTGCAGCTCCTACAGTCCAATCGCCAGACTGATGCTGATTGCTGACGCACTGACTTTACGGATACTGAATCATCCTTAACGACCGTTTCTTTTCTAGTCTAATCATTTATTCTTACTTTGCCTCATTTTCCTCTTTTCTTCTAGCTGGTTTTATTAATCCATTAATAACCTCATCCTGCTCACTGACATTCTTACGTCTGCTCCCCAACTCCTGATTACATTGCACGTTCTCAGCTTTCACATTTCCCATGCTGTTGCCAAGCTGCTGTCATTAACGCCTCTTTACAAGTGGCCCCCTGTGTTCACATTTCTGCCTCACCAATTGAATCAAATCCCTGCAGGATAATCCGAAAACCCCCCTGTTTAGGAGGTATTTTTACTGGCACGTATTTCGTGATGAACCCATCCAGAGCACATTCTGCTTTTTATTTATCTTCAATACTCCTGAATGGCTTGTTAAATACTCTAAAATCCTATACCAGGTTAGCAGTTCTTGTCTTTACACTGGATGTCAAAAACACATAACAATGTGTATGAGGTTCCACCTATTGTGACTGATCTTTATTAAACCCTCAACAATAGTAGATGATCTCAATAGCACCGGTCGCTTTGCTTCCATGTTACCGGGAGTTTGCTGATGGGATTTCCGTGTATGACTTCTGACTGACTGATGAAATCTCCCTTACAGTTTTCAGCAAATATTTTGCTGTGGACTCTGTTGTTAAATATTTCCTGCTTAAAGTTCTGTGCTATATAAAGTAAAGGCTGAGTTTTATGCCTCCAAGCTTTCTGCAGATGTCTCCTGTTTCGGCCTGTTTTCAATGTCACACTTGAACTGCCATAATACATCTTTATCAAGCACCAACACTGCTAAATGGATGTACATTTATTTCCTCTGAATGATTCTCGGTTTGTTTACCGTCCCTGGAATGAAGACTCCTATAAGTTAAATCATTTTGTGGAACTTGGTAATTCTAGCGAGGCTTAACCTTTGTTAAATTAGCAACCTTGCTTTGCTTCTTCTAGCCCATAGTGCAGTTCAGCACATTTATTCAGATATCTTTGGTCTGGGTTCCTCTTTCACCTCAGTGATTTCTTGTACCTAAATGAGACTGTCTCCACATACAGGCGGTCATCACAACTGGCCCAATGCTATTAAGGGCGTAAAGACAATTTTACATAGATAACAATAGAATGTAAATATAAAATGGTAAGCAATGGTGCCTTGGATTGCATTAGTTTGCATCGGCCTACTCTCCGAGCACCACCCCATTTTGTGAACATATTCTGTATTGATGTTAAACCAGATACCTCACACTGTCACTCAGTAACACCTCTACCTGCAGCGCCATGTGCTACTGAATGCATCGCAACTGATGTGACTCCAGCTCTGTCACACGTTCACTCAATAACCCCTCTCCCCCAGAACCCTAAATTACGGATTGTCTATTTACTGATGTTAATGCAGCTCCTTCACACTATCTCTAATTAACCCCTCTCATACCCAGCTCCCTGTGTTACTGACTGCATATCCATTGATGTGAGCCCAATCCCTCACCCGGTCACTCATTAACTAATTTCCCCCAGTACCCTCTGTTACTGGTTGTATCTCTATTCATGTTATCCAGCCTCTTTTCCTGTCACTAAGTGAACTCTGACCCAGCACCCGGTCACCAGAAGCCATCGGTTTTGGGGTCAAATCTTGAAAGTAAATTAAAAAAAAACTCTCTTTATGATTAACGCAGAATGTTAATTTATTAAAGCATTCACAGCTGCTAAGAGATGTTTGCATCCGAACACACACACACACTCACATGCACACACACACATAAACCCATTCATACAAATATAAGTGTTGAGGATTGAAAAGAGCGAGTTTTACATTATTAATAACAATAGTTAAAGGACCACAGTAATGAATATTGGTTGTCGTAATAGGAGAACCCAAACAGTGAACATCCATTGGATGCTCCCTTCTGCGAGAAGTTACAGTTCGAATGGTTTTCAAGCAGAAGGCAGCAGCACAACATTCCTATTGACACCATGATGTGATTGTTGAACGCAGACTTGATTTTGTGGCATGTGCTGGCCAGAGACATTTAGAAAAAAAAACGTAATTCAATGAGGTTAAATTTGTCGCTAGCTGCTTGCTCAGCTGCGGCCCATAATGTTGCTCATTTCAGGTTGAATGTGAAATTGCACCCTGACTCTTACTCAACTGCAAATAGATATTTTAAAATAGTAATTCGAATTGACTGACCAGAATGCCATAGGGCCATTAGAGCATAAGATGTCATTACAGAAGTAGTCATTTGGCCTATCGGGTCTGCCCCACCATTAAACAAGTTCATGGATGACCTGAGAATCCTCAACTCCTCTTTCCCGCCTTCCACACAAACTTTGATTCCATTAAAGATGAAATATTTGTCTATCTCATCTTTGAAATCACTTAACGGACAAAGTTCCTCAGTGCTGTGCATTAACGAATCCCACAGATTACCTACCCCCGGGAGAAAAAAACAAATCCTCCTCATCATTGTCTCAAATGGGCGCCCCTTACTCTGAAATCATGCCCTCCGCTCCTTAGCTTTCACCCAAGGGAGGACAATCTGCCAGAATCTAACATGTCAAGCACCATAAGAACATTAAATGTTTCAATTATGTCGCATCTCGATCATCTAAAGTCCAAAGAGACATGAACAAGCTTAAATGGAACGGATTTTTTTTTCCATACCCTTAGTGAACGTTCTCCACGTTCATGCACAAGGCTCCCAAATCCCTCTGTGCTGCAGCGTGCTGCATTCGTTCTCCATTTTAAAAATATTCAGCACGCCTATTCTTCTTACCAAAGTGCATAACATCAAATTTCCCCACATTAACAACCTTCCTCCACAACGAATCCGAACGATATGTATTTTTTTTCCTGGTGCCTGCACCTGGCTGTTGTTCTGTGGCATAAAATATCACAGTTGTTTATCTCTGAAAGAGTCCCAACCATTTTCTGTAGCCTGTTTAATGGGCCATTGTCTCAATAGATTCAATTAATCTGCTGGAGGGATAAGCTTGTAAAGATGCAAAAAACGTTCATTTCCACTGACAGTCTCTATATTTGAGATGGGGTTGTTAGCACATCTGCAGGAATAATGTGTGTGGCGAATCGTGAGTCCCTTAGTTTTGTGATCAAACATGGCCTGAACTTCGGATGTTGTGGCAATTGACTCAGGTTACCAGTTCACACAAAATTACTTACTTGGAAATCCAGGCTGTCTCATCTCACCAAAACTTTCGACACAGGTCATGCAAGGTCCCTATAGTGCAAAACGCTGACATGGCCTAACGTTGGTGCAGCTCAGTTACTTGTAGCTCTGTCATGTATACCGTTGTCCATGACTAGCTGGCTTGAATCAGGTAAGTGTCAATGGCCGGTCAAGGTTGTAGGTCTTTGGCAAGCCACGGAGACCATAAATGTACCCTATAAGTGAGTGCGATTTGGGGCCAAGTCAGGTTCTATCGTGCCAGTAGAGCGTGGTGGAGGTGATCAAGCTTTGGTGGAACGTAATAGGGGTGGTATTGAGGGGTGGGTGAGAACAATGCGGCGTCACAGAATTCCTGGGCAACCTTTACCCGGAAGCTGGAAGTGGTTTTAAATGTTCCGAACAATTGCTGGGTAACTATTGTTCTACCATAACCGGACACATCCAAAGTTCGAAATTGAAATTGCATTTTCAGCTTAAATCCATCGAACCTTTTACATTCCCTGGCAATTTCAGTCCAATCCTTAAATGGGAGTCTCCGGGTGGTGGCGTGGGTGCGGGGGCTTCCCCATTATATAATTGTTATACCCACTGCCAAGGTACAGTACCATGGAGGTCATAAGTAACGTCAAAAAGCGTCCTAAAATGGGGGGTGAGGTTCCACAAGTGTGACAGTGGATAATTTTTGTTTTCGAATCTGCTGCTGGAGACTTCCAGAAGAGATGGCTACCCTTGAGTGTCATGTTGCTTCTGGCAGCCATATTGTGGTTCAGCAGAATCCTATTTGAAAATACCAAAAAGTAATAAATTTTAACGGCCACGGTGTTGGTTTTTCTTTCATGTCTTATTGACAAGTCAATTATTTTCCCCTCTGATGATTAAATGAATTAAATTTTAATATTTTATTATCTTTAACTGTTTCCTTTCGTCCTGCAGAAAAATGCAAAACGTTGTTACAGACTGGAGAAGGACAGTTCCAACTGCACTAATCCACCCTTACCACCTGTTCATAAGCAGAATTCTTTTGGAATGCTTTTAAAACAATATGTGGTGTCATGATTTTTTTTTCACAAGCCCTGAATTTTTGAGATCTTATGTTACCAATAACACACAACAAACACGAGTTAGGATTAACTCAGATTGTTACCTTATTTTACACATTCAAAGCAGGATGGAGCGGGGGAGGGTTGTGAGGATAGAGCTCCCCAGCCCACTCACACACAAAGCCAATTATGTGGGGAGCAGTGGAATGGGGCATATGGGGTAGAGGTAAGGAGCTTTACAATATAAGTACCAAAATAAATGGATACTAGTTTATATCTGTTCCAGAGTCCAAAGTCAGAGTCAAAAGGCTTTTCTTCTTGATAGGGTTCATTTCCAGTGAATTCCTGGATGGCTAAATGATACGAACATGCTTGAAACCAATGATGATGCTGCACGAAGAAATTTATGCTTTAGTACGGTTGGCAAGCAATTATCAGAGGCTTTTAATATTAAAGAGGCTTCCTTGAGTTAACATCTGATAGCGGGTTGCTGGAGTCCTGTACATTTGGTAACAGTTTAAGCAGCAGAAAGACTGTGCAGCCTAAAGATAAAGTATTAAAACTGTCCAAAATGCCAGAGGCTTGCGTGATGTGACCTGACCTATCGATGGTAAGTGGCAGCTAAGCAATCGTTTTCTGTGTTCCGTGCCAGAACTACATTGCCCTTCTTTGGAGATAGACAAGGTTGTTAAAAACAGCTTTTCCAGTGCAATGGGTTTAGCTCTTCAATTTTGTTTTGATATTTCTGAACGGGGAAGCCAGTTTTTTTGCACTTCCTCTGCATTCGTTGTTTCCAAGGGAAATTTGCATTGGCATTTGAAATTGCAGGAGATAAAGGAATAATATTTTTGTTATTAAAACTGCTGGGTATAGGTCCCGGAAAAAGAACCAACACTGTGATCAGGTGACTTGTAGCATCCATCCTAATTTTCTTTTGTGCGGAATTAGAGACAACTTAATTAATTATATTTGCATTTGAGGCCGCTGGGTACGAGTTTTCGCTTGAAAATTGAAGTTTGCTATGGATTGCTGTATTTGTGTGTTATGAAAAGAACAAGCAGAGTTCTAATTTACATTTAAAAGGTACCGGCACTTTTATGAGTTTTATCACTTCTAAGCAGAAATTAAATAAACAAAAGAGTAAATGAATTGGGATGGAGGGCAGGGGGTTGTAAAGCGACAGAAGTGAGGATAATGAGAATACTGCAGTTTGCAGTACTACATCCAAGATGGAAAGGTAATATGGAAGTTAAATAAATAAATTATGAGGGGGTGGAGTGGAGTGAATGGCAGGGTCCTCAATCGCTGTCGTCGGACAGCGATGAACAGGAATTATGAAAATTAGAAATAGGAAAAATAATATGGTGGCAGAAGTTGAAATACAATTTGCTCTCTCATGTTAGCGTCACTGTTCACATGATGCACGCTTGCTGTCAGATTATTAATGAATTCTGTCTCGTTATTCATTATCAAAACGAATGTAACCAGATCCACTCTGCTTCAAAATATATTGTTTCAGGAAAACGGTCTGGATTCAAGCTTTTATTTCACTATTTTAACAGAAATTCCCATTCAGCCCAGCTTAGGTGAAAGTTCCAGCACATTAAGGTACACATGGAAATGTAGCCTGGCTGTTGGTGCGAACGGCCTTTCCTCTCAGGGGTTCTCAATTTCTGTGCAAGAAAGATCCTGTTCATGCTTCTGCCTGCCGCAGATATGCAGCTTTAAAAAAATGGAACTCACTGCCTCCTGCATTTCAATTCATTTCCAATTCTAATGTCTGTTACTAATCTCCTGTGCTCTTTCCAAATGGAGAGAAACTTTTCTTCATCGGGGAATCGAATCACGTCTCCTGCATGATGGGCAGGATTATTAACCACAATATTAACGAGGGATATCTCAGTTGATGAAAAAGAATAGCGAAATCCTTGGATTACTTCAGACATGAAGAAATTCTTTTGAAAGAATAAGCTTGGTTCCATCCTTTCAGGACTTAAAAACTAATTGCGGGACCAGAAGTGCGACGGACTTCCTTATTGAATTTAATTCTTCATTCATAGATTGTGGGCTGCGCTGACTTAGCCAGCTTTCATTGCCCTTCCATAATTGCCCTTGAGATGGTGTTAGTGAGGTGCATCCTTGGACCCCTCCCATATATGTGGTGTGGCTCCACACAGGGTGCTGTTAGGGAGGGAGTTGAAGGATGGTGAACCAACGACATGAAGGAACGGCGATGCATTTCCAAGTCAAAATGGTGAGGGGAAATTCGAGATGGAGTTGTTCACATCTATCTGCTGCCCGTGTCCTTTATTGATGGTAATGGTTGTGGGGTTGGAAGGTTCTGTCTATGGAGACTTGGTGCATTTATGCAGAGCACCTTGTGCGTGGTACACACAACTGCTTCAGTGCATCGTTTGGGCGTGAGGGGAGATTGAATGTTTGTAGATGGTGCGCCAATCAGGGGAGCTGCTTTGTCCTGGTCTTTGTCAAGCATCTTGAGTGCTGTTGGAGCTGCACTCATCCAGAGAAGCGGGGATTATTCCATCACACTCTTGATAGTTCCCTGTAGATGCTGGGCAGGATCTGTAGAATAAGGGGGCGAGTTACTCGTCGCAGGATTCCATTCCCCTGACCTGCTCTTGTAGCCACAGTATTGCAATGGCCAGTCCTGTTCAGTTTCTGGCCAATGGTAAGCCCCAGGCTGTTGATAATGGGGGTACAGCGATGCAAATGTCATTGAACGGCAATGGGCGATGGTCAGGTTCTTGATGGATGAAGTTTCTCGCGGCCTGACACTTGTGAGGCGCGTTTTTTACTTGACACTTGTCAACTGAAGACTGGAAATTGTCAAATCGTAGTGCGACTAGAATGATGGCAGAACAACGTCTGGAAGTGAACTCTCTGTGCTTCAATTAAAATCCGACAGCCAAGATGCTTATCATCCAAAAGAACTGATTAAATTTGGTCAATTTCAGTAATTGAATTGTCCCATGTTTATGTTAGCTGCGTTCCCAAGCATTCCTGGTTATTGTAGTGGTTGGTATCCCACCCCCGCTACGCGGGAGGCCGCGGATCGGTTTATTACAAATAACATAGGAATTGGAAGCACCGTTTCCAGAGGGAAATGCATTTAAATACAGGAGACAGTAATTGTAGAGGAGGGTTTGTGTATGGGTGACAGACAGAGGCAGGGACAGTCGCTTGGACTGCAACAATCAGTCCGCTGAATTGAAAGCTCTAATGCCACGCTGAATAAGAAAGCAGAGACGGGAGTACAATCCAAAAACAGAAAGATATGGTGAACCTTTCTGAATAACTGATCCCAGAGCCCAGCTCGAGTATTCTCACACACTCCGGCACAACACTTTAGAAAAGGTGACAAGGTGCTGGAGAAAGTGCAGAGGGGATTTACGAGAATAGAACCAGAGATGTGGGGCGGCAGTTATCTGGAAAGTGTAGGAAGCGGGAGCGATCTCCATCCAGCAGTGGAAGGAAGGAGGTTTAATGAAGCTGTCAAAATGCGAAAGGCTTTCTGAAGTTAATGAAAATAAAGTGATCCCATTGAGAGTAGAGGCCGTTACCAGAGGGTAGATAATTGATGGAATAATCAGAGAGGGAGAATGAGAAGAGTGCTTTTGATGCAGAGGACTGTTTTGATCTGGAATTCAAAGACTGAGAGGGTGGTGAAAACAGATTCCATAATAACCGTCAGAATGTGGTTCAATAAAATGTTGGGAGGTTGCATGGTTATGGAGAGATGAGTAGAACTAAGGCCAGAACTCATTCCAAGAGCCTTTATAGGAAAGATGGGCCGAATGGGTTCTTTCTCTGCAGCATCATCATATCATTGTATGAATCATTGAGTGACAGAAGCTTCTTGGTAACCACACAGGGCCACATGTTACTGTACTGAACATAATGAATAATCGGGACAGAAACCATGTAACGGGGAGCACGGCCCAGCTGTGATGTCAACAGGAATGCCACCATCAACTGGCCGTTCACCCAGACCTCAAAGCTGGGAATGCAGTGGGATTGGGAAAGCACATTTTCTGGAAGGCCTGAGTTCTCAGTAAAAGGCCAAGAGCTGAAGAGTCAGAGACAGAATAAAAGTGACGCTCATTGCGCTCTGACCAAATACGTTTGCAGGAATCCCACCAGCTGCAGCTACTTGAAGTCTGCGTTTTGGAGCTGAGGGGCAGCTGGAGGCTGATAGTTTTGTGCATAACACGTTCTTAGGAGTGTTCACTCCACAGCCTACAGAACAGCAGACATAGAGGGAATGAGTAACTATCATTAAGAAGGAAGGTGTCAGGCAGCTTGTCTGGAAATCCCCAGGTTTCATCTCACTCGAAAACCGTTCTTATGTGTTGTATAACGGTGAATGTGGCGATTTCCGGGTAACACAGCTGCGCTTACGGCACTGTGAGTGGCTCAGCTGCAGGGGTGGGCAGGAAAAAGAGGGGAAGAGCAATAGTGGGAGGATGCTAGTTAGTAAGGGGAACAAACAGGTGCTTCTGCGGCCATAACTGTCACTCCACAATGGTATGCCGCCTCCCTTGTGCCAGGGTCAAGGTCGTCACAGAACAGCTGCATGGCATTCCCTCCACCTGCACACCCTCCAGTGCAATCGTCACATTATAGGAAGGGTGTGATTGCACTGGACGGTGTGCAGAGGAGTTTCACCAGGATGTTTCCTGGGATGAAAGACTTAAGTAATGAGGAGAGTTTGAATAAACTTGGGTTGTTTTAATTCGAGCAGAGTAGAATGAGACACGACCTGATCGTGGTGTGCAAGATTATGAAGGGCATGGAAAGGTTTGATGGAGACCAGCTGTTCCCCTTAGTTGAAGGGCCAGTCGTAAGGGGAAATATGTTCAAGGTGAGGGGCAGGAATTTTAGGGGGGATGTGAGGAAGAACCTCTATACCCAGAGGATGTTGACGGTCTGGAATGCATTGCCTGGGAGGGTGGTGGACGCGGGTAGCCTCACATCCTTTACAAAGTACCTGAATGAGCACTTGGCACGTCATAACGTTATAGCCTATGGGCCAAATGCTGATAAATTGAATTAGGTAGGTAGGGCACGTGTTTCTCACGTGTCAGTGAAGACTTGATGGGCCAAAAGGCCTCTTCTGCACTGTGGGATTCTAATAGACCACGTCAATCAGACAGAGATGGTGGTGCATATTGGTACCTAAGACATAAGTAAAAATAGGGACGAGGCCCTGGAGGCAGAATTTAGGGAGATTGGAAGCAGGTTAAAAAAGAACAGCTCAAATGTAAAAATTCTCTGAATTACTTACGATGCAACGCTCTCGTGTTTATAGAACAATTATGTTGGACAATTTCAGATTAATGTCAAAATAAAAATGTATTATTGGCCTGGAATTTCACCTTCCCCAACATTAAATGGGTTGGGCATAGTATTATATATTCATAAGGACTGGAATTTTTAATATGCATCCAGGAGAGCTATTCAAGACAGTAGGTAGAAGTTTTTAGAGGACAGGGGATAACCCTGGACTTCATTTTAGGAAATGCAGGAGGGAAAGTGGTATAGGAATCAGTGGAGGAATGCTTTGTAGATATTGATCATCATTAAATTAGATTTAATGTTTTTATAGAATTGGATAAGTATCGGCAAGAAATCAATGTTCCTAAATGTTGGAAGGCCGATTTTTATTGGATCAGATATGATTTTGCCAGAGTGGACTAGGAGAAGCAACTTTTAGGTAAATCTGTGTCAGAGCACTGACTTTATTCAAGAAGGGAGTGGGGGAATACAGGATCAACATATTCCAGTAAAGATAAGCGCTGCGACCAACAAATCCAGGGAACTCTGGATGTCGAGGGAAATACAGTGTTAGATAAAGAGAAAAATGGGGAATTATGGCAGATGCGGAGGGCTCAAAACTGTGGAAGCCCTAGATCAGGATAGAATGTAAAGGGGGAGGGGAAACTAAAATGGAAATTAGGAGTGCAAAAATGGGCATGAATAAACAATGGCAGATAAACGAAAGGACAATTCAATGACACTTTACAAGTACATTAAGAGTAACTGGATAAATTGGGAAATAATGGGGCCAATTAGGTGCATAGTGGTAATTTGTGTGAGTAGCCGGAAGGCGTAGCTAGAGCTCTACATGTATAATTTGCCGATGTTCACGAGTGAGTTGGGCGACGTGGGCATGGAAATCAGATAGAAGAACTCTGTCATAATTTAATAAATTAACATAGAAAGCGAGGAGATTCTATGTGGTCATGCAGACTTCAAAGTAGTTAAATCTCTAAGCCCGGGAGAAATGTATCCCATGCTGTTGAGTACTGCAGGGGAGAGATAGCAGGGGAGCTGGCCATAATTTTCAAAACTTCCTTGGCGACAGGACAGGTGCTGTGGGACTGAAGGTCAGCGAATGCAGCACCGTTATTCAAGAAGGGAGGAAGGGTAATACAAGGAACTAAAGGGCACCCAGTCTAACTTCTGTGTCGACGAAACTATTGGATGCAATTCTGAGGGACAGAAATAATCTACACTTGCACAGGCAGGAATTCATCTAGGGCAGTCGGCATGGTTTTATTTAAGGGGAGGTCATGCCTGATCAATTTGAATGAATTTGTCGAAGAGTTGACCAGATGCCTAGACGACGGCAAAGTATTTGACGTATTCTACTCGGCTTTCAGCCAGGCTTCTAATATTGTCCGGCATGGGGGATTGATAACGAAAGAAAGAGCTGATGGAATTCAAGGCAATTCAAATTGGCTCCAGAATAGGCTGAGTGGCAGGAAACTGTGGGTAATGTTCAAATGGTGTTTTTGTGATTGCGTGTCTCCGACCAGTGGGCTTTTGCAGGGATCAGTGTTTAGTCCATCGCCGTTTTTCATAAATATTAACGCTTTAGACCTCAATGCAGGAGGGCTGATCAGTAAGTTCGCAGATGGCACAAAAAATTGTGGGGTGATAAATAGTGATAGAGAATAGCCTTAGATTACAGGAGGATATAGATGGGCTAGACAGTTGGGCTGATCAGTGGAAAATGGAATTTAATACTGATAAGCCTGAGGCTGTGCATTGGGCAGGACAAACAGGGCACTGGAATGCACGATGATTGGTAGGTCACTGGCAAGTGCCGAGGCTTAGAGGGACATTGGTGTCCATTTCCACCAGACCTTTAAATTGGCATGACTGATAGATAAGGTGGTTCAAAAGGCATATGGGATAATTGCATTAGCCGATGCATAAAATATAAGAGCAGGGAGGGAATGCTGGAACTGTATGAAACGCTCTTCGGCCACAGCTAAATTATTGCGTGCAATTTTGCAGTTCGTATCTTAGGAAGGAACTTATTGCACGAGAGAGAGTGTAGAGGAGATGTATAAGAATATTGCATGAGCTGGAAATTAGTTGTTTAGAGGAGAGATTGGATAAACTGGGGTTATCTTCCTTGGAGCAGAGGAGATTGAGGAGTGACATGATTGAGCCGTACAGAAGTATGAAGGGCATAGTTCTGACAGACAGTAAGGAATTTTCCCCCTTGGTGGAGTGAAAACTAACCAGGGGGCATAGATTTATGTTAAGGGGCTGGAGCTTTACAGGCGATGTTAGGAAGATTTCTTTTCTAATCCCTGAGGGTGCTGGGGACCTGGGGCTCACTGCCTGAAATGATGGAGGGGCAGAAACCCTGATAACATTTAAGCATTATTCAGATGCGTACGGGTGATGGTATGACTTAGAACACTGTGGGACGAGTGATGAAAAATGGGATTAGAACAGCTAGGTACTGCTGTACCATTGCGGACAAGGTGTGCCCAAGGGCATTTTTCTGTCCCCTAGTATTCTGTGAACCCCTGTCTCTCTCTCTCCCTTTACACCTTTCTCTCTCTCCCTTTCCAACTTCCTCTCTCCCATTCCATCTCCCTCTCCCCCTTTCCGTCTTTCTCTCCCCCTTTCAGTCTCTCTCTCTCTCCCCCTTTCCGTCTCTCTCTCCCCCTTTCCATCACTCTCGGCCCCCTTTCCATCTCTCTCCTCCGCATTCTGTCTTTCTCTTTCCCTTTCCGTCTCTCTCTCCCCATTTCAATTTCTCTTTCCCCCTTGCCGTCTGTCTCTCACCCTTTTTTTGTCTCTCTTTCGAACCTTCTGTCTCTGTTTGCCAATTTCCGCCCCTCTCTTCCCCTTTCCGTTCCTCTCTGCCCCGTTTTGACTCTGTCTGCCTCTTTCCCTCTCTTTCCCCCACTTTCCAGCTCTCTCTCTTCCCCCCATTTCTGTCTGTCTCTCTCTCTCTTTCTCTCCATTTCTGGTGCTCTCTCTCTCTCTCTCTCTCTCTCTCCCCCTTTCTCTCTCTGTCTCTCTCTTTCTCCCTTTCTGTCTCTGTCTATGTCTCTCTCTTTCTCCCTTTCTCACGCACTCTCTCTCTCCCTCTATCCATCATGCGTTAGCTCGCTTCCTGTCTCTCTCCCTCCCTCCCTCGCGCGTGCTTCCCGTGTCTAATTCCCCTTTAATCCCTAAATTGAAATTGAATTTACCCGTAATCCCTTACCGTTGACCGCTACCCACCATCATATTTATGACTTTACTTTATCCGCCCCTCCTCTGGCTCTCTCTTAGAGTTGTCTTCCCGTCATCTGATAGAAGGATTCCTGTCCGATTAGTGTGAGAGATCACTATGATGAACAGGCAGCACCGGACAGTGGGAGTTCATAGCTGTTAGTAGATGTGTTTTGGTGTCTATTCAGTGATTGATAGCAATGATGGACATGCACTCCATCCATTTGTACGACAGAGCTTTTAGCTCTAGTTTATTTCTGTTCAATCTGTTTGGGGCATCTTGATGACCGGCACGCTATCGCCGTCTGGATGTACACAGAAGGTGCATTTCCGTCCAACAATGAGCGTAAGCGATGATAGACAGGCAGCTCATTCTATGGGAGTGCTGAGATGTTGTCAGTTGTGTATTCCTGTATAATCAGTGACTGGTGTCCATGATGAAAAGGCAGCCGGGCCAGTCGGAGGGCCGGCTTGGGAGGGTGTGTGCTATTCAGCCCAATCAGATTGCAGCATCATTGATGGGCAGGCAGCCAGGCCATTGGGTTGGCAGCGATGTTATATTTTGAGTTTCATTCGTCCATTCACTGAGAAGTATTAATGATGGAAATGCTTGCCGTCCAATGGGAATGTGGATGTGTTCAGAAGTTGCATTTATGTCAATCAGTGACCGATAACGATCGTGGACAGTCAGCTCAGCCAATGATAGGGCTGGATTGTTACGTGTTGGTGTTCTCTGTCCAGTCAGTAAGGAGTGTCCAAGATGGACCAGCAAACTGTCCATTTGGAAGGCAGAAAAATTCAGAGGTGCATTATTTATGTCCAATCAGTGAAGATTATCCATGATGGGCAGCAACCTCGTCCAATAGGATGGCAGTGATTATAGTAGTTGTGTTTTACTGACCAATCAATGAGGGCTATCAATGATGGACAGGCAGCCCGGTCATTGGAAGCTCTAAGTGATTGGCATTTTCTCTTCATTGAATGGGTCGAAGAACTGGAGTATGGGATATTTCTGAACATTCTTGACCTGCTGTCTGAACGGAGTCTATGTCATGTCGTAAATCGCAGTTAGTGCAGCAGGTCAGGAGCTGCAGTGTGAAATCCAATTCCATAGCAAACCAATCGAAATAAACAGAAACATACCCCAAATTCAGCATCCAGAGCAATACAGAAAAAACCATTAACGTTGACCATAACAGGATGAAATTAGCAAAGATTATAAAGAGTAAAATGATGGATTTCCTTCGACTCTCCATCTCTGGGTCTCTGGGACTCTCCCCACTGCTGTGAGCCCAGAGTTTCCTGCGGGCTCTGCTGCTCATTACATGATGTTCAATGGCATTGCCATCTGGCAATCCTCCTAATAACTAATCCTCAGGATTATCGCAGTCATGAAACAATACGGAATAGTTGTACGAACATTTTCGCTGCAAGAGCAGGTCAGAGGCTAGGAATCGTGTGACAGGTAGCCCAATTCCTGACCCACCAAGGCCTTTCCACCATCTACAAAGCACAAGTCAGAAGTGAGATGGAATATTCTCCACTTGTCTGAATTAGTCCATCTCCCACTACACTGAATAAGCTGGGGATCGTCCAGGAAATAGCAGCATTGTAGATTGGCACCACACATCTGCAAATATTCACTCCATCCACCCATGCCACACAGTCACCACATGTGCCAGCTTCTAGGTGCACTGAAGGGATTCACCAAGGCTCCTTAGGAAGCACATTCCAACTTGCATGACCATTACCACCTAGGAGGACAAGGGCAATGGAGAGATAAGAACACCACCACCTGGAGGTTCGCCCTCCAGGCCATTCACCATACTGTCATCGGTGTACATCATCGTTCTTACACTGTAACTGGGTGAAAATCATAGATATCCCTTCCTAACAGCACGGTGGGTCGACCTGTACAACGTGGTTTGGAGCTCACCACCGCCTTCTCAAGGGTAACTAAGAATCGGCAATCAATGCTGGTCCAGCCAGCGAAGGCCACATCGCGTGGATGAAAATTAAAAAAGGAGAAATGCATGCCCTCTCCCCCTCCCTTATGCACTTACACATATACACAGACACACACACGCACTCACGTACACACACACACACATACACATACACACAAACATAATAAACAAATGCACAAACACACATACGAAAACACACGTGCATAAATGCACACATACACATATACTCGCACACAAGGACACACTGAAGTGTAAACACAACATCTCTCAAAAACATTTTGACACACAAATGCATAAAAAAGCACACAAACGCACAAAGAGAAACACACTAAGAAAGGCACACACACACATACAAGCACACACAATTACAGAAATGCAAAGACACACATACAGAAACAACAACACATACAGACACCAAGTGCTAACACACTCACTGATACGGAAAAACACAGGTAAACTGACAGAAAAGAAACAGATGTTCACGCAGGAATATACACACAGGCACACACACACAGGCCCACGCTAAGAAAGTAAAACACACACAAAAAATATCTGCACAGACGCACATACGCAAGCAAACTCACACAATCACACAAACTTGCACACAAACTCACACACCTACGCACACACACATATACAAACTCAGCAGCATTCATTTACTCAAACATACTGACACACACCATCATGTGCACACATCAAAGTACACACTCTCTTGCACACACTCGCCTGAGCACATCCTAATGCACTTACAAACAACTTAACGATGCACATGTACACACAGACAGATATGCCAACACATGATGTCACAAACACAAATATACAGAAACACACACACATGCACGCACGTGCACTCACATATTCAGAAACACGCACGCACACTCTGGCAAACTCTCTCTCTCTCATTTTCTCTCTCTCTCTTTCTCACACACGCACACACACAGACACGCACCCACACACACACGCACCCACACAAACACACACGCACACAAATGCACAATCACACATATAGAAACGGACATACTTCCATACACACAAGGACACACTCATTCCCAGCACAAAATCTCAATAACACATTCTGACTAGAAAGCAATATCCCATGGTTCTTCACAGCCCCTGGGTCAAAATCCTGGAATTCGCTTCTTAACAGCGCATTTTTTTTTTATCCACCTGCTCCATCTAACGGTCTAACGCCCATCACATTTGTGCCTCTATATAGCTCTGGGAGAGAGCTACACGAACTTGAAACGTTAACGTTGTTTCTCTTTGTACAGATGCTGCCACACCTGCTAATGTATTCAAGCATATTTTTGTTTTTATCACTGGTGCAGACACGTGTTAGAGTACAGTGGTGAAGTATCACAAGGACTTTTTTGCTAAGTTCCAAGCTGACAAATTTTAAGTTGCAGACTGAACTAACAGATAATGTATCGAGGTTAAATGGCGAATACTTTCAATTGGTGTTTTCTATTTAACCTAACACTGAAATATTTTGCAGTTTAGAGTGAAACCCCAGAGAGAGCACTTACGTAGTTTCACTGTAGATCGTTCGATACGTTGTTACAGGGAATACACCTATTCTTCTGGAAACGACAGATACTGTAAATATTTGTTTGTGAAAATGTATTTTACCCCTTTGGAATCAAAGAAGACTAATGCCCTTTCACGTGGAACGAGTCTTGTCAATTGAAGATTGACGAGAACATCCTTCAATCATGTTAAATTTCCCTGTCCTACCTATGGTTCCTGTACCCGGTGTTAGCAAGGATGTGTCTGGCTGCGTTGATGTGAAACGCTCCAAGCAATTTAAACGGGCCATACTACAATCCTCGTCGAAACGGTAATTCATAAACATGACATTGACCACAAGCCCATCAAGCAGTTGCCGGAAAATAACATCCTGGACACCGTTCAAGAAAAGGTGGCTGGTGGATCCTGTTGGATGCTGTCCTGAGCAGACTGTCAAAGCCGTTTGGCAGAACACCTCAATTTGAGAGCTTCCAAACAATCAGCAATGCAGCGTTTGTCTGGTCGTGACAAAGTCCCTCCCCGTCAGGACTTTACTGCATGTGCAGAGACTACACCCTCTGCCTGTTGCACTCGGGATGGCTGTGGAGGGGAAGAAACCGTTGTCCACAACATCCTGGTGTGTGTCATTACAAAGAAGGTCTGGAGACAGAAGAAATGGTTCTTATGGAGGTTCATAAACAGCAGCTACGTGGCAAAAGACTCTGTGACCTACTATTCCCAGGGACACACGCTGAGTTAAACATCAACAGCTGCTGGAGGATCAACAAGGTGGTGAAAAACGCTCTTTGGTCCGCCAGAAACTTGCTGTTTTTTCCAGCGCAAAAAGTTATCCATGACCGAGCTTTGCAGACTGGCACGTTCCAATGTCCAGGACCAACTGCTGAGAGACACACTGAAGCTTGGGACAATCGGTGCAGGGGAGCAATTTGGAAATGTCACTGTGCGGGGCCTTTCAGTCAGAGTACACATAGGGGGTGGAAACTTTGTAGAACACCTCGGACTGTATGCCTTACGTGGACATATGTTGTAAAAATCAAGAGTGTTGCAATTGTATTGAGGCACCTCAGATTGAAGATGCTGTATGGAGAGTATTCAAAATGTACCTTACCTTCTGTAATGTTCAATTTGAAGAGTTTTTGAACATTATTTTTATAAATATAGTATTGTTGTAAATAAAATGAATAACATGTGTGTAATTCAATGTGTTATATGTTCGAAGAAGCAGTTCTAACTTAAATATAAATATTTACAAAGAACAAATAATGCCAGCATACGGACTAAAACATACCAAGTTTATAAATATCTGCTGTGTCATGAAGGTTAACTGTTTGATTGGTAATGGAGGTACATTGATTAATTTATCTATTTTATTTTTTCCGACACGTTTATAATAATCAACTGTTAAAGTTTGACACAGAGTGGAACGTTTTTCAATACATTGTTTTATTTTTCTACTTTTATAAAATGTGGTTCCGTTCTGTGCTCTGTTGTCCATTGCCACTGAAATGTTCATTGCAGAGTAATTCCGGGTCATGTATTTAATGTAAGGTCTCTGATCTATTCCAAAATTGGCTTTTTAAATAATTAGTTTCACTGTCTAAACATGACTGATTGGTGTGAACGGGACGCTCCTCAGAGGACGGCCATTACCTTCGAATATAAAACAGTGCAGCTTTGGGGTAAGTATGACAATATGAAGTACACTTCTAGCCATTTCAGCCTGGCCCTATAGAGTGCCTCATCTCAACTCAGCGGCTATTTTACACTGGGCAATGGCAGCACCGCTCAAACAAGGTAGCATGGAAACCTTAAATGTGCAGAGAGAGGCTTAATAACTGGGCAGGCCATTATTTTGGAAAAGATGGACTGTAGAACCCCTCATTGGCTCTGGACTCAACTAGGCCCTTACTCGAAAAGTTCAGTCAAATTTGTTAGGCCTACGCTGACAAATCCCCGCTGACTCTCAGTTATTAATCCTTGCATCTCCAAGTGGAGATTAAGTCCGTCCCTCAGATTTATTTTTCTCATAGGATTCCCGACCGCTGATGTTAGATCCACTGGCCTATATCTCCCTTGTCTTTTCACTACCACCCTTCCCGAATAATGGGAGAAAATTAGCTGTCATCCAGTCCTCTGGCACCTTCCCTGTTTTCAGTGACGATTTGAATTTTAGTGTCAGGGCCCCTGCAATACCCTTCCTTGCCTCACATGGCAGCCTGGGATACATCTCAACTGGTCCCAGGGATATATCCACTATTAAGCCCTCTAAATCGTTATTGCTTCTTCCATTTAAATACGAATTTGCCCCAATTATAGCATTGTCTCCCTTCTTATTTCAATGTTTCAATGCCTACATCGACCTTCTCTATGGTGAGTACAGATGCAAAGTGCTCATTTGAATCCTCACCTGTGTCTTTCGTCTGCTCACACAGATAACCTCTTTGGTCTCTCATGGACTCGAATCTTGCACCTAAAGTCATTGTAAAAAAAACCTTTGGAATTTTCTTCCTTTTCACTGCCACTGATTTTTCATGCCCACCTCCCCATCCCCCACCGCACCTCCCCCCACCCCCCCCCCCCCCCACCCCCCGCCCGCTCTCCTGATTTGTTTTAAAGTAAACAAGGGCACTTTTTATTCTCCTCGAGGGCTTACGCTGCTTTGAGACCTTGGTATCTGCCATAAGCTTTCCTTTCTTTCTTATACAATCATTTAAGTTCACGGCATCCAGATTTTTCTGGACTTGTTGGTACAAACTGTCACCTTTACGGCAACATGTTGGCCCAGCACTCTCACTATTACCTTCTTGAGAAACTCCCATTGCTCTGATATATTCATACAGGTTAGTTTACGTTCAATTGTATCCCGAAGGTTGTCGATAGTGCGCCATTCAGCGATGATAATGTTATTTAATTTTAAGGGCTGATGGTTAGATTATCTATTGTTCCAGATGGCTGTTGCCTGGCTGTTTCTTGGAATTAATGTTAAACCGGGTTAATTAGCCCACGCCTGCATAGTGCCCAGTTCTTCCTGCTTTTGGACATATACTGCCTCAGTAACTGAAGAGCCACGAATGGTGCAAGGGGGAGGATCGTTCCTGTGCCAGCTCAAGGGAGGGTGTGGTCACAAACGAGTTCTGATCCAGACGTTGACTTTGCTGGGGCCTGCGGAAGCGATCACTAACTCCACGACATCATTATCAGACTCAGTGATGAAACATTGTCTGTTGGACATTGATTCAGTTTCACTGCAGCAAAGGGTGAAATCATCCAAATTCTCATTGCCGTATTGGGATCTCAGACTGCGCTCATCAGATCCATGCTTGCTGCCATACAGGCTCAGACTGCTGTCATCATGGCTGTGGATCTCAGTGCTCAAAGGGACATGCAGACTCTCTCAGCAGCCCAGCAATCTGTGCTCCATCAGATTACAAGGATTGTCTGCTCAGTGTTAGCTAGAGTGTCTCCAAGTAACACGAACCTCCTGGCATTTCTTAGGATGAAATCATGTTTTCTACCTTCAATGCCACTCCACCACTGCCCTTTCAGTTACTCATTATCGAGCCCTGACCGCTGCTGCCAATGTCGATGTAATGCAGTCCCAATCTGTGCACTCAAGCCTCATAGCTGCTCGAGCGTTTCCTGCAAGGACATGGGCAATCTACAACCCCCCTCTCCAACCCCTCCACCACCTCAGTGAAAGCCAGCAGCCTTCCAACAGTCATGCCGCAAGTCACTAGGGACGCACTATGTATAAGCATTAGATAAGTGTAGGGAACCCTCCAGACAGACACTCAGGGAATACACAAGAGTGAAAAGCTCAGTTTTGGTCGTAAAATTGAATACGTGTTGGTGAATCAAGATGTTAATGAAAACATTTTGTTGATAACTTTTTTATTGGAGGATGGTTGCCAAGAGGATGCCGCAATGTGGTGACTCAAATGGGTATAACAGTGGAGAATGTTCAAAACATGGTGCGAATGGGAAATTTTCCAACAGGACCCAGTGTATTAGCAGATACTGTCCGACTGCCTGTCCAGGTCAAATCTGTCCAGGAAATGTTTTCCCTGCCTCCTCCTCCTGATGTGTCCTCCGAATTCCTGTTCATTCTGTGCCTGATGTTGATCATAAAAAGGTTGCAGCAGAACACCTTGAACTTGAACACCTGCCCCAGCGTAAAATGGAGAGTTCACCCCGAGCGGTTCAGGAACCAGGAGCTTTGTTTCATCACACTGATAGTCTTCAACACAATGGTCCTGGTGGCTGCATTGTGCTTGGTGCACAAGCGTTATTTTTACGTCTTCGTTGGGCATTGGGGAATGGTGGTTTGGTGACTGTTTGGAGCCATATGTCGAACCGGCAGGATTCATCTTCGGGAAGAGACCCTCTGCTTCTCCGTAGCGGTCTGAAGACGGTAGGAATTGCTGTTTGCTTCAGGATGAAGTTATTGTGGCCGCTGCAAGGACAGGGGAAATTCACCAACATGATGTACGACGCATGGTCACACTGCAGCTGTGCATTTCTGGATTGGGAGATCCTTCAGATCCAGCACCACTCCTCGCTGACCATGGTGGCCCGGCAGAGCATCGTATACCATCCAGAATCTCGCTTAACTAGGAAAACCATGTGACCTCTCATGCTGCCGAGGTAGAAAACAACACATTCACCTCAACAGGCTTAGATAGCCTCCATCACCATGTTTATACATCGACGTGGAGCCTACTGAGTGATGAGAGATATCTCACCCGCTCCTTCCTCTATCATTCAGGACCCATAGAAGTTGAATGAAACTCTGACCTTAACGGTTACTGGCAGTACCGTCCTCACCCTTGTGTGAGGTTCCTGGTCGTATTGAAGGAGGTGACATAGCCCTGTGAATTCCTCCTTGTGGAATCAGAGTCGACTCACACTCTGTTCCTGGTTTAAGTGTAGGCTAGTAAAATGTTCTTCGAAAACCAAGCATTGGTAGGGGAGATTCCCTTTTTCCACGCTCTTTACAGGGCTCGGCTTGCTGCAGTCTGTCCTACATTTCTTAATCATGCTGCAGACCCATAGGTACTGTAACTATAGTTCCAATGCTTCATCGAGAGTTGGGTCACCAAATCCTCTGTTCTCCCTGAATGTCTGCAGCAGCTCAGAACACAACCGCCAGAAACATTCCGTAGCACCTCCACTAACTAGCCAATCACAATATTGAATCAAAACTGAAAAGGGACAAATTGAAAGGATCGTGAAATGCAGAGAGTAGAATGGAATTAGTAGGAGCAGGTGGCAAAGACGGGAACCAACCACAAGAATCAGAAAATTAAAATTGATATTCTGCCTTAGAAGGAGCTGGTGCAGATCACTGAGCACAGGAAGATGTTGGTGAAAGGGATTTGGTGTCAGTCAGGATAGGGGCAGCAGAGCTTTGGTTGAGCTGAAGCGAATGAAGGTTTGTAACAGGAATTGTGCGGTCAGGATAACATCACAGCAGTCCAGACTAGATTTAACAAATAGACAGATGAGCCTTTATTTTGTAGCTGGGCTGCGGCAGGGGTGCTGATGTGTGACCTGATGGAGGTGGCAGTGCACAGGATTGGCGATGGAGAGACTATGGGGTCTGAAATCAGCTCAGGGTCAAAGGGAGCGTGGAGGCTGTCAACATCCTCCGATATTAGCTGGGGAGTGGAGTGGAGATGGTGGATTAGGAATGGAGTAAGTGACTGGAGCTGATCAGTATCTCCAAATTCTAAACGACAAGGACAGTATAACAGTTAAATACGTTTTAATAAGTAAACAATCTTTTGAACAGACTTACCAGGGAAACAATATAATAACCAGGATGAGATAGTCACAGGCTTGAATAACCATAAGTGCGCATTCAATCCGCAATACTAAAAATATCCAATCTTTGAAAGCAACTAAACAGCATGAGATAAAGCCCTGCCCATTGTTGGAACATTCCGATCTATTGTTCTCAGACTCTGATCCTTTGTTGAAACATTACAATCTACTGCTCTCAGATGCTGATCCTTTGTTGAAACATTACAATACATTGTTCTCAGATGCTGATCCACTGTTAAACAATGCAATCTGTTGCTCTCAGATGCTTATCCATTGTTAAATCATTACAATATATTGGTCTCAGATACTTATCCACTGTTAAACAATGCAATCTGTTGCTCTCAGATGCTTATCCATTGTTAAATCATTACAATATATTGGTCTCAGATACTTATCCATTGTTAAACAATGCAATCTGTTGCTCTCAGATGCTTATCCATTGTTAAATCATTACAATATATTGGTCTCAGATGCTTATCCATTGTTAAAACATTACAATCTATTGCTCTCATTTACGTATCCATTATTAAAACATAACAATCTACTGCTCTCATTTACGTATCCATTATTAAAACATTACAATCTACTGCTCCCAGATTCTGCTCGATCTTCTCCCTCTTTCTGGAGCCGCTGATCACTGTTAGTGGTGGAGAAGATGCTCCCATTCACACTATGGTATAACATAATGAAAGGGGTCCCTTATTAAAAGAAGAGGGATATTCTACAGTGACACAATTAAGATCTATGGAGAATGAGATTAACTACAGTCACTTGGGGGGAAGAAAGCTTCACTTAACCCCTTTCAGTCCAACACATTTTATTTCACAATAAATTTTAACATTTACTCGGTTTGGATGAGACGTATGAGGGGCACTGAGGGAAATAATAGTGACAATAGCAGGGCCTCAGAACATAATATTTCAACCACCTTTGGATATTGGAGTGATGTCAGAGGTCTGGAGGGTTCTACATGTTGCGCCCTGTCCATAAAAAGAGGGAGGTCTAAACCCTGTGACTACAGGGCGGTCAGCATATTTTTGGTGAAACCGCAGGATAACATTTGAATTATGTTATCTAGGGAGAAAATACTCGAGGCCATAAACAAGGGCACAATGCCCCTTTCTTTGTGGGAAAAAGGGGTTTATAAATGTACGCAATCACAGGTGTTCAAATGGAAGATTGTATCTGATTAACTTGTTGGAGTAACCAGAGTGTTAATGAGGGAAGTGCGCTTCATGTTGTGCCTATGAACATACTGTGATCATGTGTAAATTAATGGAGCTGTTATTGAAGCTGAACCCCATGGATTAAAGGGACAGAGGCAGTTAAGATATCATATTGGCTAAGAGACAGAAATCAGAGGGATGTGGTGAACGATGGCTGTGCATGTTGTGTTTTTGTTATCAAATAAAAGCTTCATCACTCATAATGGATTGTGTTGTGGAATTAATCTTTGAGGCTAGGTACATGGATATCTTTATACAGAGGTTTTCAGCTTGAAGACACGTCAGCAGCAGAGCTGTGAGCACTACTCTGCTCACAGCCTAAAGTGAAAAGACACATATCCATTCCACTGATGTCACTGTGTGATCTCTCAAAGACACAGCACAACAGCCCCCTTTCCTTTTTAAAAATATAATTCCCACCCTGTCCGAACATCTGAAATATTTAAACTATATGTTCATGTTTAGCCACCATTTCATGAGCGTATAGAATAGATGAAGCTATTCGTCACCTAACTGTATATTAAATCTTCAAATACGCACTAACATGTAACAGTATCCACGTCTAGATTCCTCTTAAATTGCTCACATTGATCTATCTGGTTATCATTCTTAGGTGCTGTTCCAGGTTTCATTTGAGGCCTAGTCCTTGATGCAATATGGTTGCACAATTTATCAAGTGCTGCGAAGGATCTGACTTGTCCTCGGTTATGCCTCACCATTGCGCATTTTTGTGTTATAGTTTCATACGACATTAGTTCTGAGCAAATCCACGTCCTGTCGTATTTTTGCCATGTGCCTTCTGTGGGATCCTGGATGTGAAATGTTGTCCCAGCGGTAAACTTTACAATTATGAATTGGATTTTCATCGTGTACGTTGGTCATCTTACCTTGTAGTTCTGAAATACATTCTGTAGTTTCTGAGAAACCGGAATATGTCAGAGTAGATAAATTGATAAGCACTGTTCTGACTAACGTTGGATGTTCTACTGATGGAACAATTATTCTTATAGGTGTTCTCCTCTGATGTATCACGTTAGTGTTCATGTATTGCTTTCAACATTCCCAGAATTAGAGATTTCAAACTAGTGGGGGAAAAATGTGCCTGGAAACAATAAACCACGCCAAGAAGAGGAAGTAGAAAGGATTGGAGAGAGTATCAGCAGCTACCTTGAGACAATATAATAAAAAAGTTACGGGGCAGAAAGAGGCCATTCAGCCCTTCGTGTCTGCAATGAACAACAAAATATTTGGGAAACCAGCAGCACATTATTATCCAAAATACAACCAGCTGATCCGTAGCTTTGCAGGTTACAGCATTGAGATGAAGAGCCAGGTGACAGTTCAATGAATTGATCTTTTCAGCATCAGCTGCCGAATTAGGAAGTAAATTCCAGATGCCCACCTCTCTCTTGATGAAGAACGTTTTTTACCTCATGACCCCTGCAATCCTTTAACCAATCAGCCTAATTCTTTGGCCCCTGGTAATTTACCCTCAGTGATGGGAAACAAATCTTTCCTGACTCACCTATCTAGGCTCCTTATAATTCTGTACACCTCAATTAGCTCACACATTAGCCTCCTCCATTCTGAGGAGAAGAAGATTAGCCAATACAATCTCTCAGCAGAGCTGCAATTTTCAAATACAGACAACATTTTTAGTAAATTTCATCTGCAACCTCTCCAGAGCAATATTGTCCTTCCTGTAATGTGGTGTCCAAAAATATGCACAAAATTCCTGCTTTTGCCGAACCAAACGTTTGTAAAGTTCCATCAGTACATCCCTGCTGTTGCATTTAATACCTCGATCAATAATCCATATGCTTTATTTTACAAAGGATTCGCCTATACTGGAATCTTCAGGGATATAACGAAATGCATTCCAAGGAATCCTATTTTCTCAACTTTCCGTGTCTCTCAGTGTCTTTCCTTCTCTGTCATTCCCTCTCTGTACCCCATTCTGTCCCTCATGCTCTGTATAATACTTTCTCTCTCTCTCTCTCTGACTCTCTCTTTGTTTTTCTCCCTATGACTCTTTCACTCACTGCCTCCAAACTCCCACTCTCTCTCTCACTCTCTCTTTCCTCATCTGTCTCTCTCTTTCTGTCTCTAACTCTCTGTCTATTTCACTCTCTCTGTCTTCTTGCTATCTCAGTCTCTCGCCCTCTGTCTCTCTGTCTCTATCTCTCTCTCGCTCTCTTCCTCTTCTCTGTCTCTTTACCTCTGTCATTCTATTCACTCTCACCCTTTCTGTTTCTCTTTCTCAACCTCTGTCACACACTTTTTATCTCTCCCACTCTCCCTCCCCCTATCTGTCTCTATCTCCCTCAAACTCTCTCTCACTTTCACCTTCTCTCGCTCACACACTGTCTTTCTCTCTTTCTCTCACCCTGTGTCACTCACTATTTGTCATTATTTCCCTCACTATCTCAGTCTGTCTGTCTCTCTCTCTCTATCTCTGTCTCTCTCTCCCTCTCTCTCATTCTATCTCGCTCTCTCAATCTGTCTCTCTCTCCCTACCCATCATTCTTTCTACCTCTCTATTTATCTCTTTCGCTCTTACATACTCGCTCTCTCTCTCTCTCAATCTCTATTTCACTTGCTCTCGCTATCTCATTCTATCAATTAATGGCTCTATCTTTCACCCTCTCTCTCTCTCTTTCTCTCTATCTCTCTTCTCTCTCTCGCTCTCTCTCTCTCTCTCACTTCCTGTGTGCGTTTCTCCCTCTCTCTATCTCTCCCTCTCTCCTTCTATCTTGCTCTCTCTCAATGTCTCTCTCCCTCTCACTCTTACTGTTATTTTCTATCTCTCTGATACACTTTAATTCTTTCCAAGTCTCTATGTATCTCTTTCTCTCTCACATTCTCACTGTCTCTCTCTGAATAACTATTTCTCTCTCTCTCTATCTCACTCTTTCCATCAATGTCTAGTCTCTCACCCTCTCTCTCTCTCTCTATCTCTCTCTTATTCTCTCTCTCTCTTTCTCTCTCTCTCTTTCTATGTGTTTCTCTCTTTCTGTGTCTCTTTCTGTCTCTCTCTCACTCTCTCTCAATCTCTCTGTCTCTCTCCCTGACTATCTCGTTGTTACTCTCTATCTCTCTGATACACTGTCACTCTATCTCTCTCTCGCTTTACCTCTCAATTTATATGTCTCAATCTCTATTTCTAACTCTCTTTCTCTCTGTGTGTCTCCCTCTCTCAAGCCTCTCGCTGTATCTCATTAACTCTCTCTCTCTTTCTATTTCCCCGTGTCTTCTCAGTCTCTCCATCACTCTCTCTCTATCTCCCCCTCACTCTCTCCCTCTCCCTCCCTCTCTCTATATCAATCTACCTTTCTCTCTATTTCTCCTTCTCTCTCTCTCTTTCTCGATCTCTGTCTCTCTGTCTCTCTGTCCCTCTCTCTCTCTCTCTCTCTCTCTCTCTCTCTCTCTCTCTCTCTCTCTCTCATTCTCTCTCTCTCTCTCTCTCTCTCTCTCTCTCCCTCACACACACACATACACACACACACTCTCTCTCTCTCTCTCTATCGCTTTCTCTCAGGCTCTCACGCTCTCACGCTCTCTGCCTCACTCTGTGTCTCTCACCCTCTGCTCCACTTTGTATCTCCCTGTTATTCTCCCACTTTCTCTCTCGCTCCATGTCTCTCAGTGTCTCTCACTCTCTGTAGATCCTTCTCACTTTCCCTCTATCTGTCCCACTCCCCACCCCCCACCCCCGCCTCTGTCTCAATCTTTCTCTTTGTGTCTCTCTGACTCTCTGTCTGTACCACTCTCTCTCACACACACACACACATCCTCTCTATGTCTGCGTCTCTTACGCGCCCTCTCTCTGCCTCTCTCTGCCTCTCTCTCTGTGTCTCTCTCTGTCCCTCTCTCTCTCTTTGTCTCTTTCGCTCTGCCATTCTCCCTCTCACTGTTTCTGTCTGCCTGTCCCTCTGTCTCCCCTATACCTCTCTCTCCTTCTGTCTCTCACCCCCTGTCTCTTTCGCTCTCTCACTCGTTCTCCCTATCTATCTCTACCTCTATCTCACTCTCTCTGTCATTGTTTGTTTCTATCAAACACTGACTCTCTTCCTCTCTCTTTATCTCACTCTCTGTCTTCCTGCCTCTCACTCTCTCCCTGTCTTTCCCTCTCTTTCTTTATGTCTCTAGATCTCTGATTCTCTTTCTCTTTGATTCTGCCTCTCTAACTCTCCCTCTCTCTGCATCTCACCCTGTCTCTCTGTGTCTCTCCATCTCTCTCTCACTCTCTGCATCTTTCTCTCTGCCTCTCTTTGTCTGCATCACTCTGCGTCTCTGTCTCCCACTTTCTCAACCTCTGAATCTTTCGCTCTGTGTATCTGTCTCTCTGTCTCTCTCACTCCCTGTCTCTCCCAATCTCACTATCCATCTCATTGTTTCTTGATCTCTCACACCCTCTCTCACTTTAATTTTCTCTCGCTCTCTCTGTCTCCCTCTGTCTCTCTCTCTCTCTCTCTGTTTCACAACTTTCTCTCTCTCTCTCTCTGTCTCTTCCTATATGTATGGTACACTCTTACTCACTTACGCTATCTCTTTATCAATTTCTGTCTCGCTCTCACTCTGTCTCTCTCTTTTTGATTATGCCTCTCTCTCTCTCTCTCCCCCTCTCTCTCTCTCTCTCTCTCTCTCTCTCTCTCTCTCTCTCTCACTCTCTTTGCCAATCTCTTTCTCTCTCTCTCTCTCTGGCACTAAATCTCAGCCTATCTCACTCTCTTTGTCACTCTCTCTACCTCACTCTCTCCATCTCTCACCAGCTGTCTCACAGTCTCTATGCTCTGTCTCTGTCTCTTTCTATCTCTGCCTCTACCTCTCTCCATTTCTGTCTCTCTCTCTGTCTCCCTCTCTCTATCTATTCTTCTCTCTCTCTCTCTCTCTCTCTCTCTCTCTCTCTCTCTCTCTCTCTCTCTCTGTGTGTCTCTTTCTACCTTTCCTTCTCTTCCTTTCACAAACTCTGTCACTCTCACTCTCGGTATCTCGTTCTGTCTTTCTCACTCTTATTCACTCCCACTCTCACTGTCCCTCGCTCTGTCCCTTGCTCCCTCAAACTCTCTCCCACTTTAAATGTCTCACTCTGCAGCTATCTGTTTGTCTCTCACACTGTGTCTCTCACTCGTTTGCCTTTCTCTCTCTCACTCTCTGTCTCTCTCTGTCTCTGTGTCTATGTATTTCTCTCTCTATGTATTTCTCCCTCTATTTATCTCTCCCTCACTGCCTCTGCCTCTCTTTCACTCTATCACAGACACTCTTTCTTTGCCCATCTCTCTCTCTCTCACTTTCTGACGCTAAATCTCTGCCATTCTTACTGTCTTTGTCACTCGCTCTACCTCGCTCTCTCCATCTCTCACCAGCTGTCTCACATTCTCTATGCTCTGTCTCTGTCTCTTTCTATCTCTGTCTCTATCTCACTCCATCTCTCTCTCTCTCGCCCTCTCTCTCTCTCTCTCTCTCTTCCTCTCTCTCTCTCTCTCTATTCTTCTGTCTCTATCTCTCTCGCTCTCTCTGCCTGTCTCTTTCTCCATTTCTATCTCTTCCTTTAACAAACTCTGTCACTCTCACTCTCTGTATCTCTGTCTTTCTCGCTCTCTGTCACTCCCACTCTCACTGTCCTCGCTCTGTCCCTTGCTCCCTCAAATTCTCCCACTTTTACTGTCTCTCTCTGTCTCTCACAATGTGTCTCTCACTCGTTTGCCTTTCTCTCTCTCACTCTCTGTCTCTCTCTGTCTCTCTCTCTAACTCTCTCTCTCTCCCTCTAACTCTCCCTCTCTCTCTCTCTCACACTCACCGCTTCTCACCTTCTCACACTCTCTATCTCACTCAGTCTCTCAGCCTCTACCCCGCTTTGTGTCTCCCTCTTGCCCTGTCCATCTCTCTCTATCTCTCTCTCCATGTCCCTCACACTCTGCACTCTGTCGCTCCCTCTTTATTTTCTTCCCTCCATCTCTCTCTCTCTCTCTCCCTCTCTCTCCCCCTATAACTCTCTCTCTCTCTCTCTCTCTCACACTCTCTGCCTCTCACTTTCTCACTCTCTCTACCTCACTCTGTCTCTCACCCTCTGCCTCGCTTTGTGTCTCCCTCTCGCCCTATATATCTCTCTCTATCTCTTTCTCTCTCCGTGTCCCTCACACTCTGCACTCTGTCGCTTCCACATTCTTTTCTTCTATCTATCTCTCTCTCAGTCTTATCTCTTTCTCTCTGGCCCCCTCTCTCTCACACTATCTCTTTGTCTGTCTGCTTCTCTGAGTCAGTTTATCTGCCTCTCTCACTCACCCTCTCTCTCACTTTCCCTGCCTCTCTCTCTATTTATCTCTCTCTTTGTATCTCTCTCTAAGTCTGTCTCAATCTTACGCCCTTTTCCTCTTTCATGCTCTCTCTCTCTCAATCTCTCTTTGTCCATCTCTCTCTCTCTCTCTATCTCTGTCTCTAAATCGGTGCATATCTCACTTTTTCTGTCTTTCATTCTCTACCTCACCCTTCCTGTTTCTCACCCTCTGTCACGGTCTATCTCTCCCTCTCTGCCTAGATCTCTCTCTCTCTGCCTATGTCTCTCTATAACTCTCTCTCCCTTTATGTCTCCCATTCTCAAACTCTGACTCACTTACTCTCTGTATCTCGCTGTCTGTCCCTCAAACTCTCTATCTCCGTCTCTCTCCGTCTGTCTCTCTCCTATTGTATCTCTTTCATTGTCTATATCTCGCTCTCTCTCTCTCTTTCACTTTCCCCATCTGTCTATCTCTCTCTTTCTCTCTATCAACTCTCTGCCAATCACACTCTCTGTATCTCTCTCTCTATCTCTCTGTCTCTTACATGCTGTATCCCTACCTCTCTCTATCTCTATAAACCTCTATGCTTCTTTATCTATCTGCCTCTGACTCTCGGTATTTCTCTCTGGCTTTCTTCCTCTCGTTCTTTCTCAACCTGTGGCTCTCTCATTCTCTGTATCTCTCTGTTTCTCTCACCCTCTATCTCTCCCAATCTCTCTCCCTCTCTCTCGCTATGTCTCTCTATCAATATCTGTCTCGCTCTTAATCTCTCTCTCTCTCTATCTATCTCTCTCTCTCTCTCTCTGTCTGTCTTTCTGCGGCTCCAACTCTCTTTTTGTCTCCCTCTATTTCTGTGCCTCTCTTTGAATCTCTCTCTCTGGTTCTCTCTCTATCTGGCTTTATTCCTCTGTATCCATCTTCATATATCTCTCTCTCTCACCACTTTTGTCTCCATACCTTTCTTTCAGTCGCTCATCACTATCTCATTGACATTCTGACTCTCTCAACTTCTCTCTCTACATCAGTCGCTCTCTACCCTCTCTTCTGAGTCACTATCTCTGTCTCTCTCTGTATTGTTCTTTATATACCTCCCACTCCATCTGTCTTCCTATCTCTCTCGTTTTCAATTTCTGTCTCTCTGTCTCTCTGTCTTTCTGAATCCGTCTCTCCTTCGTTCTCTCAATATCACTTTTTGTATCTCTCTCTATGCTTAAATATCTCTCTGTATATCTCTCTATCTCTCTCTCTCTCTATCTCTGTCTTACTCTGTTTCTCTCTTACTGCCTCTCATTCTCTCTCTCTCTCTCTCTCTCTCTCTCTCTCTCTCCCTCTCTCTTTCTCTCAATCTCTCTCTCTCTATTTATCTTTATCTAACATTGTATGTCTTCTTCATTTTCTCTGCCTTTCTGTCTCTGGTTCTCTCTCTCAGTCTCTGTCTTTCTCTGACTCTCTGTCTCCCACTATCTCTCTCTCACCCTCTCTGTCTCTCAGTGTCTTTCGCTCTCTGTCGCGCCCCCATTCTTTTCATCTTGCACACTCTCTCTCGCTGTCCCTCTCTCTGACACTCTTCCCGTCACACACCCTGTCCCTCCGTCTCTCTACCTCGCTCTCTCCATCTTTCACCAGCTGTCTCACAGTCTCTATGCTCTGTCTCTGTCTCTTTCTATCTCTGCCTCTACCTCTCTCCATTTCTGTCTCTCTCTCTGTCTCCCTCTCTCTATCTATTCTTCTCTCTCTCTCTCTCTCTCTCTCTCTCTCTCTCTCTCCGTGTCTCTTTCTCCCTTTCTTTCTCTTCCTTTCACAAACTCTGTCACTCTCACTCTCTGTACTTCGCTCTGTCATTCTCACTCTCTCTAACTCCCACTCTCACTGTCACTCGCTCTGTCCCTTGCTCTCTCAAACTCTCTCTCACTTTTACTGTCTCACTCTGTCGCTATCTCTCCATCTCTCACACTGTGTCTCTCAATCGTTTGCCTTTCTCTCTCTCACTCTGTCTCTCCCTCTAACTCTCTCTCTCTCTCTCCCTCTAACTCTCTCTCTCCCTCTAAGTTTCTCTCTCTCTCTCTCTCTCTCTCTCTCTCTCCCTCTCTCTTTCTCTCAATCTCTCTCGCTTTATTTATCTTTATCTAACATTGTATGTCTTCTTCATTTTCTCTGCCTTTCTGTCTCTGGTTCTCTCTCTCAGTCTCTGTCTTTCTCTGACTCTCTGTCTCCCACTATCTCTCTCTCACCCTCTCTGTCTCTCAGTGTCTTTCGCTCTCTGTCGCGCCCCCATTCTTTTCATCTTGCACACTCTCTCTCTCTGTCCCTCTCTCTGACACTCTTCCCGTCACACACCCTGTCCCTCCGTCTCTCTACCTCGCTCTCTCCATCTTTCACCAGCTGTCTCACAGTCTCTATGCTCTGTCTCTATCTCTTTCTATCTCTGTATCTATCCCTGTCCATCTCTCTCTCTCTCTCTCTCTCTCTCTCTCTCCCCCCCTATTCCTCTCTCTCTCTCACTGTCTCTTTCTCCCTTTCTGTCTCTTCATTTCACAAACTCTGTCACTCTCACTCTCTGTACTTCTCTCTGTCATTCTCACTCTCTCTAACTCCCACTCTCACTGTCACTTGCTCTGTCCCTTGCTCTCTCAAACTCTCTCTCACTTTTACTGTCTCACTCTGTCGCTATCTCTCCATCTCTCACACTGTGTCTCTCAATCGTTTGCCTTTCTCTCTCTCACTCTGTCTCTCCCTCTAACTCTCTCTCTCTCTCTCCCTCTAACTCTCTCTCTCCCTCTAAGTCTCCCTCTCTATCTCTCTCTCTCTCTGTCTCTTTCTCCCATTCTTTCTCTTCCTTTCACAAACTCTATCACTCTCACTCTCTGTATCTCTCTCTGTCTTTCTCACTCTTATTCACTCCCACTCTCACTGTCCCTCACTCTGTCCCTTGCTCCCTCAAACTCTCTCCCACTTTAAATGTCTCACTCTGTCGCTATCTCTTTGTCTCTCACACTGTGTCTCTCACTCGTTTTCCTTTTTCTCTCTCACTCTCTGTCTCTCTCTGTCTCTGTGTCTATGTATTCCTCTCTCTATTTCTCTGTCCCTCACTGCCTCTGCCTCTCTTTCTCTCTCTCTCACACACTCTTTCTTTTCCCATCTCTCTCTCTCTCTCTCTCTCTTTCTTCACATAATCTCTGCCTATCTCACTCTCTTTGTCACTCTCTCTACCTCACTCTCTCCATCTCTCACCAGTTGTCTCACAGTCACTATGCTCTGTTTCTGTCTCTTTCCCACTCTCTTTCTCACTCCCACTCTCACTGTCCCTCGCTCCCTCAAACTCTCTCCCACTTTTACTGTCTCACTCTGTCGCTGTCTCTCTGTCTCTCACACTGTATCTCTCACTCGTTTAACTTTCTCTCTCGCTCTCTATCTCTCTCTGTCTCTCTCTCTAACTCTCTCTCCCTCTAACTCTCTCTCTCACACACACTCACCGCTTCTCACCTTCTCACACTCTCTATCTCACTCAGTCTCTCAGCCTCTGCCCCGCTTCGTGTCTCCCTCTTGCCCTGTCCATCTCTCTCTATCTCTCTCTCCGTGTCCCTCACACTCTGCACTGTGTCTCTCCCTCTTCCTTTTCTTCCCTCTATCTCTCTCTCCCTCTCTCTCCCCCTCTAACTCTCTCTCTCTCACACACTCTCTGCCTCTCACCTTCTCACTTTCTCTACCTCACTCTGTCTCTCACCCTCTGCCCCGCTTTGTGTCTCCCTCTCGCCCTATATATCTCTCTCTATCTCTTTCTCTCTCCGTGTCCCTCACAATCTGCACTCTGTCGCTCCATCATTCTTTTCTTCACTCTTTCTCTCTCTCCCTCATCTATTTCTCTCTGGCCCCCTCTGTCGCACACTACCTCTCTGTCTGTCTGCTTCTCTGACTCAGTTTATCTGCCTATCTCACTCACCCTCTCTCTCAATTTCTCTGCCTCTCTCTCTATTTATCTCTATCTTTGTATCTCTCTCTATGTCTGTCTCAATCTTACGCCCTGTTCCTCTTTCATGTTCTCTTTCTCAATCTCTCTATGTCCATTTCTCTCTCTCTCTATCTCTGTCTCTAAATCGCTGCATATCTCACGTTTTCTGTCTTTCACTCTCTACCTCACCCTTTCTGTTTCTCACCCTCTGTCACGGTCTATCTTTCCCTCTCTGCCTTGATCTCTCTCTCTGCCTCTGTTTCTTTGTAACTCTCTCTCCCTTTGTGTCTCCCATTCTTAAAATCTGACTCACTTTATCTCTGTATCTCGCTGTCTTTCCCTCAACCTCTCTATCTCCGTCTCTGTCCCTCTGTCTCTCTCCTTATATATCTCTTTCTTTGTCTATATCCCGCACTCTCTCTGCCTTTCTCTCTTTCACTTTCCCCATCTGTCTTTCTCTCTCTTTCTCTCTATCAACTCTCGGCCAATCACACTCTCTGTATCTCTCTCTCTATCTCTCTGTCTCTCACAAGCTGTATCCCTGCCTCTCTCTATCTCTATAACCCTCTATGCTTCTTTATCTATCTGCCTCTGACTCTCGGTATTTCTCTCTGGCTTTCTTCCTCTCGTTCTTTCTCAACCTGTGGATCTCTCATTCTCTGTATCTCTCTGTTTCTCTCACCCTCTATCTCTCCCAATCTCTCTCCCTCTCTCTCGCTATTTGTCTCGATGAATATCTGTCTCGCTCTCAATCTCTCTCTCTCTCTCTCTCTCTCACTCTCTCTCTCTCTCTCTCACTCTCTCGCTCTCTCTCGCTCTCTCTCTCGCTCTCTCTCTCTCTCCCTCTCTCTCCCTCTCGCTCTTTCTCTCGCTCTCTCTCTCGTTCTCTCTCTCTCTCTGTCTGTCTTTCTGCTGCTCTAACTCTCTTTTTGTCTCCCTCTATTACCGTGCCTCTTTTTGACTCTCTCTCTGGTTCTCTCTCTCTCTCTGGCTATATTCCTCTGTATCCATCTTCATATCTCTCTCTCTCTCTCTCACTCCTTTTGTCTCCCTACCTTTCTTTCACTCGCTCATCACTATCTCATTGACATTCTGACTCTCTCAACTTCTCTCTCTACATCAATTGCTCGCTACCCTCTCTTCTGAGTCACTATCTCTGTCTCTCTCTGTGTTGCTCTTTATATACCTCCCACTCCATCTGTCTTCCTATCTCTCTCGTTCTCAATTTCTGCCTCTCTGTCTCTGACTCTGTTTCTGACTCCGTCTCTCCTTCACTCTCTCAATATCACTTTTTGTATCTCTCTCTATGTTTAAATATCTCTCTGTATATCTCTCTATCTCTCTGTTAACAATCTCTGTCTTACTCTGTTTCTCTCTTACTGCCTCTCATTCTCTCTGTCTGTCTGTCTCTCTCTCTCTCTCTCTCTCTCTCTCTCGCTCTCTCAATCTATCTCTCTCTCTCTCAATCTATCTCTCTCTCTATTTATCTTTATCTAACTTTGTACGTCTTCTTCATTTTCTCTGCCTCTCTGTCTCTGGTTGTCTCTCTCAGTCTTTCTCTTTCTCTGATTATCTGTCTCCCACTATCTCTCTGTCACCCTCTCTGGCTCTCAGTGTCTTTCGCTCTCGGTCGCTCCTTCTCTCTTTTCATCATGCACACTCTCTCTCTCTCTGTCCCTCTCTCTGACACTCTTCCCGTCACACACCCTGTCCCTCCGTCTCTCTACCTCGCTCTCTCCATCTTTCACCAGCTGTCTCACAGTCTCTATGCTCTGTCTCTATCTCTTTCTATCTCTGTATCTATCCCTCTCCATCTCTGTCTCTCTCTCTTTCTCTCTCTCTCTCTCTCTAACTCTCTCTCTCACTCTCTCTCTATTCTTCTCTCTCTCTCTGTCTCTTTCTCCCTTTCTATCTCTCCGTTTCACAAACTCTGTCACTCTCACTCTCTGTATCTCTCTCTGTCATTCTCACTCTCTGTAACTCCCACTCTTACTGTACCTCGCTCTGTCCCTTGCTCTCTCAAACTCTCTCCCACTTTTACAGTCTCACTCTGTCGCTATCTCTCCGTCTCTCACATTGTCTCTCAGTCGTTTGCCTTTCTCTTTCTCACTCTGTCTCTCTCTCTCTAACTCTCACACTCTCACTCTCTCCCTCTAAATCGCTCTCTCTCCCTCTAACTCTCTCTCTCCCTCTAAGTCTATCTCTCTCTCACAACCTCTATCTCACTCAGTCTCTCAGCCTCTGCCCCGCTTTGTGTCTCCCTCTTGCCCTGTCCATCTCTCTCTATCTCTCCCTCCGTGTCCCTCACACTCTGCTCCTTGTCGCTCCCTCATTCTTTTCTTCTCTCTCTCTCTCCCTCATTTAATTCTTTCTGGCCCCCCCTCTCTCACACTATCTCTATATGTCTGTCTGCGTCTCTGACTCAGTTTATCTGCCTCTCTCACTCACCCTCTCTCTCAATTTCTCTGCCTCTCTCTATTTATCTCTCTCTTTGTATCTATCTCTATTTCTCTCTCAATCTCACGCCCTCATCCTGTTTTATTCTCTTTCTCTCAATCTAGCTTTTTCCATCTCTCTCTCTCTATCTCTCTGTCTCTAAATCCCTGCTAATCTCACGTTTTCTGTCTTTCACTCTCTACCTCACTCTGTCTGACTATCCCACCCTCCGTCTCTGTCTATCTCTCCCTCTTTGCCTTGATCTCTCTCTCTGCCTTTGTCTCTTTGTAACTCTCTCTCCCTTTGTGTCTCTCTTTCTCAAACTCTGACTCACTTACTCTCTGTATCTCTCTGTCTGTCCCTCAAACTCTCTATCTCTCCCATAGTCCCTCTCCCTCTCTCCATCTCTATCTCCTGCACAGTCTCTCTCAATTTCAATCTCTATCTTAGTCACTCTCTGTCTCTCTCTCTTTCTCACAACCTGTGTCACACATTCTTTGTTGTTCTGTCCCTCATTCTTTCTGAGTCTCTCCCTCAGTCTATCTCTCTCTCTTGCACTCTCCTTCTACGCCTCTCTGTCTCTCTCTCTCTCTATATCTATCTACCTATCTCTCTCACCCTCTATCTCTCTCTATCTCTCTCTGTCTCTGAATCTCTGGCTCTCACATTCTCACTCACTCTGCCTCTCTCTGTCTCTCACACTCTCTTTCTCTCCCTCTCTGTCTCGTACACTTTTGCTCTCTCTCTCACTGTTTCTCTCCATCAATCTCTCTCTATCTATCTATCTATCTATCTCTCTCTAACAATTTCTCTCTCTCTCTCTCTTTCTCTCTCCCTGACTCATTCTCCTGCTCTCCCTCCACCTCTGGGTCTCCTTCTCTGCCCCAATCTTCCTATGTCTCTCTCTCACTCTTTCACCCTCTACCTCTCTCTCTCTCTCTCGTCAAACACCCTATCTCCTTCACTCTCTTTTACTCTATCTCGATATCTCTCTCTCTTCTGACTCTTTCACTTAGTATCTCTCTCTCTCAATAACTCTGTTCCCCTCTCTCTCTATGTCTCCCTTTCTCTGTCCTTTCTTTGTCTCTTTCTCTAAGGTTATCTCTTCTCTCTCTCTCTCTATCTCTCTCCCCCTCTGTCTATCACCCTCTATCTCTCTCTCTCTCTGTGTCTCTATCTCACTCCGTCTGTCTCCCTCTCTCTATCTCACTTAATCGATCTCTCTGTCCTTCTGAGTCTCTCACTCCCTGTCTCTCTCCTTCTCTCTCCCACTATCACACTATGTGTCACACTCTACGTCTTTCTCAATGTCTCTCTCTCTATGTATCGCTCTCTAAGTCCCTCTGTAGCTCTCTCAATAGATCTTACTCTGTTCCACTCTCTCTGTCTCTCTTTCTGTCTCTCTCTGTAACTCTCGCTCTCTCTTTCTCAATCTCGCTCCATCTCTGCCTCTCTCTCACTCTTCATTTATATGTCTGTCCCTTTAGCTGTCTCTCTCATTTTATCAGAATCTTACTCTCTGTCTCTCTCTCCGTCTCTCTCTTTCTGTCTCCCTGACTCTCTCTTTGTCCCTGTCTCTCCCTGTCTCTCAGTTTCTCTCACTCTGCCCCTCTCTCTCTCATTTCCTCTCTGACTCTCTCTGACTCTCTCTCTCTCAATCTCACTCACCGTCTGTCCGTTTTGCTCTGAATCTCTGCCTCTCTGTCCCTGCCTGGCCCTCTCTCTCTATCGGTTTTATTCTCTCTCTCTGTCTCTCAAATTCTGTCTCTCGCTCAGTTTCTTTCAGCCTCTCTCTCTCTCTTTCTCTCACTGTCTATCTCTGTATCTTCCTCTCTCTCTCTGCCTTTCATTATCTCTCTCAATTTTGCTCACGGTCTCTCTCTCCCGTTCACAATCTTCCTGACTTCTCTGTCTCTCCAAATCCCTAACACTTTCTACTCTCCCATAGTCTCTTTCTCTCTCTGTCTCTCTGTCTCTCCCTCTCTCTCCAAGTTTCTGCCAATCCCTCGCCCGCTCTGTTTATCTCATTTTCTCTTTCTATCTGTCTCTCTCTTAATCCCTGTCTCTCTGTGACTCTGTCTCTCTCTCTCCATCTCCCTCGCTCTCACTCTCACTCTCCCTCTCTCAGCCTCTCTCCCACTCACTCATTCTCTTTCTGTGTGTGTCTCTCTCTCTTTATCCCTGCCTCTGAGTGACTATGTCTTTCTCTCTCCCTCTCCCACGGTCTCATTCTCCCTCCCCAGTTCTCTCTCTCTCTCTCTCTCTTTCTCTCGTTGTTTCTCTCTTTTAATCCCTGTCTCTCTCTGACTCCCTCTCCCACTTCCCCTCGCTCTCACTCTCACTCTCTCTCCGTGTCGCTCTCTCACTCTCTCTTACTCTCTCACTCTCTTTTCCCCTCTGTCACTCACTCTCACTCTATCTCTTTCTCTCTCTCTTCTTCTCTGTCTCTCTCTATTAACCTTTCTCTCACTCTCTGCCCCCCTCACTCTATAAATCTCTCTCACTCTCTCTCCCTCTCTCTCTCTCTCGCTCTCTCTCCTGTTCTCTCTTGATCACCCTCTGTCTCTCAAAGTATGTCACTCTCAGCTGCTCACTCTCTGCCTCCCTGTCGCTCCCTCTCTCTCTTTCACACTTTCTCTGTTTGACTTACTATCACCCCCAATCTCTCATATTATCTGTCTATCATTGTTGCTCACCCTTCCTCTCACGCTCTTTCTATCCTTTCCTCTCTTGCCTCTCACTCTATATTGCTCTGTCTCACACTCTCTTTCTCTCTCACTCTCTCTCCCTGTCTCTCTTTCCCTGTCTCTCTCCCTGTCACTCTCTCACTGTCACTCTCTGCCTGCCTCGCTCTCCATGCCTCTCTCTCCCTGCCTCTCATCATCTCTTCTCTGTCTCTCCTTCTCTGCCTCTCCATCACTCTCTCATTCTCTGTCTCACCCTCACTGTCTCCCTCTCATTGTCATCCTCTCTCCCATTTTCTCTCTCACTTCCCCACTCCCTCTCTTTGTATCACACTCTGTATGGCTCTCACTCAATTACTGTCTCACTCACAGTTTGTCTATATGTGTGTCATTCTCTTTGCCTCTGTCTCTCTCTCTGAATATCTGTCTCCCTCTCTCTCTGTCTCTCTCCTTCTCTGTCTACCTCTCTCTCTATCTCTCTTTCTATGTCTCACTCCCTCTGCCTCTCTCTCTCTCTCGCCCTTTATCCCTCTGTCTCTCTTTCTCTGCCTCTCTCTCTTTTCTCTGTCTCTCACTCTCTGTCTCTCTTACTCTCTGACTCTCTCCCTCTCACTCTCCATTAATCTGTCTCTTGCCTCTCTCACTCTCTCTCAAAATCTTTCTTCCTGTCTCTCCCTCTTTCTCTATCTATCTACCTCTGTTTCAATGTCTCTCTCTCTGTCTTTCTCTCTCTCTATCTCCCTCTCTCCATCTCTCTACTTGTTTCTAGAACTCTCTCCGTCTTAGCTATTTTCTTCTCTGCCTCTTTCTTTCCCTGTATCGCATTCTCACTCTCTTTAACTCTCTCACCATCTGTCTCTCTCACTATCTGCATCTCTCTCCCTGTCTCTCTTAGTCTATGGATCTCTTACCCTCACTCTCCCTCTCTCTGTCATTTGCTCTTTCACTTTCTCACGTTCGCTCGCTCTTTCTCTCGCTCTCTATCTGCCTCTGACTCTCATTGTCTCCGTTATTCTCTGTCTTTGTCTCTCAAATTTATGCCTCCCTGTCTCTCTCTGACTTTATATCACCCTCTCCAACTTTCTCCCTTTTGCCCACTCTCTTTCGCTGTCTCCAACTCTCTTTCTCTCTGTCTCTAACTCTCTGTCTCTCTCCTTGTCTGTCCAACAATTTTTGTCTCTCTCTCACTCTGTTGCTTTTTCCCCTCTTAATCGCTGTCTCTCCGTCTTTCTCTTTCTCTCACTCTATGTCTGTCACTCTTTGTGTCTCTGTCTCTCTCTCACCCACTCTGTTTCCATCTGTCTCTCACTCTCTCTATTTCTCTCTCTAGCCCTCTGTTTCTCTGTCTCTCTCTTTATCCTTCTCTCTCTTTCTCCGTCTCTCTATCACATTCTCTGTCAATCTCTTTTTTCTCCGTCACCCGTTCTACCTCTCCCTCTCACTTTGTCTGTCTTTCACTGTATGTATATCTCCCTCACACTCTCTTTACTTCTCTGTCTCTTTCTCTGTCCCTGTCTCTCTGTGTATCTCACTCTCTCTCACTAGCTCACTCTAACTCACCCTCTTTCCCCCGATTTCTCTCAAAATCAATCTCCCTCACACTTTTTATTTCTCTGTCTCTACCTCTCTGTTTCTCTGTCTCTCATTCTATGTCTCTATGTCTGTAACACTCTGCCTCTCCCACTATTGCTCTCTGCCTCTCTCACTCTCTGCCTCTCACTCCCTGTTTCTCACTCTCTGTCTCTTACTCTCCGCCTCTCACTCTCTCTCTCTCTCACTGGCTCTCTCTGATGCTCTGTCCCTCTCTGACTCTCTGTCTCTCACTGCCTCTCTGTCTCTCTCTCTCTCCCTCTCAATTTCTCTCACTTTCTATCTTTCTCTCTCTCTCTCTAATTGTGTACATCTCTCACTCCCTCTGCCACCCTATTTCATTCTCTCCACTTCTCACTCTGTCTATCCTATGTTTCTCTCTCACTCTCCTCTTTTTTTTATATCTATCTCTCCCTTTTTCTCTCTCACACAATCTGATTCCACGACTCTCTCCCTCTGTCTCTGTCTGTCTCACTCTATCTCTCTCCTCTCTCTCCTTATCTCTCTCTCTCTCTCTCGCTCTCTATCGGTATCGCTCACCCCCTATCTGCATCTCTCTCTACCCCTATGTATCTCTCACTCTCTCACTCACCCTGTGATGCTCACACCCTCTGTATCTCTCTCTCTGTATATGCCACACTGTCTCTCGCACTCTCATTCTCCCACTCTCTGCTTTTCGCCTCTGTCTCTCTCTGTCTCTCCATCATTTATTCTGCCTCTCAGTCTCACGTTCCCTGTCACGGTCTCTGTGTTTCTCCTGCTGTCTGTCACTCTCCATCTCTCTCACTCTTTCTCACTCTCACTGTCTTTTCTCTCTTGCCTCTCACTCTCTGTCTCTCACTCTAAGCCACTCTCTCTGAATTCTATGTTTCTGTCTCTCTTTCTCTCTCTCATTCTCTGTCTCTCTCTTCCTCATGCTCTGTCTCTCCCTGTCCCACTCTCGATGTCTCTGTCTCTTCCAAACTACCTGTCTCTCCCTCCCGCCCTCCTTCTCTAGCTAGTTCTCACTGCCTTCCCTCTCTGTCTCTCCGTCTCTGTCTCTGTCTCTTTCTATTTCTCCCTGTCTCTCTCTGTCTCACAATCTCTATCTCTCTGTCTCTCTCTTTGTCTCACTCTCACTCTCTGTCTCACTCTGTCACTCTCAATCTCATTCCGTCACTCTCACTCTCCGTCACTGTTTCTCCTTCTCTCTCTCACTCTGTCTTTCTGTCTCTCTTTTACGCTCTGTCTCTAATCTCTGTATTTCTGGCTGTCACTCCCTGCCTCCCCGACTCTCTCTCTCTCTCTCTTTCTCTCTGTCTCTTTCTCTCTCTCTCTCTTCCTGATTCACTCTCACTCTCTCGCTTTAACTTTCACGGTCTGTCTATCACTCTCTGACTCTCACTTGCTCTCTTTAATTCTCTCTCTTTGCTTCTCCATCTCTTCCTCTCTCTCCCAATTCTCTCTCTCTCTGTCCATCTCAATGTCCCTCTTTCTATCCATCTCTCTCTCTGTCTCACTCTCTTTTTTATTTCTCTCACTATCACCCTCTCTGTCTCTTTGTCTGCCCCTTTGTCTATTTCACTCCCTCTCTGATTGACTCTCACTCTCTTTCTCTCTCTTTCGGTTTAACTGTCACTCTCTTGCTCTCACTCTCTTTCTCCCTCTCTGTTCCTACTTCACTCTGTCTCATTCTCTTTACCTGTCTCTACATCCCTTCCTCTCTATCCATGCCTCTCGCTTACTGTCTTCTCCTTCTCTTCAGTTCTCTATCACTCCCTCACTTTCTCCCTCACTCGGTCTCTCCATCTCTCTCTGCCTGTGTCTTTCTCTCTGTGCATCTCCCTGTTCCTCTCCCTGTCCCTCCCTCTCTCTGTTCACCCTGTCTGTGTCTCTCTCTGTTTTCAGTATCTCACGATCTGCATCTCTGTCTGTCACTCTCTGTCTGTCACTCTCTGTCTCTCACCCTCTCTGTCGCTCACCCTCTCGCTCTCTCACTCCACCTGCCTCTCTCTGTCTCTCATCCTCTCTCTCGCTCTGTCTCTCACTCTCTTTCTTTTTGCCCCCACCCTTTCTTTCTCAATTTATAACTCTCTCTTGCTCTTCCTCTCTATCTGTTCTATCAATCTATCTCTCTCTCTCACACACTGTCTCTCTCCCTGAACTTCTGCCTCTCTGTCTGTCTGCCTCTCTGTCTCTTTCTCTTTCTCCGACGCTCTGTATCCATTTCTCTCTGAAAACCTCACTGTCTGTCTCTCATTGTTGTCCCTGTCTCTCATTGTCACTACATGACACTTTCAGTCTATGTCTCTCCCTATCTATCTCTGACTCCATGTCTCTATGTCTCTCTCTCACTCTAACTTTCACTGTCACACCCCCTCTGTCTCACTCTCCCTCTCTCTCAATCTCTATATCTCTCTGACTATCTTTCTCACTTTATATTTTTTATGTCCCTTTCTTTATCTGCCTCACTCATTTTTTATCTGTCTCTCGCTCTGTCTCTCAATCTCTGTCTCTGTCTTCCTCTTTCCCTCCCTGTATCTCTCTCTCTCTCTCTCTCCCTCCCACAAATTCTCTCTCTCACACTCCTTCTCCCAGACTCCTTCTCTCACAATCTCTCTCTCACATTCCATGTCTCTCACACTCTCTTTCTCACATTCACTCACGTTGTGTCTTTCGCTGTCTCTCAATATCTGCCTCTCTACCTTTCACTCTCAGCCTCTTTTTCTCCTCCTCTCACTCCCTCGCACTCTCTGACTCTCTCACATATCTGATCTCTCTATATCTTTAACTGTCTGTCTCTCATTGATTTTCTCTCTGTCTCTCTCTCACTTTCTCTCTTTCTCTCTCTTTCTCTGTCTCTCAATCTCTCTCTCTCTCTCACTCTCTCCCTGTCTGTCTCCCTCTATCTCACCCCCTGCCTTCTCTGTCTCAAAATATTTCTCTCTTTTTCTATGTCTCTCCTTCACTCTCTCCCTCTCTCTGTTTCTCCATTTCTCTGTCTGTGCCTCTCCCTCTCCAATTCCCTCTACCTCCCTCACCCTGTCTCTCTCTCTCCCCCTCTCTCTCTCTGCGTTTCTCATTTAATCTCCGTCTCTCTGACTTTCTGTCCCTCTCTCTTTCTCTCTCTCTCTATGACTCTGCCATTCTCTGCACCCTGTTTCTCTGACTCTCTCTCCCTCTCCCTCACTCTAACTATCTCAATCTCACTCTCTCTCTCTGTCTCTCTCTCTGTCTCGCAATGTCTCTCTCTCTCACTCCCTTTGCCTCTCTCTCTCTTACTCGCTCTCTCTCTCTCTCGTTGCCCCTTTGTCTCTCTATCTCTCTCTCTGTCGCCCACTCTCGATCTGTTTCTTCCTCTCTTACTCTCTGTCCCTAACTCTCTGTCTCTCCCTCTCTGTTTCTCTTTATGAAATACCGTCGCTCTAACTCTCTCTCTCTGTTTTCTGAATCTCTCATTCTCTTTTTCTCTCACTCTGTTTCTTTCACTCTCCTCTGCCTCACACACAATCTCTGTCTCTCTCTCAGTCTCACTCTCACTATATCTCTTTCTCTCTCACACTATCTATCTATCTCTCTCTCTGCCTCTCTCACTGTCTCTCTCACACTTTCTGTCTCACTCTCTTTCCGTCTCTCTCTCTCTGTAACTCCCTCTGTCTCTCTCCCACACACTCCCTCTAGCTCTTTCACTCTTTATCTGTCTCTATCTCACTCTTTACATCTCTGCCTCTCTCTGTCCCCTACCCTGTCTCTCTGTCTCTCAATCTCTTCTCTATCTCTCTCTTTCTCTCGGTGTCTCTCTCTCTCTGTCTCTCATTGTTTCTCACGATGTCTCCCACTATATCTCTCACTATGTATCTCTCTATATCTCTCAGTATGTCACTCTGTCTCTCTATCAGACTCTTTCACACTGTCTCACCCTCTCTCCCTCTCTGTTCCAAACTCTCTCCATGTCGCTCACTCCCTGTCTCTCACTCCCTGTCTCACACTCCAGTCGCACTCTTTCTCAATGTCTCTCTCTGTCTCTCCCTCTCTCTCCCTGTCTCCCCCTGTCTCTCCCCCTCTCTCCCAATCTATCTCTCTCTCCCTATCTCTCTCCCACTCTCCCTCACTCAGTCTCTCACTCTTAGTCTCTCACTCTAACTGTCTCTCACTCTCACTCCCTCTCTCCCTCTATTTTACTCATTCACTCTTTCTCTCTGTCTCCCCCTCTGTCTCGCTAACTCTCTCTATCTTTTTCACTCTCCCTCTCCCTCCCTCTCCATCTCCCTGTCTCTCTCTCTCTCTTCATCCCTGTCTCTCTGTATCGCTGTGTCTTTTTTTTATCTGTCACTCATTCTTTTTCTCCCCGTCTCACTCTCCCTTTTGCTCTCTGTCCATCCCGCCCTCCCTCACTCTTTCTCCCTATTTATCTACCTCTGCCTCTCTCTCTCCTTCTTTCAAATTAACTCTCTCTCCATATCGATCCCTCTATCTCACTGTTACTGTATCTCACCCTTTTTGCAAGCTGTCCCTCTCTCTTCCTCTCACACTTTTTTTTCTGTTGTATCTCCCCCTATCACTGTCTGTCCCTATCTCTCTGTCTCTCTCTGTTTCGCTCTTTCTCTCTCTCTCTGAAGCTGTCCCTCTCTCTTGCTCTGACTTTCTCTCTCTCTTTCTCTCTTCTCTCTCCCTGTCCCTCTCTCTGTCTCTTTATTTTCTCTCTCTATCTCACTCTCTCACTCGATTTCTCTCTTTCTCTCTCTCTCCACTCTCCCTGCCTCACTCGCTCGCTCTCTCAGTCTCTCTCTTTATCTGTCCTTCTGACTGTGTCTCTCTCTAACTATCTCCCTCTCTCACTCACTCTTTCTCTCTCACTCTTTCTTTCTTTCTTTCACTCTCTCTCACTCTCTCACGCAGCCTCTCTCTGTTTCAAACTTCTTCCCTCTCTCTGCATCTCACTCTTTTCTCTGTGTGCGTCTCTTTCTCTCTGTCTCTTTTTCCCTCTCTCTACCTCCGTCTCTTTCTCTCCATCTATCTTCATCTCTCTCTATCTTCCCTTCTCACTGCATCTCCCTCTCACTCTCTCTCTCTCTATCTCTTCTCTATCTCTGTTCCAATGTCTCCAGCAATATCACTCTCTGTCTCTCTGTGCCTCTCAATTCCATTCTCTCTCTCACCCACTGTTTCTCTCTGCCTAAATCTATCTCACTCTGTCCCTCTTGTCCTCTCTCACTCTCTGTGACTCACTCACATTATCTCTCTCTGTCTAACTCTCATTCGCTGCTTCTCTCACAATCACCCTGTTTGTCTCTCCCCCTGTCTTTCTCTCATTCTCTCCCTCTCTCTCTCTCCCTTTCTCTCTAACCCTCTCGCCCTCTCTCTTTCCGTCTCTCTCGATCTATTTTAGTGTTTCTCTCTCTCTTCCACACTCCCTGTCTCTCTCTGAAACCCTCATTCACTTTATCTCTATCTCACTCTTTCCATTACTGTCTGTCTCTCTCTCTCACCCTCTGACAATCTCTTTCTCTAACTCTCTTCTCTCTCCCCTCTTTCCCTGTATGTCTCCCTCTCTCTGCCTCACTCTCTGTCTCTCCCTGACTCTCACTGTGAATCTCGCACTCTGTCTCTCTTTATTTTTTATCTCTCTCTCTTTCTCTCTCTCTCTCTTCCTCTCCGGCCCTCTCTCACTCTTAATCTGTCTCCCTATCAGTCCCTTTCACTCTGTCTCACCCTCTCATTATCTCTTTCAATCTCTCTCCCTGTCTCTCCCACTCTGCCTCTCACTCCCCGTCTCGCTCTTTTTCTCACTGTCCCTCTCAGTCTCTATCAGTATCTATAATTCTCTCATGTATCTCTCTGTCAATCCCTGTATCTCCCTGTCTCTCTCGCTGTCTCTCCCTCACTGCCGCTCTCTCTCTCTCTCCCTATCTCTCGCTCCGTCTCTCCTTCTCTCACTCTATCTCTCGCTATCTATATTGCTCACTGCCTCTCAATATCTATATCTCTCACTCTCTCTTTTACCTCTCTCTTTCACTCTTTGTCTCTGTATCTCGCCCTCTCTATCTCTCTCTTACTCTCTCTTTCTCTCTCTCTCTCCCTCCTTCACGGTCTGCCAGTCTCCATCTTCATTCCCCTCCCCGTTTCCCTGTCTCGCTCTGTCTTTATTTCTCAGTCTCTCGCTCTATTTCTCCCTGACTCTCTCTCTGCCTCTCTAGCTCTCTCTCGCCTTCTCTCTCTCTGTCTCTTCCTCCCCCTCTCTCTCTGCCTCTCTATCTCTCTCACCTTCTCTCTCTCTTTCTCTTCCTCCCCCTCTCTCTCTGTATCTCCCTCTCTCTCTGTTTCACTCTTTCTGTCTCAGTCTCTCTCTCGGTCACTCCCTGCCTCTCTTTCTCTCTCTATCTATCTCACTCTATCTCACAGTATCACAGAATCACATTGCAGAAGAGGTCCTTCGGCTCATCGAGTCTTCACCAATGCTTGAGCAACACCTGACCTACCTACCTAATCCCATTTACCGGCACTTGGCATATAGCCTTGAATGTTATGACGTGCCAAGTGCACATCCAGGCACTTTTTAAAAGATGTGAGGCAACCCGCTTCCAACACCCTCCCAGGCAGTGCATTCCAGAACGTCACCACCCACTGGGTAAACAATGTTTTTCCACACATCCCCAGTAAACCTCCTGCCCCTCATCTTGAACATATGCCCCATTGTTACTTACCCTTCAACTAAGGGAATAGCTGTTCCTATCCAACCTGTCCATGTCCCTCATAAACTTGTACACCTCGATCAAGTCGCCCCTCAGTCTTCTCTGCTCCAGCCAAAACAACCCAAGTCTATGCAACCTCTCTTCATAACTGAAATGTTTCATTCCAGGCAACATCCTGTTGAATCTCCTCTGCACCCCCTCCAGTGCAATCACATCCTTCCAAATATTTGGAGGCCAGAACTGCACACAGTGCTCCAGCTATGACCTCACCAAGGTTCAATACAACTTCAACATGACCTCCCTACATGTGTAATGTATGCCTCGGAAGATAAAGGCAAATGTCCCATATTACTTTTTTCACCACACCACTAACATGGCCCTACACCTTCAAATAATTATTGACACACACGCCAAGGTCGCTTTGTTCCTCAGAACTTCGTAGTGCAATGCCGTTCATTGAATATTTCCTTTTCATATTACTCCTTCCAAAGTGTATCACCTCACACCTTTCAGAGTTAAATTCCATCTGCCAATTATCTGCCCTTTTGAGCATCCAGTCTATATCCTCCTGCAGCCCAAAACATTCAACTTCACGATTAACAACCCGGCCAATCTTTGTGTCGACCACCAACGTAATGAACCTACCCCCCGCCAACATGGTCATCTATGTCGTTCATATCAATGACAAATAATAGGGGGTGGAGCACAGGTCCCTGTGGTAGGCCACTGGACACTGGCTTCCAGTCAATATAGCATCCTCTGTCATCACCCTATCACAGTCTCTCTCTCTCTCTCGATCTCACTAACTCTATATCTCACTATATCTCCATCTCACTCAGTCTCTCTCCGTTCCTCTCTCTTACTCCTTCTTCCTCCATCTCTGTCTCCCTTTCGCTCTCTGTCTCTCTCCACCTCGCTCTCTGCCTCCTCTCTCTCTCTCTCTCTCTCTCTCTTTCTCACACACACTTTCGTTCTCCCTTTCACCCTATCTCTGTAGCTTTCTCTATCACGGACGCTGTCTCTCTCTCTCCCTTTCTCTGCCTCTCTCTCTCACCCTATTTTTCTCTCTTTTCTCTATGTCTCCCACTCTCACTCTCATTTTCTCTCTCTCTCCCCCGCTGTCTCTTTCCCTTCTCTCTCTATCTCACGCCCTTACTCTCTCTCCCCCCTCTCTGTCACTCTCTCACTCGCTGTCTCTCTCTGTCTCTCTAACCCTCTCCTTCTCTCTTTCTTTCTCCTGCGCTGTCTCTCTCGCTCTCTCTCACTCTCTCTCTTTTTGTATGCCCTTATCTGTCTGTCTCTCTTCTCTATTTCACTCTCTTACTCTCTCTTTATCTCAGTATTTACACCTCTCTCAATTCCTCTCCCTCTCTCTCTCTCTCTCTCTCTCTGCAGCTGTCACTCTCGTTGACGTTGTCATTCACTCTATCTCTGTCCCTCTCCATCACTCTATTTTTCTCTCTTGTCTCCCTTTCGCACTCTCTCATTCACATTTCATATCTGTCTCCCTCTCTCTGTCTCTCTTTCTTCTCTCTCTAACCCACTCACTTACTCTCTTTCGCTCTCTCCCCCTCTCTCGGTCTTTCTCTCCCTCGCACTCGCTGTCTCTCTCTGTCTGTCTGTCTCTCTCTCTCTCTGTCTCTCTCTATCGCTGTCTCTTACCCTCTCTCTAACTGTCTCTCCCTTTCGATATGCTTTTCTCTTTCTGTCTCTCTTCTACATATCACTCTTTGACTCTATATTTCTCTCACATTCTTTCTGTATATCTCCCTTTCCCTCTCTCTCGGTCACTCCCTCTGTCTCCCTGCCTCACCCCCTCAACCTCCCTCTGTCTCTCAATTTCTTGTCTCTATGTGTCTCTCTCTCTTTGTCTCGTTCTCCCACCCTTTCCCTCCCTCTCTCTCTCTCCTTCTTCCTCCCCCACTCTCTCTCTCTCCCTGCCTCTCTATCTGCATTTGTCTCACTCCCTCTCCCTCTGTATTTCACTAGCACTATCTCGCCCTCTTTGTCTTTCTCTCGCTGTCTCTCTCTGATTCTCTCTGACACTCTATGTCGCTTGCTCTGTGCCTCACAAGCCCTGTCTCTCTCTTGCTCTCTGTCTCTATCTGCCTCTTTCTCACTCGCTCTGTCTCTCTCCCTCTCTCACTCTCTCTCTCACTCTCGCTGCCTCCCTCTCAGTAGCTGTTAGTCTCTCTCACTATGTCTTTCACTCACTCTCATTCGCAGTCTCTCACTCTCACTCTGTCTCCTCTCCCTCTGTCTCTCTCAATAATTATGTCACCCTCTCTCGCTCTGTCTATCTCTATCACTCTTTCGGCTTCTCTTTTAAACCTCTATGTAACTAACGATGTCACACACTCGCTGTCTCTCTCAAACTCACTTTCTTGCCCTCTCTCTCGCTCCCTTGCTTTTACTCTCTCTTCCTCTCTCCCTCTCTCTCTCTCTCGCTCTCTCTCTATAAATCTCCCTCTCATTCAAGCTCTTCCTCTCTCGCTTATATACTCAATCACTGTTTCTCATTCTCTGTCTCTCTCCCTTTCTCACTCTGTCTGTCTCCCCTTCTCATGTCTCTCTCCGTCTCTCATTTACTCTCTCCCTTTTTCTCTCTCCTGGTCTTCTCTGTCTCTCCATCTCTCTCTCTCTCTCTCTCTCTCTCTCTCTCTCTCTCTCTCTCTCTCTCTCCCTCTCCCTCTCTCGCTCTCTCTCTCTCTCTCTCACCCTCAGACTGTCCACCTCTCACGAGCGTGAAGCCTCTTTGCTACTCTTACTGTCTCCCTCTCCCTTTTTCTATCCCGCTCAATTTCACTCGATCTTTCTCTCGCTCTCTCTCTCTCAATATAACTATATCTTTCTCCAACTCTCTCTCTCTCTTTCTCTCTTGCTCTGACTTTAATTGTGTTTAATTGTGTTTCTCCCTCTGTCTCTCACTCTCCGTCTCTCACCCGCGCTCTCCCTATCTCCCTATATCGCTCGGTCTCCCTGTCTCATTGTCTCCCTATCACTCCCTCTCCGTCTCCTTGTCTCTCTCTATCTGTTCTTATTTCTCTGCCTCTCACTAAATTTCTCCCCGACTCTCTCTCTCTCTCTCTCTCTCTCTATATATATATACATATATGTATATCTATCTATCTATCTATCTATCTATCTTTGACACTCTATCCCTCCCTCATTCTGTCTCTTCTCCATCTTTCTCTGTAACTCCCTTCCTCTCTCACTCCATCTCTCACCCTCTCTCTCGCTGCCTCTCTCTGTGTATCTCGCTAGCACTATCTCTCTCTCCCTGTCTGTCGCTTTATTTTGCTCATTCTGTCTCTCTCTCTCTTTATTTCTCTATATCTATCTGCCTCTCTCTCTATCTCACTCCCTGTCTCTCTCACTCTCTCAACCCCCTCTCTCTCTCTCTCTCTCTCTCTGCCTCTCCCGTTCACTGCCTCTCTCTCGCTAGCACAATCTCTCTCTCTCTCTCTCTTGGTCGCTCGTTGTCTCTCTATCTCACTCTATCTCTGAAAGTCTCTGTCACTCACTCTTTTTCGGTGCCTCTCAACCCGTCCTACCTCTCACTATCTCTCTCTCTCTGCCTCAGTCTCACTGTCTCTATCTGCCTCTTTCACTCATACTCGCTCTCAATGTCTTTCTCCCTCTATTTCTCTCAATCTATCTCATTCTCTTTCTCTCTCACTCTCACTCTGACTTTTCATCAGCTGTTCAATATCTTATTAAGTCTCTCTCTCACTCTATCGTTATGTCTCTCTCTTTCTCTCTATCTCCCTCACACACTACCTGTCTCTCTAAATCTGTCTTTCACTCTCCCTCTCCATCCCACTATTTCCATATCTGCCTCTCTCTATCTCTAACGCTCTTGTCTCCCCCTTTCATTCTCTCTCCCTCTCTCTCGCTCAATGTTGGTCTCCCTCTGTCTCTGTCTCTCTCTCTATCTCTCTCTCTCTCTCTCTCTCTCTCTGTGTCTCACAATCTGTCTCTAACGCTTTCTTTCTCTATTTCTGACCCTGTCATTCAATCACTCTGTCGCTCCCTCCACCACTCTCTCTGATCTCTTTCCGTCTCTCTCTCCCTCATCCTTGCTTCCTAGCTCTCTATCTCTCACTAGCACTACCACTCCCTCGCCATGTCCCTTGCTGCCTTTCCCTCTGATTCTCTTTGTTACTCTCTGTCTCACTCTCCCTCTGTCTAACTCTCTCTCTCTATCTCCTTCCCTATCTCACTCCCTCTCTGCCTCTCTCTCTCTCTCTCTCCCTCCCTCCTACTCTCCCTCTCTCTCCCTCTCTTTACCTCTCTCACTCCCTCCATCTCTCAGTCACTCGCTAGCACTAACTCTCTCTCTCATTCTCTCTCGAGGCCGCTCACTGAGACTCTCTCTGTCACGCTCCGACTCTCTCTCTCTTTATGTGCCTCTCAATCCCTGCCTGCCTCTCACTCTCTGTCTCCCTCTGCCTTAGTCTCACTGTCACGCCCTCTCCCCCTTTCGCTCTCTCTCACACTCTCTGTCTCACCCTCAGTCTCTGCCTCTTCATCTCTCTTTCCCTCATTCTCGCTCAATCCCTGCCTCATTCTCACTCTGTATTCTCACCATCTGTCTCATTTATTCCCTCTATCTAACTCTCTCTTTCTGTATCTCTCTTTCTCTCTCTCTCTCATTCTTTATCCCTCTCGCTTTCTCTGTGTCCCTCCCTATCTCTCTCTCCCTCACTCTCTCGCTCTTCCGCAATCAATCTTTCTCTCTGTCTGTCTCTCTCTCTCTGTCTTGCTATCTGCCTCTCTTTATGCCTCTCCCTATTACTCTATATCTCTCTGATACACATTCTCTCTCTCTTTACGTCTCTTGCTTTAACTCCCACTCTCTATCTCTTGTTCTCTGTCTCTCACACTCCTTTTTCTGTGTCTCCCTCTCTTCCTTCTCTCTGTCTCTCATTCAACTTCTCAACATTTTTTATCTCCCTGCCTGTCTTCTCTTTCTATCCATTTCGCTTTCTCTCTCTCTCTCTCTCTCTCCCTCTCTCCCTATCCATCTCTCTCACGAGCTTGCTGCCTGTCTGCTTCTGTGCCTCTCTGCCTCTCTCTTCTCTCTGTCTCTCCCTATCTATACTTCCCTCTATGTCCCTCTCTATCAATTTCTCTGTATATTTCTATCTCTCTGTTTCTCTCTCTTTCAGTCTCTTTCACTCTTTCCCACACTCTCTCTCTCACTCACTCAACGTCTCTCTCTCTCTCCCTGAATCTGTGACTCTCACTCTCTGACCATCGCTTTCATTATCGGTCTCACTGTCTATCACGGTCTCTATCAGTCTCTTTCAGTGTCTCTCTGTCTATCTCTCTCTACCTCTGTCTCTCTTTGTATCTCTCTCTAAGTGTCTCTCGGTCACACTCGGTCTCTCCCTCTCTCCCTGACTCTCTCTCTCTCTCTCTCACTCACTGTCTCTCGCTCTCTCACTATCTCTCTCTCACTATCACTGTCTCTCCCTCTCACTCTCTCTCTCCTTGTCTTTCTCTTTCAATCTTTCTGTTTGTAATTCACTCTCTCACCCTCTGCTCTGAGCAATCACTCTGACTGCCTCCATCTCTCTCTCTCTCTCTCTCTTTCTTTCTCTCTCTCTCTCTCTTTCCATCAATATCTCTGACCTCTATCTCTTTCTCTCTCTGTCTATCTCACTATTTGTATTTCTCTCTCTCTCTCTTCCAATCTCTATCTCTGTCCCTGTGTCTCTCGTTCTCCCTCCCTCACTCTCTGTCGCTCCCTCCACCTCTTTCTCTATCACTCTTTCCTTCTCTTTCTCCCTCTCTCTTCCTGCCTCGCTATGTGCCTCTCACTAGCAATATCTCTGTCTCTCCCTGTCTCTTGCTGCCTTTCCCTCTGACTTTCTCTGTCACTCTCGGTCTCACTCTCTTTCCATATAACACACTATCTTTCTCTATCTCACTCTCTCTCTCTTCCTCTTTCTCTCCGTCACTCGCGAGCACTAACTCTCTCTCTTACTGTCTCTCGACGTCGCTCACTCTAACTCTCTCTGTCACGCTCCGACTCTGTCCCTCTCTGGGCTTTTCAATCCCTGCCTCCCTCTCACTCTCTGTCTCTCTCTGCCTCTGTCTCACTGTCCCTCCGTCTCCCCGTTTCACTTTCTCTCATACTATCTGTCTTATTCTCAGTATCAGTATCTTTCTCTCTCTTTCTCTCACTCTATTTCATTCTCTGTCCCTCTCATTCTAACTGATTTCTTTCCATCTGTCTCTCTCATTTTCTGTCTCTCTCATTCTCACTCTGTCTTCTCTCCATCGGTCTCTCTCATTCAGTCTCTCTCTCTTACTCTCTCTCTCTCTCTCTCTGCCTCCCCATGTATCAAACACTCACACACACTCCCTGACACTCTCTCAATCTCTGGCTAACTCTCCCGCTCTATCTCGCTTTTTCCATCTCTGTCTCATCCTATCTCTCACGCTCTATTTCCTTCTAACTCTCATTCACTTATCTCCAACTTTATTTCTCTGTGCTTCTCCCTCTCCCTGTCTCACTCTCTGTCTCCCTCTGTCTTCCTCTCTCTCTCATCTCTTGATTTCAGTCTGTCTCTCTCTCTATCTCTCTATTTTTTTCTGATACAATTTCTCTCTCTCTCTCCCTCTCTCTCTCTCTCTCTCTCTCGCTCCCTATCGATCTCTCTCTTGCTTCGACTGTCACTCTCTGTCTCTCGTTCTCTGTTTCTCACTCCCATTCTCTTTGGCTCTCCCTGTCTCATTTCTCTCTCTTTCTCTCAATCACTCTGCCTCCACTTTTCTCTCCCTCCCTCTCTACTCTTTCTCTCTATCCTTTCTCTCTCTCTCTTTCTCTACCTTTTTCGCTCTCTGTCCTTCACTCTACCCCTCTCTCTATCAATCTCTCTCTCTCTCACATCAGCTTGCTGCCTCTCTGCCCCTCATTATCTCTCCATGTCAATTTGTCTCTGCTTCTCTCCCCCTCTCTTTCTCCCTCCTATCACACTCTCTCCATCCATCTCTATCTCTTTCTCTCTCTGTGTATCTCTCTCTCGATCAGTCTCTTTCACTCTGTCTCATCTGTATCTTTCACTCTCTGAATCTCAGTCTCAGACTCTAACTCTCTGAATCTACCGTCCGTCTCGGTGTCTCTCACTGTCTCTCTCTGTGTCCATCAGTCTTTATCAGTCTGCTCTGTCTATCTCTGTCTCTCTCGGTGTCTCCTCGACGCTCTCAGTCTCTCTCGGCTTCTCCCTGAATCTCTCTGTCGATCACTCTCTCACTAACTCTCTCACAGTTACTCTCACAAACTCTCAATCATCCTCTCTCTTTATCTCTCTATTTCACTCTTTCTCTCTTTCTCTCACTCTCTCAAAACCTGTCACTCTCTGTCTGAACCTGTCTCTGTCTCTTTCTCACACACACCCTCTCTCTGTCTCTCTCTCTCTCTCTCGCTCTCTCACTCTCTCTCACTGTCATTCACCCTCGTCCACTTTCTCTATCTCTCACCCTTTTATTCTCCCTCTCCTGCCATCAATGTATCTCACCCACTAACTATCTCTTTGTCTCTCTCTTTCTATTCATCGCCCTCTTCTCCACCTGTCTCCCTCTGCCTCTCTCTCTTTTTATTTAACTCCCTCTCTCTCTCTGCATCTCTGTTTCTATTGCTAGCACTCTCTCTCTCCCTGTCTGTCGCTTTCTTTTCTCACTCTGTCACTCCATCTATCTCTCTCTTTCTCTCTATATGTATCACTCTCTCTCTATCTCACTCCCTCTCTCTCTCCATATCTCTCCCCCCTCTCTCTTTCTCCCGTTTCCTCTCACTGCCTCTCTCTCTCTCTCAGCCTCTCGGTAGCGCTTTCTCTCTCTCTCTTTGTCTCTAGCTGTCTCTCTGACTCTCACTCTCTCTCTGTCACGCTCTGTCACTCTCTCTCTCTGTGCCTCTCAACCCCTGCCTACCTTTCACTATCTGTCTCTCTCTGCCTCAGTCTCACTGACTCTATCTAACACTTTCACTCTCACTTACGCTGCCTCATTCACATTCTCTTTCTCCCTCTATTTCTCTCACTCTCTCTCATTCTCTTTTTCTCACAATTTCACTCTGAATTCTCTTCATCTGTTCTTCTAGCTTATTAAGTCTCTCCGACACTGTCGCTCTCTTTCTATCTTTCCATCTCTCTGTCTCCCTCACACACTCTCTAAATCTGTCGTCCACTCTCCCTCTCCATCTCACTCTTTGCATATCTGCCTCTCTCTATTTCTAACTCTCTTCTCTCCCACTTTCATTTTCTGTGTCTCCCTCTCTCTATCTCAATCTTGGTCTCCATCTGCCTCTCTGTGTATGTGTGTGTCTTACAATCTGTCTCTATCGCTTTCTTTCTCTATTTCTGTCCCTGTCACTCATTCTCTCTCTGTCGCTCCTTCCACCTCTCTCTCTGTCTCTCTTTCCGTCTCCCTCTCCCTCTCTCCTCCTGCCTAGCTCTCTATGTCTCACTAGCACTATCATTCTCTCTCCCTGTCTCTTGCTGCCTTTCCGTCTGACTCACATTGTCACTCTCTCTCTCGCTCTCTATCCGTCTAACACACACTCTCTCTATCACACTCTCGGCCTATCTCACTCCCTCTCTCCCTCTCTCTCCCTCTCCCTCTCTCTCTTTTTACCTCTCTCTCTCCCTCTCTCTCTCAGTAACTCGCTAGCACTAACTCTCTCATTGTCTCTCGAATTCGCTCAATCTGACTATTTGTCACGCTTCAAATCTCTTTCTCTGTGCCTCTCAATCCCTGCCGACCTCTCACTCTCTGTCTCTCTCTGCCTCAGTTTCACCGTTTCTCCCTCTCGCCGTTTCACTCTCTCTCTCACTCTCTGTCTCATCCTCAGTCTCTGCCTCTGCCTCTCTCTTTCTCTCACTCTCTCTCATTCTCCGTCTATTTTACTCTGTCTTATCTTCATCTTTCTCTCTCATTCTGTCTCTCTCTAAATCTCTCTTTCTCTCTCTTTATCTCTCTCTCTGTTCCTCCCTCATTCTTTATCTCTGTCCCTCCCTCTTTCTCTTTACCTCTTTCTCTCCCTCTCCCGCGATCAATCTGTCTGTCTCTTTCTCTCTCTCTCTCTGTCTTGCTCTAAGTCTCTCTCTTTGCCTCTCTCTATTTCTCTATATCACTATGATATACTTTCTCTCTCTCTCTGTTTTAACTCACTCTCTGTCTCTTGTTCTCTGTCTCTCACACTCCTTCTCTTTCTGTGTCTCCCTTTCTTATTTCTCTCTGTCTCTCAGTCACGTTCTCACCATTTTCTCTCTCTGCCTGCCTTCTCGGACTATCCATACCTCTCCACTTTTCACTCTCTCTCTCTCTCTCTCTCTCTCTCTCTCTCTCTCTCTTTATCTCTGTATCCATCTCTCTCTCTCACAAGCTTGCTGCCTATCTGCTTCTCTGCCTCTCTCCCTCTCTCTTCACTCTGTCTCTCCCTCCCCCTACTTTCCTCTATGTCCCTCTCTATCAATCTCCCTCTATCTTTCTCTCTATCTGTTTCTCTCTCTATAAGTCTCTTTCACTCTTTGTCATCCTCTCACTCTCTCACTCTTTCAACGTCTTTCACTTTCTCTCTCTCTCTCTCTCGGAACCTGTGACTCTCACTCTCTGACTCTCACTTTCACTCTCACTCTCTTTCGCTGTCTATCGCGGTCTCTATCAGTCTCTTTCAGTGTCTCTCTGTCTATCTCTGCCTACCTCTGTCTCTCTGTGTGTCTCTCTCTATTTCTTACTCTTTCATTCTCGGCGGCCTCTCCCTCTCTCCCTGACGTTCTCTCTCGTTCTCTCTCTCTCTGTCTCTCACTGTTTCACTATCTCACTCTCAATCTCCTTATCTCTCTCTTTCAATCTTTCTGTCTGTAACTCACTCTCTCACCCTCTGCCTCGCGCTGATTGCGTCTCTCTCTCTCTCTCTCTCTCTCCCGGTATCCCTGTCTATCTCCCTCTTCGTTTCCCTGTCTCGCTTTCTCTGTCATTTGTTCTCTGTCTCTAACTGTATTTCTCCAGATCTCTCTCTCTGTCTCTCTCTCTCTCTATTTATCTATCTCTCACTCTCTCTGTCCCTATCTATAATTCTCTCTCACACACACATCCCCACTCTTTCTCTCTGGCTCACTCACTCTCTCTCGCTCTCTTTCACCATCGGCCACATTTTCACTGCTTCTCGCTGTCTCTCTCCCTCTCTCTCCATGAATGTCTCTTACCCTCTATCTCTCATCTCTCTCTGTCTCTCTCACTCTTTCTATTTCTCTCTCTCCCTCTCTCTCTCTCCCTCTGCCTCTCGCTCTGCCTCCCTCACTCTGTCGCTCCTTCCACCTCTGTCTCTGACTCTCTTTCCGTCTCTTTCTCTGTCTCTCTTCCTGCTCGCTATCTGTCTCTCACTAGCAATATCTCTCACTCTCTGCCTGTCTATTGCTGCCTTTACCTCTAACTATCTCTGTCTCTCTCTAATTCCATCTAACACACTATCTCTTTCTATCTCACTCTCTCTCTATCTCACTCTCTCTCTCTCTCTCTTCCTCTCTCTCAGTGACTCGCTAGCACTAACTCTCTCTCTCATTGTATCTCGACGTCAGTCACTCTGACTCTCCCAGTCAAGCTCTGACTCTGTCTCTCTTCGCCTCTCAATCCCTGCCTCCCTCTCACTCTCTGTCTCTCTCTGCCTGAATCACACTGTCTTTCCCTCTCCCCCTTTCATTCACTGTCACACTCTCTGTCTCACCCTCAGTCTCTGCCTCTTCCTCTCTCTTTCTCACACTCGCTCTCATGCTCTGTCTCTTTCATACTAACTCTGACTTCTATCCATCTCTCTCTCTCCCATTCAGTCTCTCGCTCACTCTTTCTCTCTCTCTATTTATCTCTCGCACTCTCTCCCTCTTTAACTCTCTCTATCGTTCTGTCTCTCTCTCTCTAACTCCCAATGTATCAGTCTCACCAAACCCTCCCTGACACTCTCTCAATCACTCTTTTACTCTCCCTCTCGATCTCGCTTTTCCATCTCTGTCTAATCCTGTCTCTCACCCTCCATCACCTTCTATATCTCATTCACTTCTCTCCACCTTTCATTTTCTGTGTTTCTACCTCTCCCTGTCTCACTCTCGTTCTCCCTTAGCCTCTCTTTCTATCTTCTCTTGCTTTCAGCCTGTTTCTCTGTCCCTCTCTCTGTATGTGTCCATTTTACTGATACATGTTCTCTCTCTCTTTCTCTCTCTTTTTAACTCTCACCATCTTTCTTTAATTCTCTGTCTCTCACTCCCATTCTCTTTGTCTCTCCCTCTCTCATTCACAATCACTCTGCCTCCACTTTTCTCTCCCTCCCTGTCTACATTTTCTCTCCATCCCTCTCTCTCTCTCTACCTTTCTCTCTCTCTCTCTCCCTCACTCTACCCCTCCCTCTATCAAACTCTCTCTCTCTCTCTCCCTCACCAGCTTGCTGCCTCTCTGCCTCTCATTCTCTCTCCCTGCCTATTTCTGTCTGCTTCTCTCTCCCTCTCTTTCACCCTGTTCCCCACTCTCTCTATCCATCTTAATCGTTCTCTCTCTCCCTCTGTCTCTCTCTCTCTCGATCAGTCTCTTTCAATCTGTCTCACCCTCTCTCTCTCCCTATCAACCTCTCACCCTGTATCTGCATCGCTGTCTCTCGCGGTCTATCTCTCACTCCTGAATCTTAGTCTCAGACACTAACTCTCTGAATATAACTGTCCGCCTCGCTCTCTCTCACTCTCTCCGTCTCTATCAATCTCTATCAGTCTGCTCTATCTCTCTCTGTCACTCGGGCTGTCTTCTGTTTCACTCGGTGTCGATCGGACGCTCTGGGGCTCTCTCCGCCGCTCCTTGAATCTCTGTCGAACACTCTCATATTATCTCACTCACTGTCACTCACTGACATTCTTTCTCTCTATTTATCTCACTATTTCAATATTTCCCTATGTCTCCCACTCTCTCACAACCTGTCCCTCTCTGTCTCACCTCTCTCTCTCTCAAACACACCCTCCCAATCTCCTTCACCCTCGACACCTTTCTCTATCTCTCCCTCTTTCTCTCCCTCTCTCTCCATCAATGTATCTCACCCACTGTCTCCCTCTCTGCCTCTCTCACTTTTTATTTATCTCACTCTCACTCCCTCTCTAGCTCTGCCTCTCTCTGTTTCTCTGGCTACCACTATCTCTCTCACTCTCCCTGTCTGTCACTTTCCTTTTCTCAATCCTTCACGCTCTCTCTTTCTCTCTATCTATCTCACTATCTCTCTATCACTCTCTCTCTCTCTCTGTCTATCTCTCCCTCACGCTACACACACCCCCCCTCTCCCTCTCAGCCTCTCGCAAGCACTATCTCTACCTCTCTTGTTCTCTCGCTGTCTCTCTGTCTCTGACTCTCTGTCACGCTCTGTCAATCTCTCTCTCTGTGACTGTCAACCCCTGCCTATCTCTCACTAATTGTCTCTCTCTGTTTCAGTCTCGTTGACTATCACTCCCTCTTTCACTCTCTCTCACTCTGTCTCACTCTCAGTCTCTTTCCCCCTCTATTTGTCTCAATCTCTCTCATTCTCTTTCTCTCTCACTCTGACTTCTCTTCATCTGTTCTTCTATCTTATTAAGTCTCTCTCTCTCACTCTGTCGCTATTTATCTCTCGTTTCAGCTCTCTCTCTATCTCCCTCACACACTATGTGCCTATCTAAATCTGTCTTTCATTCTCCGTCTCCATCTGACTCTTTCCATATTGGCCACTCTCTATGCCTAATTCTCTTCTCTCCCCATTTATGCTCTGTCTCTCTCTCTCTCTATCTCAATCTTGGTCTCCCTCTGTCTCGCTCAATCTCTCTGTGTCTCACAATCTGTCTCTATCACTTTCTTTCCCTATTTCTCTCCCTGCCACTCACTCTCTCTGTCGCTCCCTCTCTTTCTATCTCTCTTTCTGTCTCTCTCCCTATCTTTTTCCTGCCTAGCGCTCTATCTCTCACTATCACTATCACTATCTCTCCATCTATCTCACAATATGTCTATCTCACTATTTCTCTCTCTCTCTCCCTCTCTCTCTCTCTCTTTACCTCTCTCTCTCTCTCTCTTTACCTCTCTCTCTCTCTCTCTCTCTCTTTCTCAGTCACTCTTAAGGACTAACTCTCTCTCTCATTGTCTCCCGACGTCACACACTCTGACTCTCTCTATTTCGGCCCAACGCTTTCTCTCTCAGTGCCTCTCAATCCCTGCCTCCCTCTGACTCTCTGATTCTCTCTGTCTCAGTCTCACTGTCTCTCACACTCCCCTTTTCACTCTCTCTCACACTCTCTGCCTCACCGTTAGTCTATCTCTCTTCCTCTCTTTTTCTCTCACTCTCTCTCATTCGCTGGCTCTCTAATTCTCAATCTGACTTCTCTCCTTCTGTCTCTTTCATTCTGTCTCTCTCACACCCTCGCTCTCTTTATCTCTCTCTCTATATATATATGTGTGTCTCCCTCCCTCCTCCACTCCCTCTCTTTCTCCCTCTCCTGTGATCAATCTGTTTCTCTGTCTTACTCTCTTTCTGTCTTGCTATCTGCCTCTCTTACTGCATCTCTCTATTTCTCTATATCTCTCTGATATACTTTATCTCTCTCCCTCTTCCTCTTTCGCTCTGCTTCCCTCTTTCTCTCGCTAGCACTCTCTCTCTCTCTCACTCTCCCTCTCTGTCGCTTCATTTTTCTCAATCTGCCTCTATCTCTTCTTTCTCTCTATCCATCTCACTCTCTCAATCACAACCCCTCTCTGTCCGTCTCTCTACCGCCCTCTCAATATCTCTGCCTCTCCCTCTCACCGCCTCTCTCTCTCCGCCTCTCGTTTGCACTATCTCTGTCTCTTTTGGTCTCTCACTGTCTCTCTGTCTCTGACTCTCCCTGTCACGCTCTGTCAATCTCTCTCTCTGCGCCAACTCCTGCCTATCTCTCACTATCTGTCTCTCTCTGCCTCAGTCGCACTGACTCTCTCTCTCCCTCTTTCACTCTCTCTCACTCTGTCTCACTCTTAGTCTCTTTCTCCCTCTATTTCTGTCACTCTCTCCCATTCCCTTTCTCTCTCACTCTGACTTCTCTTCATCTGTTCTTCCATCTTATTAAGTCTCTCTCTCACTCTGCCGCTTTGTCCCTCTATTTCCATCTCTCTCTCTCTATCTCCCTCACATGCTACCTGTCTATCTAGATCTGTCTCTCACTCTCCCTCTCCATCCCACTCTTTCCGTACTTCCCTCTCTCTATCTCTAAGTCTCTTCTCTCTCCCTTTCAATCTCTGTGTCTCCCTCTCTCCATCTCAAGCTTGGTCTCCCTCTCTCTCTCTCTGTCTCTCTGTGTCTCAGAATCTGTGTCTCTCGCTTTCTTTCTCTATTTGTCTCCCTGTCACTCACTCTCTCTGTCGCTCCCTCACTCTCTGTCTCTCTTTCCGTCTTTCTCTCCCTCTCCCTTCATATATAGCGCTCTATCTCTCATTAGCAAATTCATTCTCTCTCCACGTCTTTTGCTGCCTTTCCCTCTGACTCTCTCTTTTACTCTCTGCCTCGCTCTCTCTCCGTCTAACACACACTCTCTCTCTATCTCACAATCTGTCTGTCTCACTCCCTCTCTCTCTATCTCTCTCTCTCTCTAACTCTCTCTCTCCCTCTATCTCTCTCTTTACCTCTCTCTCTGTCTCCCTCTCTCTCCCAGTCACTCGTCAGCACTAAATCTCTCTCTCATTATATCTCGACGTCGCACACTCTCTCTTTGTTTCACTTCGACTCTCTCTCTCTCAGTGCCTCTCAATCCCTGCCTGCCTCTCACTCTCTGTCTCTCTCTGCCTCAGTCTCCCTATCTCTCCCATTCCCCTTTTCACTCTCTCTCACACTCTGTCTCATTCTCAGTCTCTATCACTTTCTCTCACTTTCTCTCACTCTCTCTCATTTTCTGTCTCTCTCATTCTCACTGAGTTATCTCCATCTGTCTTTCACATTCTCTCTCTCTCTCTCTCTTTCTCCCTGTCTCTTTCTCTCTGTCCTGCCCTCTTCCCCCTCTCTCTCTCCCTCTCCCGTGATCAATCTGTTTATCTGTCTCTCTCTCTCTCTCTGCCTTGCTCTCTGCCCGTCTTTCTGCCTCTCTCTATTCCTCTATATCTCTCTAATACATTTTCTCTCTCTCCCTCTCTGTCGCTTTCTATTTCTCAATCTCTCCCTCTCGCTCTATATTTCTCTCTATCTTTCTCACTAACTCTATCACACACCCTCTCTCTCTCCCTCTCTCTACCCCCCACTCTATCTCTCTGCCTCTCCCTTTCACTGCCTCTCTCTTTCTGCCTCTCGCTAGCTCTATCTCTCTTTCTCTTCGTCTCTCGCTGTCTCTCTGCATCTGACTCTCCCTGTCACGCTCTGTCAATCTCTCTCTGTGCCTCTCAACCCCTTCCTCTCTCTCACTATCTGTCTCTCTCTGCCTCAGTCTCACTGACTCTCTTTCTCCCTCTTTCACTCTCTCTCACTCTGTCTCACTCTCAGTATCTTTCTCCCTCTATTTGTCTCATTCCCTCTCATTCTCTTTCTCTCCCACTCTCACTCTGACGTCTCTTCATCTGTTCTTCTATCATGTTAAGTCTCACTCTCACTCTGTCGCTTTGAGTCTCTCTTTCCATCAATCTCCCCCTATCTGACTCATAAACAACCTATCTATCGAAATCTGTCTTTCACTCTCCCTCTCCATCTCATTCTTTTCATATTTACCTCTCTCTATCTCTAACTCTCTTCTCTCCCCTATTCATTATCCGTGCCTCCCTCTCTCTGTCTCAATCACATTCTCCCTCTCTTTCTCTCTCTCTCTCTCTCTCTCTCTCTCTCTCTCTCTCTCTCTCACTGTGTGTGTCTTACAATCTCTCTCTATCGCTCACATTCTCTATTTTTCTCCCTGTCACTCACTCTCTCTGTCTCTCCCTCTCTCTCTGTGTCTCTCTTTCCGTCTTTCTCTCCCTCCCTCTTCCTGCCTAGCGCTCCATCTCTCACTAGCACTATCATTCTCTCTCCCTGTCTCTTGCTGCCTTTCCCTCTGACTCTCTGTCTTGATCTCGCTCCGTTTAACACACACTCTCATTCTCTATCTCACAATCTGTCTATCTCACACCATCTCTCTCTCTACCTCTCTCTCTCTACCTCTCTCTCTCCCCCCTCTCTCTCTTTACCTCTCTCTCTCTCTCTCTCTCTCTCTTCCACGCGTCAACACCAACTGTCTCTCTCATTGTCTCTCGAAGTCACACATTCTGACTCTCTCTGTCACACTCCGACTCTGTCTCTCTCTGTTCTTCTAAGTCCCTGCCTCCCTCTCACTCCCTGTCTCTCTCTGCCTCCGTCTCACTGTCTCTCCCTCTCCCCCTTTCACTCACTCTCACACTCTCACCCTCTGCCTCGCTCTGATTGCCTCTTTCTGCACACCCCACCCCGCACCGCTCTGTCTCCCGGTATCCCTGTCTCTCTCTCTCTATCTCTCTCTCTCTCTCTATCTATCTATCTATCTATCTCTATCTCTCACTCTCTCTGTCCCTATCTATAAGTCCCTCTCACACACAAAAACCCACTCTCTCTCTCGCTCTGTCACTCTCTCTCGCACTCTTTCACCATCGGCCACTTTTTCGCTGTCTCTCCCTCTCTCTCTCTCACTCTCTCTCCATCAATGTCTCTCACCCTCTATCTCTCTCTCAAGTAACTCTCATTCTTTCTATTTCTCAATCTGTCCCCCCCTCTCTCTCTCTCTCTCTCTCTCTCTCTGTCTCTCGCACTCCCTCCCTCGTTCTCTCTGCCGCTCCATCCACCTCTCTCTCTATCTCTCTTTCGGTCGCTCTCTCGCTCTCTCTTCCTGCCTCACTCTCTGTCTCTCACTAGCACTATCTCTCTATCCCTGTCACTTGCTGTCGGTCCCTCTGGCTCTCTCTTTCAATGCCTGTCTCGCACTCTCTCTATCAGTCTCTTTCACTCTGTCTCACCTTCTCTCTCTCTCTCTCTCTCTCTCTCTATCTATCAAAATCTTACCCAGTCTCTGGCTCTCTTTCTCTCACGCTCTATCTCTCCCTCTCTGAATGTCAGTCTCAGACTCTCACTCTCTGAATCTAACTTTCCATCTCGCTCTCTCTCACAGTCTCTCTCTTTCTCTATCAGACAATAACAATCTCCTTTGTCTATCTCTGTCTCTCTCTCTGTCCCTCCCTGTCTCTCTCGTTCTTTCTCGGACGCTCTCAGTCTCTCGCGGCCGTTCCTTGGATCTCTATATCGATCACTCTGTCACTATCTCTCTCACTGTCACTGTCACTCACTCTCTTTCTCTCATTCACTCTCTATCTTAATCTCTCTATTTCATTCTTTCTGTCTGTCTCTCACTCTCTCGCAACCTGTCTCTCTCTGTCTCAAACTACCTCTCTCTCTCACACACACAAACTCTCACTCTCTCTCACTCTCTCGCTCTCTCACTCTCTCTCACTCCCCTTCACCCTCGACCACTTTCTCTCTGCCTCTTTCTCTCCCTCTCTCTCCAACAATCTACCTCACCCACTATCTCTCTCTCTATCTCTCTCTCTTTCTGTTTACCCCCTATCCTAACCCTCTCTCTCTCTGCGTCTCTCTGTCGGTGTCGCTTTCCCTCCTGCACTCTCTCTGTCTCTCCATCCATCTCTCTCTCTGTCTCTCCCTCCCTCTTTCTCTCTCCCTCTCTCTCCCTGCCTCTATCACTATCTCTCGCTGCCACTATCTCGTTCGGTCCCTGTCTCTTGCTGTCTTTCTCTCTGACTCTCTCTGTCACTTTTGTCTATTCCTCCCTCCTTCTCTATCCCTCTTGCTCTCTCTCTCTAACTCTTTCTCTTCCCCCCTCTCTCTCTCTCTCTCTCTCAGTCAGTCGCTAGCAGTATCTCTCTCTCTCAATATTTCTCACTCTCTCTCAATCTTCCTCTCTCTGCTATGCTCCGTCTCTATCTCTCTGTGCCTCTCAATCCCTGCCTACCTCTCACTCGCTGTCTCTCTCTGCCTCAGTCTCACTGTCTCTCTCATTCTCCCTTTCACTCTCCCACTCCCTCCGTCTCACTCTCAGTTTCTGTCCTCTCTTTCTCTTTCTCTCACTCTCTCTCATTCTCTGTATCTCTCACTCTGTCTATTCTCCATGTGTCTCTCTCTCATTCTGCCTCCCTCTCACTCTCTCTCTCTCTCTCTTTCCGTCTCGGTCTATCTCTCTATGCATCTATCTCTCTCACACACTTCCAGTCTAAATCTCCATTTAACTCTCTATCTCACTCATTCCATCCATGCCTCTCTCTGTCTCTCACCCTCTTTCTCCTTCTATCTCTAACTCCCTTCTCTCGAACTTTCTTTCTCTGTGAGTCTCCCTGCCTCTGTCTCCCTCTGTCTCTTTCTTCCTCTTTGTCTCGCACTTTTTCTATCTCTATTTCTCTTTCTCTTGGTATCACTCACTCTCTCTCTCTTTCTCTCTCTCTCTGAATCATTCTGTCTGTCTCTCTCTCTCTCTCTCTACCTCTCTCTCTCCATCCCTCTCCCTCCATCAAGCTTACTCTCTTCTCTTGCATTCAGCCTGTCTCTTTGTCTCTCTCTCCGTATCTCGTTAGTTTTTGATACAAGTTCTCTCTCTCCCTCTCTCTCTCTCGCTTTAACTCTCCCTCTCTCTCTCTCGCTTTAACTCTCACTCTCTTTCTCTCGTTCTCTGTCTCTCACTCTCTTTCTCTTTGTGTCTCCCTCCACTTTTCTCACCCTCCCTGCCTTCTCTTTTTATCCATATCTCCATCCCTCTCTCTCTCTCCCTCTCCCTCACTCTCTCCCTGTCTCTATCAATATCTCTCTCTCTCACGAGTTTGCTCTCTCTGCCACTCATTCTCTCTCTCTGTTTGTCTCTCCGTCTCTCTCTCTCTCACCCCACTCTCTCAATCAATCTCTCTATATCTTTCTATCTATCTCTCTCTGTCTCTCTCTCTATCAGTCTCTTTCACTCTGTTTCACCCTCTAAACCTCCCTTGCAAACCTCTCTTCTTGTCTCTGACTCTGTCTCTCTCGCTCTATCTCTCACTCTCTGAATCTCACCTTCAGATTCTGACTCTCTGAATCTAACTCACTGTCTCGCTCTCTCTCACTGTCACTCCCTGTCTCTATCAATGTTTATCAGTCTGATCTGTCTATCTCTGTCACGATCTTTCTCTCTAGATCTCTCTCGGACTCTCTCGTCTCTCTTGACCGCTCCCTGAATCTCTCTACCGATCACTCTCTCACTATATCTTTCACTTTCACTCTCACGCACTCTGATTTACACTCTCTCCTTAGATCGCTCTTTCACGCTTTCTCTCTTTATCTCACTATCTCACCAACTGTATCTTTCTTCTCTCTCTAATATACCCTCTCAATCTCGCTCTGTCTCTCTCTCCTTCACCCTGGACCACTTTCTCTCTGACTCTCCCTCTCTATCTCCCTCTCTCTCCATGAATTTCTCTCACCCTCTATCTCTATCTTTGCATCTATCTTTCTATTTCATTCTCTCTCAGTCCCTCTCTCTCTGTCTGTCCCTGTGTCTCTCGCCCTCCCTCCCTCCCTCACTCTCTCTGTCTGCCCGTCCATCATTCTCTTTCTATCTCCCTCCCTCTATCTCTCTCCGTGCCTCTCTCTCTAACTCATACTAGCGCTATCTCCCTCTCGCCCTGCCTCTTGTTGTCTTTCATTCTGACTATGTCTGTCACTCTTGTCTATCTCTTTCCCCCTTCTCTCCACCCTCTCGCTCCCCCTCTCTCTCTCTACCTCTCTCTCTCTCCCTCTCTCTCTCAGTCTGTCGCTAGCACTAGCTCTTTCTCATTGTCTCTCGCCTTCTCTCACTCTGACTCTCGCTGTCACGCTCTTCTCTCTTCTCTTGCTCTCAGCCTGTCTCTCTGTCTGTCTCTATGTTTCTCTCTATTTATCTGATACAATCTCTCTCTCTCTCTCACTCTCTCTCTCTCTCTCTCTCTCTCTCTCTCTCTCTCTCTAACTCACTCACTCTTTAACTCCCACTCTCTGTCCCGTGTTCTCTGTCTATTACTCTCTTTCTCTTTGTCTCTCACTTTCCAAAACCTGTCTCTCTCTGTGTGTCTCTCTCTCTCACAAACATCCTTTCACTCTGTCTCTCAATCTCGCTCTCTCATTCTCTCTCACTCTCCTTCACTCTCGCCCACTTTCTTTCTCACTCCCTCTTTCTCTCCCTCTGTCTCCATCAATGTCTCTCTCCCTCTATCCCTCTCTTTTTTTCTCTCACTTTCTCTTTTCTCCCTCCCTCTCTCCCTCTCTCTCGGTCTCTCTCGCTCTCCTTCCCACACTCTCTCTATCGCACGACCCATCTCACTCTCTGTCTCTCCCTCCAGCTCTCTCTCTCCCTCTCTCTCACTGCCTCTTTCTATATCTCTCGCTAACAGTATCGCGCTCGGTCCCTGTCTCTTGCTGTCTTTCTCTCTTACTCTCTCTATCACTCTTGTCTATCTCTCTCTCCCTCTATCTGCCTCTCTCCCTCTCTCTTCTTTCTCCACATCTCTCCAACTCTTTCTCTCTCCATTTCTCTTTCTCAGTCATTCACTAGCTCTATCTCTCTCTCTCATTGTCTCTCGCTGTCTCTCACACTGACTCTCTGCCACGCTCCGTTTCTCTCTCTCTCTTTGCCATTCAATCCCTGTCTCCCTCTCGCTCGCTGTCTCTCTCTGTCTCCGTCTCACTCTCTCTCTCTCTCTCCCCTTTCACTTTCTCTCACTTTCTCACTCTCAGTCTCTGTCTCTCTTTCTCTCACTCTCTCTCATCCTCTGTCTCTCTCACTCTCGCTCTCTCTCTTCCCCACCCCCTCTCTCTCTCTCTCGTTTTAACTCTCACACTCTGTCTCTCGTTCTCGGTATCTCACTCTCTTTCTCTTTGTCTCTACCTCTCTCATTTATCTCTCTGTCTCTCATTAACTGTCCCTCCACTTTTCTCACCCTCACTGTCTTCTCCTTCTCTCCATCTCTCTCTCTCTCTCTCTCTCTCTCCCTCGCTGTCTCTCCCTCGCTGTCTCTCTCTCTATATATCAATCTCTCTCACGAGCTTGCTGCCTCTCTGCCTCTCATTCTCTCTCCCTGTCTCCTTCTCTCTGTCTCTCCTCTCTCTCCATCTCACCCCAATCTTTCTATCAATGGCTTTCTATATTTCTCACTCTCTGTCTCTCTCTAATTGTCTCTATCACACTGTCCACGCTCTCTCTCTCTTTCAACCTCTCTTCCTGTCTCTGAGTCTGTGTCTTTCACGCTCTAGCTCTCGCTCTCTGAATCTCACTCTCTGTCTCAATCTCTCTCACTGTCTCTCTTTGTCCATATCAATCTCTCTCTTCTATCTTTGTCCCACTTTCTGACTCTCTTGGTCCCTCCCTGAATCTCAATATCCATCACTCTTTCACTATCTCTCTCAATCTCCCTGTCACTCATGTCACTGACTCTCTCTTTATCTCTCTCTTTCAACCTTTCTCTCTGTCTCTCACTCTCTCATCATCAGTCTCTTTCTGTCTCTCGCTGTCTCTCTGTCATTCGTTCTCTGTCTCAGTATATTTCAGCAAATCTCTCTCTCTTTGTGCTCCCCTCTATCTATCCTTCTGTATTTATTCCTCCCTCTACCTCCAATTCTATTCACTCTCTCTCACTCTCTCCCACTCTCTCTCTTTCACCCTCGCACACGTTTTCTCTGCCTCTCCCTCTCTCTCGCACACTCTCCCTCTCTCTATCAATTTCTGACCCTCATTTTTGTCCCTCTCACTCTGTATCTCTCTTTGTCTCTGTCACTGTCTCTCTCTCTCTCTCTCTCCCTCTCTCTCACGTTAACTCTCACTCTCTCGTTCTCATTCCCAGTCCCTCACTCTCTTTTTTCCTCTCTGTCTCTACCATTATCATGTCTCTCTCTGTCTCTCATTCACTCTCTCTCCCTTTCTCCCGCGCCCACTTTCTCTCCCTTTTTTTCTCTGCCTCTCTCCCTGTCTCTCTCCCTCTGTCTCACTGATACAGGTTCAATCTCTCCCTCTCGCATTAGCTCTCACGCTCTGTCTCTCACTTGCCATCTCTCACTCTCTTTTTTTCTCTGTCTCACCCTCTCTCATGCTTCCTCTGTCTCTTATTCACACTCTCTCTCTCCCTTTCTCACTATCTCTATCAATCTCTGTCTCTCCCACGAAATTGCTGCCTCCCTGCCTCTCTTTGTCTATCCCTCTCGCTCTCCCTCTTTCTCCCTCTCTCTATCAATCCTTCTCTACATATATCTCTCTCTCTCTCAGTCTCTCTCTCTCTCTGTATCTCTATATTTCTCTCTCTATCCCTCTCTATCGCTTTCTCTCTGTCTCTCGCTCACTCCCTCTCTCTCTCAGTCTGTCTCTATCTTTCTACCTCATCTGCATCTCATTCTCTTTCTCTCTCACCTATTCTCTCTCTCTTTCTCTCTCACTCACTCTTTCTCTCTCTCAATCTCACTCTTTCCATCTGTGTCTTTCTCAGTCTCCCTCCCTCTGTCTGTCCTGTCTCTCACTCTCTTCTCCCTCTCTCTCTTTCCCTCCATGCGTCTCTCACTTTGTCCCTCTCAGCCTATCTCTCTCCCTCTATTGCTCTCTAGGCCACTCTCTATGCGTCTCGCTTTCTCACTCGATTTCCTTTTCTCTCCATCTCTCTTTCACGCTCTCTCTCACCCTCAGTCTCACATCATCTGTCTCTCACACTGTCTCTCTCTCTCTTTCTCTCTGCCTCTGACACTCTTACTCACTCTCCATCTATTTCTCACTCTCACTCTTTTTCTGTCTATCAATCTATTTAACTTGCTCTCACCCTCACTCTCTCATTCAATCTCTCTCCATGCCTCTAATTCCTTGACTCTGACACTCACTCTCTGACTCTCTTACTCTCACTCACCGTCCTGCTCCATCTGTCTCTCATTCTCTGTCAGCCTCTCTCATGCTCTGTCTGTCTCTCTAAGCCTCAGTCAGTCTCTCTCTGTCTCTCTCTATCTCTTCAGTCTGTCTTCTCTCAAACTCCCTCTCTCTCTTTCACTCTCTCTTTCGCTATTTCCCTCTACCTATCTCTGCCCATCTCTCTCGCTCTGCATCTCACTATTTCTGTCTCTCACTCCACTCTCTCTTTATCTCTCTTTCACTCTTCCTCTCTGTCTCTCACACTCTCACCATCTTTCTCTCTCTGAATTTCTCTTTCTCTCTCTCTCTCACTCCTTCTCACTCTGTCTCCCTTTATCCCTGCTCTTCTCCCTCTACCGCCCCGTCTCCCTGTCTGTCTCTGTCTACCTTTCTCTTTCTCTCACTATTTTTCTCCACATCTCTCTCTATCTCTCTCTCTCTCTCTCTCTCTCTCAATATATATATATATATATATATATATATGTGTGTGTATATTTGTCTCGCTCTCTCTCTCTCCAACTCTCCCTCTCACTCACTCGCTCTCTCTCTCTCTCTCTCTCTCACCCTCTCTATCAGTCTCTCTCTTTTTCTCTCGCTCTCCCTCCCTCACTCTCTGTTTCTCACTCCCTCTCTCTCCCTCTCTCTCTCTCTCTCTCTCTCTCTCTCTCTCCATCCCTCTCTCTCTCTCTCTCTCTCTCTCTATTTCACGCTAGCACTAACGTTCACCATGTCTCTTGCTGTCTTTCTCTCTGACCCCCTCTGTCTCTCTCTCTCTGTCTCTCTCTCTGT